>NW_023994343.1:0-408562 GCF_015586225.1 Lucilia sericata | reverse complement strand
TTTCCTATATTTACCTGAATAATCTATTATATATATCCTATATACTTTTTTTCAGGGCTTAAGCTTTCAACTTCCTCAATTCGAGTTCGATTTCTACAACCTACAACTACAACAAAGGAGCTCCCTGAGTTATATTTTAAATTACCTTTGTTATATAATAAGGTTTCTGTCTACGCGCTTTTCTTAAGCTCTGGGTAACAATCCTAAGATATATATATATGTATTACTTTCTAATTCTTATTCTCTTTTTTCTTTTCCGGTCTAATTGCGAGCTTTACGTGATTCAAACAAAACGACACAGAACTATGGGACACTTTCACGGTACAATATTTTTTTTTCACGATTTCACAACTAACTTAATATATCTTAAATTCTATTTTTGTTTTCTTAATCTATCTTAATCTATTTCCGGCTCTTTTCTGTATTTTATCGTTGGAATTTTTTTTTGCTTATCATTGGCCTTTACTATGGCAAATTTAAAATTTCGTTTATATAAAAATCATCTTCTCAGATTAGTGCTGAGTAAATTGGATTAAATCTTTGTTGGCTATATTAAGTGAGCTATGTATGTGATTATATTACGGATATAAAATACGTTTTCTTAATAAATGGTTTAATATATATTAATTTAATAATGTTCACCAATTCCTTTTCCTGTTTAAAATGGGCGTGAATATTTTTATACGGCTTAATTATATCTTTCCATAAATTATTTAGTAGGAGTGATTTAAAAAGGAATATTTCGAAAAAAAAAATTTACCTGGCTAATTACTAGGGCTATAGTCTTTCCAATATTTTGTAGCTTCCTTCTTGAACATTAGCCAGCTAGAAAGGATTAATTCAGTCACTTTAAAATCCTATATGGTCTACTAAATTATAAATATCGACTTACGTTTTTTTTTATTGTTTCTCAATTATTTAAATAAATTTAAAAATTATTATAATCCTTCAGGATTATTTTCAGGAATAATCTTAAAGATTTATTCCTTTGGCTGAAATCCTTTTTTTATAATTTTTTAACAGCCTTAAAACTTTCTTTAAACCTTTTTCTTAAAACTTTTTCTTAGAACTTTTTCTTAAAACTTTCTTAAAAATTTTCCGCACACTCACTTTACTTTTCTTTTTTCTTTTTTCCACCAACTGACTCTTTTTAATTTTTCTCGTGAGCTTAAATACTCTATTTTGATCTTCCCCTACTTTATTTACCTATAATTTCCCGCAACTTTTATTTCTCCTAAAAATCTCTATATACGTTGCGTAGTTATATATTTTCCCCTACACATCATGTCGTAGCCTTTTCTGTCCGCCAATTTTATTATTACCTTAGATACTTTCTTATTTATTTTGTTTTTGGCGGATTTTTCCAAATTATTATTTTTTATTTTCTTATTAATTTTTTTATTTGGCGAATTTTTCCTACTTATTTGTCTCTCCAAATAAGTAATTTATGCTTAACTCCCCAATTAAGGCGCTTTCCCTATCTTACATATATTTGTACCGCCTCTTGTATCAGGAGCATAGATTTTAGTAAGAGTATTTTCATTCAAATATTTTTTTGAAATTTTACTATTTTTAAATTTTTACTATAAAAAAATACGCATTCCCATATCTGCATGAATGAAATACAACCCTGGTGGCGTTGCCAACCCTTTCACTGTTTTTGACATATTGAGCGGCCCTGTTTTCATTCATTTTGACAACAGCTGGACGGACAAGCACATGGAGTATTTATTTGGTAAGTATTTTGTAATTTTTTAATTTTAATTTGTTTCTTTTTCTTTTATTTTCAGGCTAAAAAAATAAAATGAACAGGTATTGTAAGTATTATCGTTCCAATTTCTTATTACATTTTATTAATATTTCTATTCTTTTCAGCCTATCAATAAACAACAAAAAAAACTTACACACACACAAAAAAAAACAAACTACAAAACCAAAAAAATACCAAAAAAAAAAACTAACAAACCAAAAAAAAACAAAAAAAAAAAAAAAAAAAACTACTAACAAACCCTACTAACAAGAAGAAAAACAAAAACACTGGGACTCGGGCAGGAGGTAGTGTCTCCGATTGGATCGAAAGCCCCTCCCCTTTATATGAATATAAAACCACGGGAAGTAGCCGGAGTTGGTGGCTCCATCCTTCAGAGGCTACTCCCTATTATTCTTAATATGAGGGACTCGAGGCAGCATGTTTTGGCCTCCTCCCGAAGCGTTTCCCTAAGGTCACCCCACGCAAAATTTTTTTTTTTGGTGTGGCCAGATATAAAATCCTCGGTGCGGTGAGGTATTACCGCAACATCTGCTCCTTCATTCGGCATACCGTCCTAGCCTGATAAAGAACAGATCTTTGTTCTTTCTAGAGTCCGGAATTCCCTCAATGAAATAATCTAGTAAACTAGGTACACTCAAGATTTACCGGTTTTTCCTATTTCCATTAAAGTATATAAATATTCCCTAAAAGTCTCATTTCCTTTTTTCGGCGACTGCGTAAAAGTTTTTGGACTTCAACCGATGAAAGGCTTTCCCCAAATATATCGGAAGCGCCTGTTTTAAACAATCTCCAATCTTGTCAGGCCTGTCTGACTACGTATATATAATTTGGCGGCTCCCCTTCAAACAATTGTTTACTGTGAATAAATTTTTGAATAGAATCCAACCTACCGTTCTCCGCATTTTTCCTCAAATTCATTTACCCATTGTCTTACATCTAGCGAGTCGGTTCCGCTAAAAATCGACAAACTGTCGGCTATATCTTTCAATGTAAAAACTGGTCCAGTAGAACGAGATTCCGGCACATCGAGATCCTCATATTCGGACTGTTCCGACACATTATCAACATTGGCTTGAAGGCCTAAGTGTTCAATGAGCCTGTCTTGTAAAACTTTTTTCAGTCCTGTATTATCTAAAAACCTAATTCAGTCAACTTATTGCGTAAGTCAGCTACACTCAACGTCATAATGCTATTCAAGTCCATCTTTAAATCTGTGTGCAGTTGCCTTACATATTTCAAATAAAGTTAATTTAAATTTAATTAATAATTATAAAATAAATTTATCATTCAATAACAACACAACCTTAAATTAATACAATAATTCTTAAACCTCAACTCCTTAAAATTATCCTCAATTTCCAAATTCAGTTTCCAACTTTAATTAACAATATTAAAATTTTCAAAACTTGATTCAATTACCAATTAATTTCCAACTCTGATTTTCAACTAAAAATTTTAAATTCCAATTCATCACCTTAATTTCCAATATTGATCACAACTTTCAGATTTAAATTTTACAACTTTAATTCGTCAACTTTTCCAACTTTATATCTAACTTAATATTCAACTTAAATTTTCAACCTAATTTATCAACTTTAATATTCAACTTTCATTCCCAACTTTAATCAATCAAACTTCATTAATTCTACTTTAATAATTCTGATTTCAAAACTGATCATCATAAACACAACTTCATTAATTATGTTGCCTACCAACAAAATACATACAATTTGGTTATTATACTTATCTTATTAGATAACAAACATAATTAATTTAATCATCATCTTGTTCCAGCTTTACTTGTTCCTCTTCATTTTTTTCTTTCAACACATTCCGAGTGTCATATCTCAGTAGAGTCCCCAATTTGTAGGCTCCACACTATATTCGCAACTTACTTTCCACTTTTTCAGAATAAATTCACTTTAATTTATTTAGTAGGTTAATTCATGAATATTTATTAAATATTTTTGTAATAAATAAACCTATGTCTAGGGGTATTATAACAAAAAATACACTTCTTCACAACTTAAATATTTGGCCAACTTAAACAACTTTTCTTCGACGACTGCCACAGACAACTTCAACTTCACAACTCACTCTAAAATATTCTTCACTCGACTACTCATTGTGGCAGCAGCAACATTATCAACTATCGGTCTCTGTCTAATAAAAGTCAACTCAATTCTCATCTATTTAACCCTTTTCGATCCCAAAGCTCCGTTCAGGCTCAGATCCCACATATATCCTAAAAATCAAAGATTTTACAAAACCTTTCTCAAACTAGTCAACCGTACAGGGCATATTGTGAAATATCTTATTTTTAAAATGTTATAACTAATTGGAAAACCGTTTCGAGAAAATCAAATGGTTAGTAAATTTCAAAATTTTGTGTGAAAAATTCATTTCGTTGAGAAAAGTGGAAAAATGTCCCTAAAAAAAATCAAAGTTTTCACAAAACCACAAAAAATTACTGTAAAGTTTTAGTGAAATTTTTCATAATTGCAGATATTTCTACTTCTTAATGAGTTTTCATGAAATCTTTGGATTTTTTGAATTTTTAACTAACTGGATGACTGTTTCTATAAAATCAAGCTGTTCAGCAGATTGCAATTTTTTGTGAAATATTTCATTTCGATGAGAGAATTGGAAAAATGCCCTAAGAAATCAAAGTTTTCACAAAACCTCAAGAAAGATTGACTTTCTAGATAAATCGTTGACAAAATCAGACAAATAAAAAAAATCAAAGATTTCAAAAAACTCTTCCCAAACAAGTCAACCGTATAGTGCATTTTGTGAAATTTCTTATTTTTTAAATTTTTAACTAATTGGAAAACTGTTTCTAGAAAATGAAAATGTTTAGTAAATTTCAAAATTTTGTGAAATGTCCTTAAAATCAAAGTTTTCAAAGAACCTCAAAAGATTACTGTAAAGTTTTTATGAAAAATGTCCTAAGAAATCAAAGTTATCACAAAATTTGGGAAAATTGGAAAAATATGCAAAGATTTAAAAAAAGAAGTTCTCAAGACAAAAAAAAAGAGTGTAGGGCATTTTGCGTATTTTCTTAAGCAAGTACATATATTTTCGAAGTATTCTAGAGATTTGAGAAGATAGTATATTTCACTTAGGGAAATTAGAGAATTATACTAAGAATCATTTCACAAAACCGAAAAATGTCCTAAAAATCAAAGTATTCACAAAACCTCATGAAGATTACTGTAGAGTTTTCATGAAATCTTTGTTTCAAATAATTCAACTGTTTCGTAAATTGCAATATTTTGTGAAATATTTCACCATTGGGTTGACTTCTAGATAAAATCGTTGACAAAATCAGACAAATATCCTAAAAATCAAAGATTTTACAAAACCTTTCTCAAACAAGTCAACCATTTAGGGGATTTTGTGAAATTTCTTATTTTTAAAATTTTTAACTAATTGGAAAACCGCCTCTACAAATCAAATGTTTAGTAAATTTAAAGATTTTGTGAAATATTTCATTTCGATGAGAGAATTGGAAAAATGCCTTACAAAATTAAAGTTTTCACAAAACCTCAAAAGATTACTGTAAAGTTTTCATGAAAAATGTCCTAAGAAATCAAAGTTATCACAAAACTTTGGGAAAATTTGAAAAATATGCAAAGATTTCAAAAACCGTTCTCAAGAAATAAAAGAGTGTATGACATTTTGTGTATTTTCTTTAAGCAACTACATATTTTTCGTCGTATTCTAGAGGTTTTTGAGAAGATGCAAGATTTCACTTTTGGGAAAATTGGAAAAATATACTAAAAAATTAAAGATTTCACAAAAACCGGAAAATGTCCTAAAAATCAAAAAAGATTACTGTAGAGTTTTCATGAATCTTTGTTTCAAGAAATTCAGCTCTTTCGCAAATTGAAATATTTCACCATTCGGTTGAATTCTAAATAAAATCGTTGACAAAATCATACAAATATCGTAAAAAATCAAAAAATTTCACAAAACCTTTCTCATTTTGTAAATTTTTATCTAATTGGAAAGACGGTTTCTAGGAAAATCAATTGTTTAGGTAAATTTTCAAGATTTCAAGATACATAACTTTTCGTCGTAATTCTAGAGGTTTTGAGAGATAGTAATATTTCACTTGGGAAAGTTAGAAAAAATATACTATAAGATCAAAGATTTCACAAAACCGAAAAATGTCCTCAAATTCAAAGATTCACAACACCTCAAGAAGATTGCTGTAGAGATTTCATGAAATCTTTAATTAAGCTGTTTCGTAAATTGCAATATTTTGGGAAAATATTTCACCATTCGGTTGACTTCTAGATAAAATCGTTGACAAAATCAGACAAATATCTTGAAATATCAAAGTTTTCCCAAACCTCAAAAGATTACTGCAAAGTTTTCATGAAAAAATGCCTTAAGAAATCAAAGTTATCACAAAACCTCTGGATATTTTGCAACATTTTACTTTGGAAAAATTTAAGAAATATCCTAAAAAATCAAAGATTACAAAAAACTGTTCTCAAAAATAAAAGAGTGTAGGGCATTTTGCGTATTTTCTTAAGCAAATACATAATTTCTTGTCGTATTCTAGAGATTTTGAGAATATAGTAATATCTCACTTTGGGAAAATTAAAAAATCAGACATATATCCTAAAAAATCAAAGATTTTACAAAACCTTTCTCAAACAAGTCAACCGTACAGGGCATTTTGTGAAATATCTTATTTTTAAAAATGTTTAACTAATTAGAAAACCGTTTCGAGAAAATCAAATGTTTAGTAAATTTCAAAATTTTGTGAAAAATTTCATTTCGTTGAGAAAAGTTGAAGATGTCCCTAAAAAAATCAAAGTTTTCACAAAACCACAAAAAATTACTGTAAAGTTTTAGTGAAATTTTTCATAATTGCAGATATTTCTACTTCTTAATGAGTTTTCATGAAATCTTTGGATTTTTTGAATTTTTAAACTAATTGGAAGACCGTTTCTGTAAAATCAGCTGTTCAGCAGATTGCAATTTTTTGTGAAATATTTCATTTCGATGAGAGAATTGGAAAAATGACCTAAAAAATCAAAGTTTTCACAAAACCTCAAGAAAGATTGACTTTCTAGATAAAATCGTTGACAAGATCAGACAAATAAAAAAAAATCAAAGATTTCAAAAAACTTTTCCCAAACAAGTCAACCGTATAGGGCATTTTGTGAAATTTCTCATTTTTTAAATTTTTTAACTAATTGGAAAACTGTTTCTAGAAAATGAAAATGTTTAGTAAATTTCAAGATTTTGTGAAATGTCCTTAAAATCAAAGTTTTCAAAGAACCTCAAAAGATTACTGTAGTTTTCATGTAAAATGTCCTAAGAAATCAAAGTTATCAGAAAACTGTGGGAAACCGTTCTCACGAAGAAAAAAGGGTGTAGGACATTTGGCGTATTTTCTTAAGCAAATACATAATTTTTCGTCGTATTCTAGAGATTTTGAGAATATAGTAATATTTCTCTTTGGAAAAATTAGAAATGAAAGATTTCTCAAAACCGAAAAATGTCCTTAAAATCAAAGCATTCACAAAACCTCAAGAAGATTACTGTAGAGGTTTCGTGAAATCTTTGTTTCAAATAATTCAACGGTTTCGTAAATTACAATATTTTGTGAAATATTTCACCATTCGGTTGACTTCTAGATAAAATCGTTGACAAAATCAGACAAATATCCTAAGAATGAAAAAATTCACAAAACCTTTCTCAAACAGGTAAACCGTAAAGCATTTTGTGGAACTAATTGGGAAACCGTTTCTAGAAAATCAAATGTTTAGTAAATTTCAAGATTTTGTGAAATATATCAATTTGTTGAGAAAAGGGAAAAATGTTCTAAAAATCAAAGTTTTCCCAAAACCTTAAAAGATTACTGTAAAGTTTTCATGAAAATTCAGAGTTATCACAAAACCTCTTGATATATTTTCAATATTTCACTTTGGGTAAATTGGAAAAATATCCTAAAAAATCAGAGATTTCAAAAAACTGTTCTCAAGAAATAAAAGAGTGTAGGGCATTTTGCGTATTTTCTTAAGCAATGTAACGGTTCACGCGATGTGCCCTATCCTCCAGGAGACCTGCGCTACCTATTATTCCGACCGTGCTCAGGGTTAAGGGTGGTGTTCTTGTCTCCATCAGGATAGGTTAAGAACCGCACATTAACTTAAAAAGGTAGCTATCATATTAACTTATACAAATTAAAAGTCTCGAAAAGATGGTGGTATTTCTTCTCATTCTATACCCTCCCAACCTTTGTATCTTATTAAATCATCCTTAAGACACCTTATAATGATTCCCTATCTACGTGTTTAACTAACCTTTCGTTGAAATATTTAACAATGAAAAATTTGAAGTTTACTTTCAAATGTTGTTAACATAATACTTTACGATATTATGTTAAAAACATAATTGTTTTAACATTAACAAAAAATATTCAATTTAGAACACTTAAATAACTAGAGAATTTAAATGAACAGTAAACACAATTTAAAACTTACCAAACATAATCCAACGATGACAACAGGCCTGAAGTTTGTTGAATTTGGTTTCTAATTATAATTTTTAATTTCAAACTCTCATTTCTTTTATAGGTTTTGAGTGTATTTATGTATGTATGTTATTGTATTTGTATGTTGGGTGTATAAAGTGTTAGTGTATAAGTGTTATTACAATTTTAAGTTAATTTAAGTTATGATTAAGTTTTATTTCAGATAAAATTAAGTTAATAAAATAAAATTAGAAATTAAGTTTAGATTAAGTTAAATTATTATCAAAATTTAAATTAAATTTAAGAAAATTAAAGTTTTAAGTTAAGTTAAATGCAATTAAGGTAGAATAGTTTAAGTAATTTAAAAAAATTTAAGTTTAAGATAAATTAATTATATTTGTTTCTCGGTGATTTCTTTTATTTCCCACGATGTTTAATCAATAAAACAAATATCAGAAAATTATAGTTATAACGGAAATTCTTTAAAATATTTTATATGTATGTACATACAAAAGTTAGTAGGAAAATTGTTGCTGGAAATTTTAAAGTATTTGAAACCCAATAAACAATTTGAAAACACATAGCCCTCACAAAACAGATACAGCTTAAGATATGCACAAGCAGATCGATAACTGGATCTGGAAAGGGCGATTTTAAAACTAAATAATGTTACCTATGCTTTGACCTCACAGCAAGTACATAATTTTTCGTCGTTTTGAGAAGATAGTAATATTTAACTTTGGGAAAATTGGAAAAATATGCAGAT
The DNA here is from genome assembly GCF_015586225.1 of Lucilia sericata. Classification (NCBI taxonomy): domain Eukaryota; kingdom Metazoa; phylum Arthropoda; class Insecta; order Diptera; family Calliphoridae; genus Lucilia; species Lucilia sericata. The sequence goes on along the minus strand of NW_023994343.1, from coordinate 399,529 downwards.
AGTAATATTTCACTTAGGGAAAATTATACTAAGAACTCAAAGATTTCACAAAACCGAAAAATGTCCTAAAAATCAAAGTATTCACAAAACCTCAAGAAGATTACTGTAGAGTTTTCATGAAATCTTTGTTTCAAATAATTCAGCTGTTTCGTAAATTGCAATATTTTGTGTAATATTTCTCCATTCGGTTGACTTCTAGATAAAATAGTTGACAAAATCAGACAATATCCTAAAAAATCAAAAATTTCACAAATCCTTTCTCAAACAGGTAAACCGTAAAGGGCACTTTGTGAAATTTCTTATTTGTTAAATTTTTATCTAATTGGAAAACGGTTTCTAGAAAATCAATTGTTTAGTAAATTTCAAGATTTTGTGAAATATTTAATTTTGTTGAGAAAAGGGAAAAATGTCCTAAAAATCAAAGTTTTCACAAAACCACAAAAGATTACTGTAAAATTTTAATGAAATTTTTCATAAGGAATTGTAGATATTTCTACTTTTTATAGAGTTTTAATGAAATCTTTGGATTTTTTTAATTTTTAACTAATTGGAAGACTTTTTCTGTAAAATCAACTGTTCACTAAGTTGCAAGATTTTGTGAAATATTTCATTTCGATGAGAGAATTGGAAAGAATTGCCTTAGAAAATCAAAGTTTACACAAAACCTCAAGAAAGATTCACTTTCTAGATAAAATCGTTGTCAAAATCAGACAAAATCAAATCAGATCACAGAAAATATCCTAAAAAATCAAAAATTTCACAAAACCTTTCCCAAATAAGAAATCAAAGTTATCATAAAACTTTGGCAAAATTGGAAAAATGTAAAATATACGATTTCAAAACACCGTTCTCAGAAATAGAAGAGTGTACTGCATTTTGCGTATTTTCTTAAGCAAATATATAATTTTTAGTCGTATTCTAGAGATTTTGAGAAGATGGTAAATTCACTTTGGGAAAATTAGAAAATTATAATAAAAAATCAAAGTATTCACAAAACCTCAAGAAGATTACTGTAGAGTTTTCATGAAATCTTTGTTTCATATAATATGTTGTGAAATATTTTACCATTCTTAATAAAATCGTTGACAAAATCAGACAAATGTCCTAAAAATTCAAAGATTTCACAAAACGTTTCCCAAACAAGTCAACCGTATAGGGCATTTTGTGAAATTTCTTATTTTTAAAATTTTTAACTAATTGGAAAACCGTTTCTAGAAAATCAAATGTTTAAATTTCAAGATTTTGTGAAATATTTCATTAGGTTGAGAAAAGGGAAAAATGTCCTAAAAATCAAAGTTTCCATAAAACCTCAAAAGATTACTGTAAAGTTTTCATGAAAAATGCTTAAGAAATCATAGTTATTACAAAACCTCTGGATATTTTGCAATATTTCACTATGGGAACATTGGAAAAATCTACAAAAAAGTCAAAGTTTCACAAAACCGAAAAATGTGGTAAAAATCAAAGTTTTACAAAACCTCAAAAAAGATTACTGTAGAGTCTTCATGAAATCTTTGTTTCAAGAAATTCAGATGTTTGGTATATTGCAATATTTTGTGAAACATTTCACCATTCGGTTGACTTCTAGATAAAATCGTTGACGAAATCAAAGATTTCACAAAACCTTTCTCAAACAAGTCAACCGTATAGGGCATTTTGTGAAATTTCTTATTTGTTAAACTTTTAACTAACTGGAAATAAATGTTTAGTAAATTTCAAGATTTTGTGAAATGTCCTAAAAATCAAAGTGAAATATTTCACCATTCGGTTGACTTCTAGATAAAATCGTTGACAAAATCAGACGAATATTTTAAAAAGTCAAAAATTCACAAAACCTTTCTCAAACAGGTAATCAGACAAATATCATAAAAACAGGTAACCGTATAGGGCATTTTGTGAAATTTCTTATTTTAAAAATTTTTAACTAATTGTAAAACCGTTTTTAGAAAATCAAATTTTTAGTAAATTTCAAAATTTTGTGAAATATTTCATTTCGTTGAGAAAAGTTGAAAAATGTCCTAAAAATCAAAGTTTTCACAAAAGATTACTGTAAAGTTTTCATGAAAAATGCCCTAAAAATCAAAGTTATCACAAAACTTTGGGAAAATTTTTAAAATATCTTAAAAAATCAAAGACATCAAAAAACCGTTTTCAAGAAATAAAATAGTGTAGGTCATTTTGCGTATTTTCTTAAGCAAATACATAATTTTTCGTTGTATTCTAGAGGTTTTGAGATAGTAATATTTCACTTTGGGAAAATTAGAAAAATATACTAAAAGATAAAAGATTTCACAAAACCGAAAAATGTCCTAAAAATCAAAGTTTACATAAAAAACATTCAGCTGTTTCGTAAATTGCAATATTTTGTGAAATATTTCACCTTTCGGTTGACTTCTAGATAAAATCGTTGACAAAATAAGACAAATATCCTAAAAATTCTAAGATTTCACAAAACCTTTCTCAAACAAGTCTACCTTATAGGGCATTTTGTGAAATTTCTTATTTGTAAAATTTTTAACTAACTGGAAATAAATTTTTAGTAATTTTCAAGATTTTGTGAAATGTCCTAAAAATCAAAGTGAAATATTTCACCATTCGGTTGACTTCTAGATAAAATCGTTGACAAAATCAGACGAATATCCTAAAAATTAAAAAATTTCACAAAACATTTCTCAAACCGGTAAACCGTATAGGGCATTTTGTGAAATTTCTTATTTCAAAAATTTTTAATTAATTGGAAAATCATTTCTAGAAAATCAAATGTTTAGTAAATTTCAAGATTTTGTGAAATATTTCATTTTGTTGAGAAAAGGGAAAAAAGTCCTAAAAATCAAAGTTTTCACAAAACCTCAAAAGATTACTGTAGAGTTTTAGTGAAATTTTTCATAAGGAATTATAGAGTTTTCATGAAATCTTTGGATTTTTTGAATTTTTAATTGGAAGACTGTTTCTAGAAAATCAACTGTTCAGTAAATTGCAAGATTTTGTGAACTATTTCTTTTCTATGAGAGAATTGGAAAAATGCCTTTCAAAATCAAAGCTTTCACAAAACCTCAAAAAAGATAGACTTTCTAGCTAAATCGTTGACAAAATCAGACAAATATCCAGAATATCAAATATTTCACAAAACTTTTCCCAAAGAAGTCAACCGTATAGGTAATTTTGTGAAATTTCTTTTTTTTTAAATTTTTAACTAATTGTAATCAAAAGATTACTGTAAAGTTTTCATGAAAAATGTCCTAAGAAATCAAAGTTATCACAAAACTTTGGGAAAATTGGAAAAATATCCTAGAAAATCAAAGATTTCAGAAAACCGTTCTCAAGAAATAAAAGAGTGTAAAGCTACGTTCAGACCTGTAAAATATTTGGTCCAAATATTTGTTATAAAATATTTATAAAGTTGCGTCAAACAAATGCAATATTTATTTCATGTTCAGACTTGAACAAATATTTGTTGGTATTGTTTTATCAAACAGTGCAAAAATAATTTGGTTCAAACACACACATGTTTTGCAGCCACAGTATATCGTATATTTTCATGCAAGAAAAAAACAATTTGGCAATTTGTTTTAATTTTAACTATTTTTTTAGGTTTAAAATTAAATTTTTATAATAAAAGTGTATAATATTAATATATAACACGATTGAAAAAACTTTGTTTGTCGAATCAGAACATAAAATATTTCATGTTAACAAACAGCAATGCGGATGATTTTCATAAAACAAATTGATTTGCTGGCAAATAAATATTTTCTCATTGTTTCATCAATATGAACACCAAAAGTCAAATAATTTACGTCATTTTGGTAAAATAATTATTTGATCTTGCAAACCAAATGACTGGTTTTATTTTATTTTTTATAAAATATAAATCTGAGACAAAGTTGTGACATTTAATTGAAATTCAAGCAATTGCGTAAATTAATGATAATTATTATTTTGTTGTTTGTTTTGTTATTTATTGGTTGGTAACAACATACTATATATAGTTATACTCCATAATATATGCATCTATAGTCTAGTTTGCAGTCTAGTCCAACGGTTCCCAAATTACAATTAAATAAGAGATACTGTTATCTCGGAGTATGAAGTTAGGCCACATTTCATAATTCAAGGACAAGCTTATCGCAGATTTAAGTTTGTAAAATTGTAAACAAAAGTGTTCTTGTTTGGAAGGACTAAAATAATATATTTCCGAAACAGAGGTGACTCTTTATTCGTCTTCAATACGTTAATCCGGGTAATTTTAAATATAAATATTCCATTCCGACGTGATACACAGATTTTAACTTGATTTTGTCGACCAATATTATTAAATTAACATCAGAAAATGCATAAATAGTCAAAACCATGCAGTAAAATTCACAGTACTTTCGCAAAGAGTTCAAGTCATATATTATGCGGATAAACGCATTCCGCAACAATATCGAAGAAGTTCAACTTTCTTATATTATTTTCCCGAAAAATTAGCTAACATACTCAGATTACCCGTCTGCAATCGCAAAAAAATTTTGCAACGTGACTCTTTGAGCACATGTCGACGATATTTGATGAAGAAACCTTTTCGTTACCTTAAAGAAAAATGAACGTGAAAGATCTCACGATCATAAAAAACATTTCAACATTGAAGTCATTCTATCTGCAAAAACAGGCAATTGAAACTTCTCTGAAATATTAATTATTCTCAATGTACGGGAATATTTTATAGAAATGACATATCTTGACCTTGGGATTTATGGACTATGACAATTTTCGGATGAACAATAACAATTTAGAACAATAAGATATCAAAATATGTATGGGGGTCCGCGAATTTAAATAAATTCCTCAAGGGGTCCGCGAAGTAAAAACCGGGGGAACCGCTGGTCTAGTCTATAGTCAAGCTATAGTTTAGTCTATACTCTAGTTTATAGTATTGTTTATAGTCTAGTCTATAGGTTATAATCTAGTCTATAGTTTAGTAATTAATTGAGAAATTATTTAATTAATTTATTACTCAATTTATTTAAACAATTATTTATTATATTAATGGATATAAAAATATATTAATAATAAACAATTCTCTATAATTTTCAATTTTATAGATATGTAATTTAATGAAAATTATTTATAATTTGGTTATTTCCGGGCTTATAGCGATTTTTTTGAAATCGCTATAAACCGTTCCAAACAACCAAGGTTTTTCGCTACATTGACTATACTAAATAGCAACAACATGACAGTAAAGATCCACCATCTATCTCTTTTCCACTTGCACAAGGTATTGAAATGTAATTTCAATACATTGTGCAAGTCTATCTATCTCTTTTCCACTTGCACAAGGTATTGAAATGTAATTTCAATACCTTATGCAAGTCTATCTATCTCTTTTCCACTTGCACAAGGTATTGAAATTACATTTGTATTTTTTTGTGGTAAAATTTTGATGAAAAACAATATTAAATGAAATTTTAGAATATATAGAAGTTATCATTCAATGATATAGCTTTTTAGTAAATATAAACACATATATTTTTGGCTTTTGGTTTGGTTGCGCATTAGCTGTTCTTGTTGTTATGTTCCTCTTTGCCTGCAAACAAAATCTTGTTATTTTACTGTTTTATCCGTCAATTGCTTTACGAAATTATTTGTTGTAATGTGAACACCGGGCAAACAAACTTTTACTATTTGTATTGAATTGTGTTTGGCTTTGTTTCTTCAAACAAAACGTCAAAATAGAAATACTCATTTTAAGCACATTATGAAATAAAAATGTATTTAATTTTTTGTTTTTAGGCAGAAATTTCTATGAAATCGTAAAAAATATTATTAAATAGTTTCTTTAACGTTTAACAAAAATGTTTCATGTTTGGTGTTCACATTAAGAAAATATTTGTAGGTTGACAAATAAAAATGTTTCTCGAAAAACAGCTGATATTTTCTTTGCTCTTCAAAAATATTTTGTGTTCACATTACAGCCAACAAATATTTGATAAAAAACGTCAAATATTTGATAGGTACCTGAACGGTATTTAAACGTACCTTAAAAGTCATTTTGCGTATTTCTTAAGCAAATACATAATTTTTCGTCGTATTCTAGAGGTTTTGAGAAGATAAAAATATTTCACTTAAGGAAAATTAGAAAATTATACCAAGAAATCAAAGATTTCCCAAAACCGAAAAAATGTCCTAAAAATCAAAATATTCACAAAACCTCAAGAAGATTACTCTAGAGTTTTCATGAAATCTTTGTTTCAAATAATTCAGCTGTTTCGTAAATTGCAATATTATGTGAAATATTTCACCATTCGGTTGACTTCTAAATAAAATCGTTGATAAAATCAGATAAATATCCTAAAAATTCAAAGATTTCACAAAACATTTCTCAAGCAAGTCAATCTTATAGGGCATTTTGTGAAGTTTCTTATTTTTTAAATTTTTAAATAATGGGAAAATCGTTTCTAGAAAATCAAATGTTTAGTAAATTTTCAAAATTATGTGAAATTGTCATTTCGTTGAGAGAAGTGAAAAAATTTCCTAAAAATCAAAAGTTTCACAAAACCTCAACAGTTACTGTGAAGTTTTAGTGAAATTTTTCATAAGGAATTGCAGATATTTTTAATTTTTATAGAGTTTTCATGAAATCTATGGATTTTTTGAATTTTTAACTAATTGGAAGACTGTTTTTAAATTGCAAGATTTTGTAAAATATTTCTTTTCTATGAGAGAATCAATGTTTTCACAAAACCTCAAGAAAGATTGACTTTCTAGATAAAATCGTTGACAAAATCAGACATATATCCTAAAAAATCAAAGATTTCACGAAACTTTTCCTAAACAAGTCAACCGTATAGGGCATTTTGTGAAATTTCTTATTTTTTAAATTTTAAACTAATTGGAAAACTGTTTCTAGAAAATGAAATGTTAAATGAAAGGAAATTTCAAGATTTTGTGAAATGTCCTAAAAATCAAAGCTTTCACAAAACCTCAAGAGATTACTGTAAAGTTTTCATGAAAAATGTCCTAAGAAATAAAAGAGTGTAGGGCACTTTGTGTATTTTCTTAAGCAAATATATAATTTTACGTCGTATTCTAGAGATTTTGAGAAGATAGTAAGTTTGAGAAGATAGTAGAATTAGAAAATTATACTAAAAAATCAAAGATTTCACAAAACCTCAAAAAGATTACTGTAGAGTTTTCATGAAATCTTTGTTTCAAATAATTCGGCTGTTTCGTAAATTGTAATATTTTGTGAAATATTTCACCATTCGGTTGACTTCTAGATAAAATCGTTGACAAAATCTGGCAAATATCGTAAAAAATCAAAAATTTCGCAAAACTTTTCTCAAACAGGTAAACCGTATAGGGCATTTTGTGAAATATCTTATTTTTAAAATTTTTAACTAATTGGAAAAACGCCTCTAGAAAATCAAATGTTTAGTAAATTTCAAAGTTTTGTGAAATATTTCATTTTGAAATATTTTTGACTTAAGAAATCAAAGTTATCACAAAAATTTTGGGAAAATTGGAAAAATATCCAAGAAAATCAAAGATTTCAAAAAACCGTTCTCAAGAAATAAAAAAGTGTAGGACATTTTGCGAATTTTCTTAAGCAAATACATAATTTTTCGTCGCATTCTAGAGGTTTTGAGAAGTTAGTAATATTTCACTTTGGGAAAATTAGAAAAAAATACTAAAAGATCAAAGATTTCACAAAACCGAAAATGTCCTAAAAATCAAAGTTTTCATAAAACCTCAGAAATTATTACTGTAGAGTTTTTATGAAATTTTTGATTCAAGAAATTCAGCTGTATCGTAAATTGCAATATTTTGTGAAATATATCACCATTCGGTTGACATCTAGATAAAATCGTTGACAAAATAAGACATATATCGTAAAAAATTAAAAATTTCACAAAGCCTTTCTCAAACAGGTAAACTATATAGGGCATTTTGAGAAATTTCTTATTTTTAAAATTTTTAACTAATTGAAAAACCGCTTCTAGAAAATCAAATGTTTAGTAAATATCAAGGTTTTGTGAAATATTTCATTTTGTTGTTGTTTTGTAAAGTTTTTATGCCGAATGTCCTAAGAAATCAAAGTTATCACAAAACTTTGGGAACATTGGAAAAATGTCCTAGAAAATCAAAGATTTCAAAAAACCGTTTTCAAGAAATAAAAAATTGTAGGACATTTTGCGGATTTTCTTAAGCAAATACATAATTTTTCGTCGTATTCTAGAGGTTTTGAGAAGATAGTAATATTTCACTTTGGGAAAATTAGAAAATTATACTAAAAAATCAAAGATTTCACAAAACCGAAAAATGTCCTAAAGATCAAGGTATTCACAAAACCTCAAGAAGATTACTGTAGAATTTTCATGAAATCTTTGTTTCAAATAATTCAGCTGTGTCGTAAATTCTTTTGTGAAATATTTCATCCTTCGGTTGACTTCTGGATAAAATCGTTGACAAATATCGTAAAGAATCAAAAATTTCACAAAGCCTTTCTCAAACAGGTAAACCGTATAGGGCATTTTGTGAAATTTCTTATTTTTTAAAATTTTAACTAATTGGAAAACCGCTTCTTAAAAATCAAATGTTTAGTAAATTTCAAGGTTTTGTGAAATATTTCATTTTGTTGTTGTTTTGTAAAATTTTCATGAAAAATGTCCTAAGAAATCAACATTATCACAAAACCTCTGGATCAGTGTGACCATTTTGGCATTTTTGCAGCTAGATTTAGCATTTTTTTATTTTGATTTAGCTGTAAAATTTTAATTTAGCATTTGGCATTTTATTTAGCATTTTTATAAAATATTTTTAGCATTTTTAGCTTTTTTGCAATTTTAGTACATAAACAAAAAAAGACAAATTTTTGCAAAAAAAGATTTATATTGGAAATAGGTTTAACCGGAAAAATCAGAATTAAATGTCTACCCAAACACAAGCAACAAGAAATATGAGAAATGTAATAATTTACACTGTAATTCAAAATAATGCAAGAAGATTCATGAAGATAAATAACTTAAAATTACGCCAATACAAGTGAATACTTTAAAATGTTGTATTCTAAATTATTTTTCTGGAACCCAATGCTTTTTTAAATTCGAGGTGATAGAAATAATTCAAGAGATTTCATATATTTTTACAAATACGTTCAGTACGCTATTTTACAAACTAACCCCCATTTTCTCATTGTCTGATTATGTTTTATCATAACGATAAATTGACATCTTACATACAAAAATTATTTTAACCGGCAGTATATTCACCTGTCAAACGATAACCGGAGGTTGAGATATTGGCCCTAATACTTTTTGTTTGCTCACGGAATGAAACATATAATTTTGGAAAAGGCTATGTATGACGGTTAATTAACGAATTTTATTTTTTCCTATACGAAATAAAGAGGTTTTAATTTTTATCATCCTTCAGGAGTTCTTGTTAATTTATTGAAAATAAGTATTGAAAAAAATTAATAATATATAATTAAGCCTTTCTCATTTCTGTTCTACTTTCTGTTCTTTTTATTTTTACCAAATTTTTAGTAATTTTGTTGTGACGTTTTTTTTTTAATTAAAAAAAATACATAAATTTTGAAAATATGATTGACAATTTATTCCAGAATTACAAACTTACGGATTTGAATATATCTCTCAATTAATTTCATACATTCTCATATATATTTTTCCGAAAAATCTTGGAAGTATGAGTTATAAACCTGACATCTATTCACCGAGATTTAAAATTATTTCAACGGAATTTTCAATATTTTTGTCACATGAAAACCATTTTTAAAGTGTTTTTAGGAAGACAAATAAAATTGTTTATATAAAAAAAAGTAAAACTAGAAATATTATACTTTTCCTTCCGAAAACACATATAGGTGGTATAGGAAAAAAAAGAGGGAAATAATTCGGTAACTTCTAAACGGTTAATCCGATTTTGGTATGCACAAAGAGGAGGTGTTGTCGAGTTTAGGTTTTGAATTTGGACCTTATAGGCCAACCAGGGGCTCGGCGGGGGGTCCTCAAATTAGGACACCTCGGCTATGTTAAATTTTTAAAACGATCCTATTTCTTCATTTGAGTTCCGATTTAAAAAAAATTTCGTATATAGAATCTCTTCATCGAGCACTATAAAAGCAGTAAATTATCTCTTATAGTTTAGGAGATATTCGCTTTTGAAAATTAAAATTTTAAAATTTTTACCGTCCTTACTTTAGTTTTTTTGATAATAGCGGGTCCAAATATTCCCGATTTTCGCCATTTTTTTTATTCGCTTAACAACAAGTTTATATATCAAGCAGTGAAAGAATTATGTAAAAATCATGACTGAGTCCAAAGTTATAGGCATTTTAATTTAAAAAATTAAAAAAGGCGATTTTTTGCCATTTTTTTGGGAAAAAAGTATCTTTTTCTTTTTAAGTTATCTAAAAAGTTTCTAAGAAGATGTATATAGAATTTATACTTTTTGGAAAGCTGACTTTACATAAAATACGATAAATGAAACAAAACCTAAAAATTTTTGATACCGAGGGGACCAGGTTCATCCAAAAAAACCCTATTTTTTATGGAAAATTCAATTTTGAGCAAAAATTCTCAAATCGCATAGTCGATATCAAATTATAGTGACCTGTTTTATATGACCCAATATGTTCTTAATCATTTTGTAACGGGTTTCGATAACCCCGCCCCTGGTATGGATATAATAGGCAAAAAACCAAAAAATCCCATTTTTGGGATTTTTTAAAACTTTTTTGGGAATTCCGGGATTTCTAATAAGAAAATTCAAATTTTTATTTAATTTTGGATTTTGAGTGAAAAAATCTACCTAACTGTAAAATTTCATCAAAAAATATTCATAAATAAAATTTTAATTGCAATTTGAAAAATTTGTATCTTCGCAAAAACTGAATAAAAACATTTTTTAATTTTTTTTAAAAAAAGTATTCCGCGAATTTTTAATTTTCAAAAATTATATACAGTTTTGAAAAATAGACAAAATTACCTTTCCATTGATATATAACATGCCTACCTAATGTTTTTTAAGTGACAAATTAATTAGGGAAAACTCAACATCTTTTAAAAAATTTACCTAGCACTATTATTTTCATCCATATATGTAACAAATTTAAGAGTTAACCTTATGGATGAAAATAATAGAGCTAGGTAAATTTTCTAAAAGATGTTGAGTTTTCCCTAATTAATTTGTCACTTAAAAAACATTAGGTAGGCATGTTATATATCAATGGGAAGGTAATTTTGTCTATTTTTCAAAACTGTATATAATTTTTGAAAATTAAAAAATTCGCGGAATACTTTTTAAAAAAAAAAATTAAAAAATGTTTTTTATTCAGTTTTTGCGAAGATACAAATTTTTCAAATTGCAATAAAAATTTTATTTATGAATATTTTTTGATTTGCGATTTGAGAATTTTTGCTCAAAATTGAATTTTCCATAAAAAATAGGGTTTTTTTGGATAGACCTGGTCCCCTCGGTATCAGAAATTTTTAGGTTTTGTTTCATTTATCGTATTTTATGTAAAGTCAGCTTTCCAAGAAGTATAAATTCTATATACATCTTCTTAGAAACTTTTTAGATAACTTAAAAAGAAAAAGATACTTTTTTCCCAAAAAAATGGCAAAAAATCGCCTTTTTTAAATTTTTTAAATTAAAATGCCTATAACTTTAGACTCAGTCATGATTTTTACATAATTCTTTCACTGCTTGATATATAAACTTGTTGTTAAGCGAATAAAAAAAAATGGCGAAAATCGGGAATATTTGGACCCGCTATTATCAAAAAAACTAAAGTAAGGACGGTAAAAATTTTAAAATTTTAATTTTCAAAAGCGAATATCTCCTAAACTATAAGAGATAATTTATAGTGCTCGATGAGGAGATTCTATATACGAAATTTTTTTTAAATCGGAACTCAAATGAAGAAATAGGATCGTTTTAAAAATTTAACATAGCCAAGGTGTCCTAATTTGAGGACCCCCCGCCGAACCCCTGGTTGGCCTATAAGGTCCAAATTCAAAACCTAAACTCGACAGCACCTCCTCTTTGTGCATACCAAATTTCATCAAAATCGGATTAACCGTTTAGAAGTTACCGAATTATTTCCCTCTTTTTTTTTCTATACCACTGTGTAGTGTAATTAATAGAGTTTTAATGTAATTTTTGCATTCAGAAATATTTTAAAGTTAGAGACATACATATTGCCAAATTTACAAAAATTTTGAAAAAATTTTTAGCATTTCTGTTTATTTCAATACCACGGAACTTAATTTTTTACCCTACTCCACTATACTACGTTTGAGTATACTAATCGGTATCATTTTCTGAATCGATTAAGCCATGTAAGTCTGACCGTCTGGTAGAGGTTAAATTATCAAAACAATAAGCACGTATGCTTTTTGATCCAATGACAAAACCTTTTAAAAATGGTTAAAGTCCGTCCTTTATTTTACCTAGCCTCCATACATATACAAATGTATAAAGCCTTTCTCAGAGAATTAGTTTAAATATATCGGAACCAAGGTTCAATTAAACATAAATGCTTTATTACGAAAAATAAATCAAATTTTATACTCATATGATCAACCACGGCAGAATATACTTTCTTACTTGTTATAAATTACAATGAATTTCAGTTCCAAATTAATATGAATTGTTCATAAAAACACTTAAAAAATTTTAGCATTTTTTTTAGCATTTTAAAATCAATTTAGCATTTTTTCTAGCATTATTTTGGATGGGATTTAGCCGCAACATTTTTTGAGACCTGGTCACACTGCTCTGGATATTTTGCAATATTTCACTGTAGAGTTTTCATGAAATCTTTGTTTCAAGAAATTCAGCTGTATCATTAATTGCAATATTCTGTGAAATATTTCACCATTTGGTTGACTTCTAGATAAAATCGTTGACAAAATTAGACAAATATCGTAAAAATTGAAAGATTTCACAAACCTTTTTCAAACAAGTCAACCGTGAAACCCACCATCAAAAAAGATTGGGGGTATATTGATTTTGTCATTCCGTTTGTAACACATCGAAATATTGGTCATAGACCCACAAAAGTATATATATTCTGGGTCCTCATTAAATTCTAAGACGATCCAGCCATGTCTGTCCGTCCGTCTGTCTGTCTGTCTGTTGAAAGCACGATAGAGTCCGAATGGAAAGAGCTAAAGAGTTGAAATTTAACATAAATATTTCTTATAGGTAAGGTTTGTTTGGTATTAGAAATGGGGAATATCGGTCCATGTTTTCGGATAGCCCCCATACAAGTGGCCCCTCGAAAAGCAGCTTTAACAGCCATAACTTGTTTAAAAATACGAATAAAGCGTTGAAATTCGACATAAGTAAGTTTCTTATGATCCAAAATCACTATGCAAAATTTTATGAGGATCGGTCCATAATTGACCCAACCCCCCATATAAGGTCCCCTTCAGAAAATGACTTTAACGCTCATTACTGGCTTAAAAATTCTAGTATATAGATGAAATTCGACAAAAGTAAGTTTCATATGAGTCAAAAATCTATCTAAAAAATTTTATGTTGATCGGTCCATGATTGACCCTACCCCCCATATAAGGTCCCCTTCAGAAAATGACTGCAACGCTCATTAATGACTTAAAAATACGAGTATAGCGATGAAATTCGACACAAATAAATTCTATATGAACCAAATTCTGTCTACCAAATTTTATGAGGATCGACCCATAATTGACCCTACCCCCCTATATAAGGTCCCCTTCAGAAAATTACTTTAACGCTTATAACTGGCCTAAAAATACGAATATATAGATAAAATTCAACATAAGTAAGTTTCATTCGAGTCAAACGAGGTTTGATGGTGGGTATATAAGATTCGGCATAGCCGAATATAACACTCTTACTTGTTTAATTTTTAACTAATTGGAGAACCGTTTCTAGAAAATCAAATTTTTAGTGAATTTCAAGATTTTTTTATACCCTCCACCACCATCAGTGGTGATAGAGGGTATATATAAGTTTGTCGTTCCGTGTGTAACACCAAGAAATATACATCTAAGACCCAACAAAGTATATATTCTGGGTCCTTATGAAATTCTGAGTCGATTTAGCTATGTCCGTCTGTCCGTCTGTCTGTCTGTCTGTCTGTCTGTGTAAAACACGCTCACGTTAAAACTAAGTAAAGGAAATCAACCAAATTCACCCAAAATATTTATTATTATCCTAAGCAGTTTGGTATTGAAAATCAGCAAAATCGGTTTACAACGTAAGAAGTTATGAGTAAAAATTTCAGACTACTTCGAAAAAAATTAAGTTTTTTTCCTAATTCTTTTGAAGTTTCCTCGGAAACTACCAAAGATATTGCGATGAATTTTGTCACACTTTATTTTTTTAGAGCAGTGATCAATTATGTTCAAAATCCAATTGATCCAATATTTCCCATAGCCCCCATACAAAAGTACATATTCCCGGAAATTAGTTTATCGTTAATAACTCAATCAAATATATCGGTATCAACACCAAATTTTGTACATACAAATATAATATGAAAAGAAATCATACTACCAACGTAGATCTCAGTCGGTCCACAATTGGTCATAGCTCCCATATAAGGTCCACTTCCAAAAATCACTTAAACGCACATATTTCATTGATGAATAAAGCTATTATGATAAAATTCGGGCTGGATATGTTTTGTGTACATACAAATCATTCTACCAAATTTTTTGGGGATCGGTCCATTATTGGTCATAGCTCCCATATAAGGCCCACTTCCGAAAATCATTTAAAAGCTCATATTTCATTGTCAAATAAAGCTACTTTGATAAAATTCGACAGAAATATGTTTAGTCTAAATATAAATCACTCTATGAAATTTTTTCCGGATAGGCCCATAATTGGTCATAGCTCCCATATAAGGTCGACTTCCGAAAATCACTTAAACGCATATATTTCATTGAATTATAAAGCTATCGGGATAAAATTCGACACAAATCTGTTTTGTATACATACAAATCTTTCTACAAAATTTTTTACGGATCGGTCCATTATTGGTCATAGATCCCATATAAGGCCCACTTCCAAAAATCACTTAAAAGCACATATTTCAATGTCAAGCTATCTTCATAAAATTCGACACAAATATGTTTTGCCTAAACATGAATCACTCTACGAAATTTTTTCTGGATAGGCCCATAATTGGTCATAGCTCCCATATAAGGTCGACTTCCGAAAATCACTTAAACGCATATATTTCATTGAATTCTAAAGCTATCGGGATAAAATTCGACTTGAATATATTTTGTGTACGTACAAATCATTTTACAAAATAATTTTTTACGGATCGGTCCATTATTGGTCATAACTCAAATATGAGGCTCACTTACGAAAATCACTTAAAAGCACATATTTCATTATCAAATAAAGCCATCTTGATAAAATTCGACACAAACATGTTTTGCCCAAATATAAATCACTCTGCAAAATTTTTCCCGAATAGGCCCATAATTGGTCATTGTTCCCATATAAGGTCCACTTCCGAAAATCACACGCATATATTTCATTGAATTCTTAAGCTATAGGAATAAAATTCGACTTGAATAAGTCTTGTGTACATACAAATCATTTTACCACTTTTTTTCTCGGATCGGTCCATTATTAATCATAGCTCCCATATAAGGTCCACTTCTGAGAATAACTTAAACGCACATATTTCATTGTCAAATAAAGTTATCTTGAGAAAATTCGACACTTATATGTTTTGTCTTTACATAAATCACTCTACGAAATTTTTTCGGGATAGGCCCTTAATTGCTCATAGCTCCTATATAAAGTCCACTTCCTAAAATCACCTAAACGCACCTATTGGAGTAAAATTATACTTGATCTTTTTCTGCATTATACGAAATTGTTTCCTGATCGGTGCATAATTGGTCACAACTCCCTTATAAGGACCATTTCTGAAAATTACTTGAACGCACATTTTATAAATAGGTATACAATTTTTTCTGAATCGGTCCGTATTTGGTCACAACTCCCATATAAGGGCCATTTCTGAAAATTACTTAAAAGCACATTTTATACACATTTAGGTATAAAATTTGACGTAAATGTGTATTTTGTATATATGTATATAAATCATTGTACGGAATTTTTCCGAACCGGTCCATATAAGGTTAATTGTTAAAAATCACTTAATACCACTTAATTCGTTATTAAATTATTATATCCGGATAAAATTCGACATAAGTATGTTCTGCGTATAGACAAATAATTCTAAATTTTTCTGGACCTAATCAAAATTAGTTCGACAAAAATTTTGGCGAGTTATCTAAAAAATAGATAGTTAGATGGGTTTCAATAAAAAGTAGCTTGCTGGAGGAGGGTATTTAAGATTCGGCATAGCCGAATATAGCACTATAACTTGTTAAATATTTCATTTTGTTGAGAAAAGGGAAAAATGTCCTAAAAATCAAAGTTTTCACAAGATTACTGTATAGTTTTCATGAAAAATGCCCTAAGAAATCAAAGTTATCACAAAACCTCTGGATATTTTGCAATAATTCACTTTGGGAAATTTGGAAAAATATCCTAAAAAATCAAAAATTTCAAAAAACTGTTCTCAGGAAATAAAAGAATGTAGAACTTTTTGCGTATTTTCTTAAGCAAATACATAATTTTTTGTTGTATTCTAGAGGTTTTGAGAAGATAGAAATATTTCATTTTGGGAAAATTAGCAAAATATACTAAAAGATCAAAGATTTCACAAAACCGAAAATGTCCTAAAAATCAAAGTTTTCAAAAAACCTCAAAAATGATTACTGTAGAGTTTTCATGAAATCTTTGTTTCAAGAAATTCAGCTGTATCGAAAATTGCAATATTTTGTGAAATATTTCCTTTCTATGAGAGAATTGGAAAAATGTCCTAAGAAATCAAAGTTTTCACAAAACCTCAAGAAAGATTGACTTTCTAGATAAAATCGTTCACAGAATCAGACAAATATGCAAAGATTTCATAACATTACGTTTGGTTCATCCCACAGCGCCGATTCTGCTTACCAAAAGTGGCCCACTGGGCACATAATATCACAACCACAACCTTCATACCAAGAAAGGTGAGGTTCATACCCATTTAAAGTTTGAGAATAGGTTAAGATCGTTTCGACCCTAAGGCCTCTAATCATTCGCTTTACCAGATAAGATTATTTTACATAATTTTTAAATGCACCAGCTATCCTGAGGGAAACTTCGGAGGGAACTAGCTACTAGATGGTTCGATTGGTCTTTCGCCCCTATACTCAATTCTGACAATCGGTTTGCACGTCAGAACTGTTTCGGTCTTCCATCAGGGTTTCCCCTGACTTCAACCTGATCAAGTATAGTTCACCATCTTACAGGTCACAGCATATATGCACAAGGTACGCTCTAGTTAGAGGTATAAATAATATAAATATTATTACACATAAGTGTATAGAACGCCCCGGGATTGAATTAATAGACTATAAATACGCTAAAAACTAATCCCATTAAAGTTATGTTAATTTCGCTATAGGGGCTTTTTGCGTATTTTCTTAAGCAAATACACAATTTTTCGTCGTATTCTAGAGGTTTTGAGAAGATAGTAATATTTCACTTTGGGAAAATTAGAAAAATATACTAAAAAATCAAAGATTTCACAAAACCGAAAAATGTCCTAAAAATCAAAGTTTTACAAAACCTCAAAAAAGATTACTGTAGAGTTTTCATGAAATTCAGCTGTTTCATAAATTGCAATATTTTGTGAAATATTTCACCATTCGGTTGACATCTAGATAAAATCGTTCACAAAATCAGACAAATATCCTAAAAAATCTAAGATTTCACCAAACCTTTCTCAAACAAGTCAACCGTATAGGGCATTAAGTGAAATTTCTTATTTTTAAAATGTTTAACTAATTGAATGACTGTTTCTAGAAAATCAACTGTTCAGTAAATTACAAGATTTTGTGAAACATTTCTTTTCTATGAGAGAATTGGAAAAATGCCTTTCAAAATCAAAGTTTTAACAAAACCTCAAGAAAGATTGACTTTCTAGATAAAATCGCTGACAAAATCAAACAAATATCCTAAAAAATCAAAAAATTCACAAAACCTTTCACAAACATGTAAACCGTAAAGCATTTTGTGAAATTTCTTATTTTTTAAATTTTTAACTAAAGATTACTGTAAAGTTTTCATGAAAAATGTCCTAAGAAATCAAAGTTATCACAAAACTTTGGGACAATTGGAAAAATATCCTAAAAAATCAAAGATTTCAAAAAACTGTTCTCAAGAAATAAAATAGTGTTGGGCATTTTGCGTATTTTCTTAAGCAAATACATAATTTTTCGTCGTACTCTAGAGATTTTTAGAAAATAGTAATATTTCACTTTGGGAAAATTAGAAAATTATAATAAAAAATCAAAGATCGCAAGAAGATTACTTTAGAGTTTTCATGAAATATTTGTTTCAAGAAATTCAGTTGTATCATTAATTGAAATATTCTGTGAAATATTTCACCATTCGGTTGACTTCTAGATACATTCGTTGACATAATCAGACAAATATCTTAAAAAATCAAAAACTTCACAAAATTTTAAAATTTTTAACTAATTGGAGTACCGTTTCAAGAAAATCAAATGTTTAGTAAATTTCAAGATTTTGTGAAATATTTCATTTTGTTGAGAAAAGGGAAAAATGTCCTAAAAATCAAAGTTTTCACAAGATTACTGTAAAGTTTTCATGAAAAATGCCGTAAGAAATCAAAGTTATCACAAAACCTCTGGTTATTTTGCAATAATATAGGTCATTTAGTGAAATTTCTTATTTTTAAAATTTTTAGCTAATTGAATGACTGTTTCTAGAAAATCAACTGTTCAGTAAATTGCAAGATTTTGTGAAACATTTCTTTTCTATGAGAGAATTGGAAAATTTTCTTTCAAAATCAAAGTTTTAACAAAACCTCAAGAAAGATTGACTTTCTAGATAAAATCGCTGACAAAATCAAACAAATATCCTAAAAAATCAAAAAATTCACAAAAGTTTTCCCAAACAAGTCAACCGTATAGGGCATTTTGTAAAATTTCTTATTTTTTAAATTTTTAAATAATTGGAAAACTGTTTCTAGAAAATGAAATGTTTAGAAAATTTCAAGATTTGGTGAAATGTTCTAAAAAACAAAGTTTTCATAAAACCTCAAAAGATTACTGTAAAGTTTTCATGAAAAATGAAAATCAAAGTTATCGCAAAACTTTGAGAAAATTGGAAAAACATGCAAAGATTTCAAAAAACCGTTCTCAAGAAATAAAAGAGTGTAGGGCATTTTGCGTATTTTCTTAAGCAAATATATAATTTTTCGTCATATTGTAGAGATTTTAAGATGATAGTAAATTTCACTTTGGGAAAATTAGAATATTATACTAAACAAGTAAGAAATTACAGTCGGGCGTGGCCGACCATATGATAACCTACACCAATTGCGAATATTAAATGTGATTAATTTCAATAATGAAGCATTTATATTAATCTTATATAGCTTCCAAATAATGTCTGTTCATGTACGGTTGTATGCTGACTAGGAGAAATAAAAGATTTCAATCATTTTCAACAGCCATCGTCAGTGGATCCAGAGAATAGTATGTGACCCATTTTAACAAATTATATTCAAAATTGCGATCTGTTGAATGCACACAAGGTTTATACGGTCACAAAGACGGATATAGCTTAATATGGACAAATATTTTTGAGTGTTACAAACATCACCACATTGTGCCGACTTTTAGATAGATAGTAGTATATTAGACGTAGTTAAAAGATAAAAGGCCGTAATCCGAGGGTCCGGATGTATGGGAGCTAGGGCAGAAATTGAGCCGATCCTTACAAAATGTATTATTAGGAATTATCTATATACATATATAAAAATTAATGTGTGTTTGTTTGTATGTTTATATGTTTGTATATCTGGCAATAGGCTACTTTTTATTTCCGATCATGGCGAAAAATTACATTGTTATTTATAATTATATCAAACTTAGTTGTGCAAATTTTTGGAAAGATAGTAGTGTTGGGTTGGTGTATATTTTATTAAAAATACCAACAATTTATTTTATGTATTTTTATAAAAAAGTTTTATTAAATTAAAAATTAAATATTACAAATCAAATCAATGAAAATTCGAAACTTAATGAAAATTACTTTTTCGTTTTTGGTTATTATAATTTCAAAGAAAAAGTGTTGTTTCAAATATTTATTTTGCAAAGTGTTTTTCTGTGAAGTGTTAGTTTAACAGGCACCACAGTACTCCCCCTCCAGCGTTGTCATACAGCAAATCTGACTCTTTTGGTTTTCTTTGGATTGGGATTAACATCTGGGGAATCTGTAAAACTTAAGCAAGGTTTTAGTCTATCTATAGTTATAACGTTTTGCTTTCCGTTTATTAAAAGTTTGAAAAATTTGTCGTTTCTTGAAATAATTTGATACGGTCCATTATATGGAGATTGAAGTGGTTTCTTTACTGCATCACATCTGACAAATACATATTCACAAGTCTTCAGCTGATCATTTACGTATGTTTTGTTGTTGCTATGACAACCGGTAACTGCTACGGTTTCTGCTTTAATGTCAGCCAATGGAATAGCTTCCGTCCATTTTGTAAACCTATCGATACATGTCAGAAGATATCGATAGCCTTGGCAATTTGCTAATGGGCCAACAATGTCTATATTGACATGTTTAAAACGTTCAGATGGTGGTTTGAATTCGCCCAAAGGACTTTTGGTGTGTTTGATTACCTTTGATTTTTGACAAGCCATTCAACTGGACAAATTATCAGCTACGATATTGTCTTTTCCTTTAATGTGACGAATATCGGTGGTGTATTGACCAATGTAATCCAGCTGCCTTAACTGTCTGGGAGAGGCTTTATCAGGCTTGTGGTCAGAAAAAATGCAAAATTGACGTCCTTCTAAAAAGTATTGGAAGTGTTTCAAAGTGGAATAAATTGCCAGAAGTTCGCGGTCATAGGCACTGTACTTCATTTGGGTTTTATTCAGCTTTTTAGAAAAAAATCCTAATGGTTTCCACTCACCTTCTATAAACTGCTGTAGACGCCACCCATTGCTGTATCCGAGGCATCTACACACAAGGAAGTTGGTACATTTTCTTTTGGATAAGATAAAAGTGCTGCGTTGGCAAGTTGTTTTTTACACTCTTCGAATGCTTGCTGTCTGGAATCATTCCACTCAATTGGACGTTTATCGTTTTTTACATTACCTTGTTGGATTCCATGTAATATTGCTTGATGTTTTGCGGCTTGAGGTATGAAACGACGGTAGAAGTTAATCATACCAGAAAACACTTGAGTTCTTTAACGGTTTTCGGTAGTGCATACTGTGAAATTGCTTCAACACGGCTGGGAAGTGGTTTCAGACCTTTATCCGTAACTAGATAACCGAGGAATTCAAGTTGTGAAACTCCAAAAACGCATTTAGCAAAATTTATGGTAAGACCAAATTGACGCAGTCTTTCAAATAAAATTCTTAAATGCTTTTGATGTTCTTGTTCGTTTTCTGATGCAATGAGCAAATCATCAATATAAACGTATACGAAATCCAATTCTCTTGTAACTTCGTGCCTAAACCGTTGGAAGGTTTGTGCTGCATTGCACAAACCAAATGTCATTCTGAGAAATTCAAAATTTCCAATGGGTGTTGTAATTGCGGTCTTTTTAATGTCGTCCTCTGCGACTGGTATGTGGTGGTACGCTTTCACTTAATCGACTTTACTAAATACTTTCTTACCATCCAAAAGCATTCCAAAATCGTGAATGTGGGGAACAGCGTAGCAATCAGGTAAGGTACGAGCATTTAGATTGCGGTAGTCACCACAGGGACGCCACTCACCATTGGATTTCTTGACCATATGTAGTGGGCTGGCCCAGTTGCTATCTGAGGGTCGACAAATTCCAAGACGCACCATTTCATTGAATTCTTTCTTTACTATCAGCAATTTCTCAGGAGATAGACGTATTGGCTTGCAAAATACAGGAGGACCATTTGTAGTTTCTATAAAATGTTGGACTGAATGCTTTGCCTTAGAATGGAAATTAATTTTTGACAAATCATTGTATTCCGTTAGAAGTGAGTAGAATGGAGATAATGGCGATAAGGTTTTTATTGAAATGTTTTGATCATTAACAATACTACCTTTTGAAGTGCACTTGGTTTTTGGATCAATAAGACAGTTGTTTCTTACATCAATAAGTAAACCATAGTTACCTAGGAATTCCGATCCAATGATAGGCTTCTCTATATCAGCCATAACAAAATCCCATGTGAAACTGCGCTTGAGTCCGAGATCGATTGTAAGAATTTTGGTTCCAAAAGTTTTTATTGCTGAGTTATTAGCAGCGTATAAAATAAGTGAGCTGGGTTGTTGTTTGCGTTGAACTGATGAGACTATAATTACTGAAAGATCCGCTCCAGAGTCAACTAAAAACCTGGATTTCGATTTTTTATCACGAATAAACAGGCGACATAGCTCTTGGCTGCTACCATCCGTCACCGAAGATGGAGCGCCAATTAGTTTTCCTGATTTGATTGATTGAAATTGCAGGGGGTAACACATTTCTTAGCCTTCTTTCCAAATTTGAAATGGAACCAACATAGAGGTTTCTCTCTGTTTGATCTAGATTTGGAACGATTACGGTTACCTGTTGTCTTGCTCTTACTCCTGGATCTACCAAAGGATTCCATCTTGTTGCACAAACTTTCCAGCTGACGCTCAATATTGTCCAGTCTGCTCGCACGGTTGTCTGAAGATGACGAAATCGTATGGATTTCAGAATCGGAACAATCACAAATTTTAACTGCCATTGTAGCTAACTTTTCTAAACGATCTTCACTGACAGATAAAATGGCTTTCATTTGGGATGGAAGTCGTTGCATCCAAAGTTGCTTTAAAATGTCATCGGAGACTCTGTTTTGAACTAAGGAACGCATTTGACTCAAGAGATCCAAGGGCTTTCTATCGCATAATTGGATTCGGAAAATGAGGAGATGATTAAGAACATATTGGGTCATATAAAACAGGTCACTATAATTTGATATCGACTATGCGATTTGAGAATTTTTGCTCAAAATTGAATTTTCCATAAAAAATAGGGTTTTTTTGGATAGACCTGGTCCCCTCGGTATCAGAAATTTTTAGGTTTTGTTTCATTTATCGTATTTTATGTAAAGTCAGCTTTCCAAGAAGTATAAATTCTATATACATCTTCTTAGAAACTTTTTAGATAACTTAAAAAGAAAAAGATACTTTTTTCCCAAAAAAATGGCAAAAAATCGCCTTTTTTTAATTTTTTAAATTAAAATGCCTATAACTTTAGACTCAGTCATGATTTTTACATAATTCTTTCACTGCTTGATATATAAACTTGTTGTTAAGCGAATAAAAAAAAATGGCGAAAATCGGGAATATTTGGACCCGCTATTATCAAAAAAACTAAAGTAAGGACGGTAAAAATTTTAAAATTTTAATTTTCAAAAGCGAATATCTCCTAAACTATAAGAGATAATTTATAGTGCTCGATGAGGAGATTCTATATACGAAATTTTTTTTAAATCGGAACTCAAATGAAGAAATAGGATCGTTTTAAAAATTTAACATAGCCAAGGTGTCCTAATTTGAGGACCCCCCGCCGAACCCCTGGTTGGCCTATAAGGTCCAAATTCAAAACCTAAACTCGACAGCACCTCCTCTTTGTGCATACCAAATTTCATCAAAATCGGATTAACCGTTTAGAAGTTACCGAATTATTTCCCTCTTTTTTTTTCTATACCACTGTGTAGTGTAATTAATAGAGTTTTAATGTAATTTTTGCATTCAGAAATATTTTAAAGTTAGAGACATACATATTGCCAAATTTACAAAAATTTTGAAAAAATTTTTAGCATTTCTGTTTATTTCAATACCACGGAACTTAATTTTTTACCCTACTCCACTATACTACGTTTGAGTATACTAATCGGTATCATTTTCTGAATCGATTAAGCCATGTAAGTCTGACCGTCTGGTAGAGGTTAAATTATCAAAACAATAAGCACGTATGCTTTTTGATCCAATGACAAAACCTTTTAAAAATGGTTAAAGTCCGTCCTTTATTTTACCTAGCCTCCATACATATACAAATGTATAAAGCCTTTCTCAGAGAATTAGTTTAAATATATCGGAACCAAGGTTCAATTAAACATAAATGCTTTATTACGAAAAATAAATCAAATTTTATACTCATATGATCAACCACGGCAGAATATACTTTCTTACTTGTTATAAATTACAATGAATTTCAGTTCCAAATTAATATGAATTGTTCATAAAAACACTTAAAAAATTTTAGCATTTTTTTTAGCATTTTAAAATCAATTTAGCATTTTTTCTAGCATTATTTTGGATGGGATTTAGCCGCAACATTTTTTGAGACCTGGTCACACTGCTCTGAATATTTTGCAATATTTCACTGTAGAGTTTTCATGAAATCTTTGTTTCAAGAAATTCAGCTGTATCATTAATTGCAATATTCTGTGAAATATTTCACCATTTGGTTGACTTCTAGATAAAATCGTTGACAAAATTAGACAAATATCGTAAAAATTGAAAGATTTCACAAACCTTTTTCAAACAAGTCAACCGTGAAACCCACCATCAAAAAAGATTGGGGGTATATTGATTTTGTCATTCCGTTTGTAACACATCGAAATATTGGTCATAGACCCACAAAAGTATATATATTCTGGGTCCTCATTAAATTCTAAGACGATCCAGCCATGTCTGTCCGTCCGTCTGTCTGTCTGTCTGTTGAAAGCACGATAGAGTCCGAATGGAAAGAGCTAAAGAGTTGAAATTTAACATAAATATTTCTTATAGGTAAGGTTTGTTTGGTATTGAAATGGG
Source organism: Lucilia sericata (assembly GCF_015586225.1). NCBI lineage: Eukaryota > Metazoa > Arthropoda > Insecta > Diptera > Calliphoridae > Lucilia > Lucilia sericata. Next base: position 374,575 of record NW_023994343.1, on the reverse strand, counting down.
GAATATCGGTCCACGTTTTCGGATAGCCCCCATACAAGTGGCCCCTCGAAAAGCAGCTTTAACAGCCATAACTTGTTTAAAAATACGAATAAAGCGTTGAAATTCGACATAAGTAAGTTTCTTATGATCCAAAATCACTATGCAAAATTTTATGAGGATCGGTCCATAATTGACCCTACCCCCCATATAAGGTCCCCTTCAGAAAATGACTTTAACGCTCATTACTGGCTTAAAAATTCTAGTATATAGATGAAATTCGACAAAAGTAAGTTTCATATGAGTCAAAAATCTATCTAAAAAATTTTATGTTGATCGGTCCATGATTGACCCTACCCCCCATATAAGGTCCCCTTCAGAAAATGACTGCAACGCTCATTAATGACTTAAAAATACGAGTATAGCGATGAAATTCGACACAAATAAATTTTATATGAACCAAATTCTGTCTACCAAATTTTATGAGGATCGACCCATAATTGACCCTACCCCCCTATATAAGGTCCCCTTCAGAAAATTACATTAACGCTTATAACTGGCCTAGAAATACGAATATATAGATAAAATTCAACATAAGTAAGTTTCATTCGAGTCAAACGAGGTTTGATGGTGGGTATATAAGATTCGGCATAGCCGAATATAACACTCTTACTTGTTTAATTTTTAACTAATTGGAGAACCGTTTCTAGAAAATCAAATTTTTAGTGAATTTCAAGATTTTTTTATACCCTCCACCACCATCAGTGGTGATAGAGGGTATATATAAGTTTGTCGTTCCGTGTGTAACACCAAGAAATATACATCTAAGACCCAACAATGTATATATTCTGGGTCCTTATGAAATTCTGAGTCGATTTAGCTATGTCCGTCTGTCCGTCTGTCTGTCTGTCTGTGTAAAACACGCTCACGTTAAAACTAAGTAAAGGAAATCAACCAAATTCACCCAAAATATTTATTATTATCCTAAGCAGTTTGGTATTGAAAATCAGCAAAATCGGTTTACAACGTAAGAAGTTATGAGTAAAAATTTCAGACTACTTCGAAAAAAATTAAGTTTTTTTCCTAATTCTTTTGAAGTTTCCTCGGAAACTACCAAAGATATTGCGATGAATTTTGTCATACTTTATTTTTTTAGAGCAGTGATCAATTATGTTCAAAATCTTTACAATTGATCCAATATTTCCCATAGCCCCCATACAAAAGTACATATTCCCGGAAATTAGTTTATCGTTAATAACTCAATCAAATATATCGGTATCAACACCAAATTTTGTACATACAAATATAATATGAAAAGAAATCATACTACCAACGTAGATCTCAGTCGGTCCACAATTGGTCATAGCTCCCATATAAGGTCCACTTCCAAAAATCACTTAAACGCACATATTTCATTGATGAATAAAGCTATTATGATAAAATTCGGGCTGGATATGTTTTGTGTACATACAAATCATTCTACCAAATTTTTTTGGGATCGGTCCATTATTGGTCATAGCTCCCATATAAGGCCCACTTCCGAAAATCATTTAAAAGCTCATATTTCATTGTCAAATAAAGCTACTTTGATAAAATTCGACAGAAATATGTTTAGTCTAAATATAAATCACTCTATGAAATTTTTTCCGGATAGGCCCATAATTGGTCATAGCTCCCATATAAGGTCGACTTCCGAAAATCACTTAAACGCATATATTTCATTGAATTATAAAGCTATCGGGATAAAATTCGACACAAATCTGTTTTGTATACATACAAATCTTTCTACAAAATTTTTTACGGATCGGTCCATTATTGGTCATAGATCCCATATAAGGCCCACTTCCAAAAATCACTTAAAAGCACATATTTCAATGTCAAGCTATCTTCATAAAATTCGACACAAATATGTTTTGCCTAAACATGAATCACTCTACGAAATTTTTTCTGGATAGGCCCATAATTGGTCATAGCTCCCATATAAGGTCGACTTCCGAAAATCACTTAAACGCATATATTTCATTGAATTCTAAAGCTATCGGGATAAAATTCGACTTGAATATATTTTGTGTACGTACAAATCATTTTACAAAATAATTTTTTACGGATCGGTCCATTATTGGTCATAACTCAAATATGAGGCTCACTTACGAAAATCACTTAAAAGCACATATTTCATTATCAAATAAAGCCATCTTGATAAAATTCGACACAAACATGTTTTGCCCAAATATAAATCACTCTGCAAAATTTTTCCCGAATAGGCCCATAATTGGTCATTGTTCCCATATAAGGTCCACTTCCGAAAATCACACGCATATATTTCATTGAATTCTTAAGCTATAGGAATAAAATTCGACTTGAATAAGTCTTGTGTACATACAAATCATTTTACCACTTTTTTTCTCGGATCGGTCCATTATTAATCATAGCTCCCATATAAGGTCCACTTCTGAGAATAACTTAAACGCACATATTTCATTGTCAAATAAAGTTATCTTGAGAAAATTCGACACTTATATGTTTTGTCTTTACATAAATCACTCTACGAAATTTTTTCGGGATAGGCCCTTAATTGCTCATAGCTCCTATATAAAGTCCACTTCCTAAAATCACCTAAACGCACCTATTGGAGTAAAATTATACTTGATCTTTTTCTGCATTATACGAAATTGTTTCCTGATCGGTGCATAATTGGTCACAACTCCCTTATAAGGACCATTTCTGAAAATTACTTGAACGCACATTTTATAAATAGGTATACAATTTTTTCTGAATCGGTCCGTATTTGGTCACAACTCCCATATAAGGGCCATTTCTGAAAATTACTTAAAAGCACATTTTATACACATTTAGGTATAAAATTTGACGTAAATGTGTATTTTGTATATATGTATATAAATCATTGTACGGAATTTTTCCGAACCGGTCCATATAAGGTTAATTGTTAAAAATCACTTAATACCACTTAATTCGTTATTAAATTATTATATCCGGATAAAATTCGACATAAGTATGTTCTGCGTATAGACAAATAATTCTAAATTTTTCTGGACCTAATCAAAATTAGTTCGACAAAAATTTTGGCGAGTTATCTAAAAAATAGATAGTTAGATGGGTTTCAATAAAAAGTAGCTTGCTGGAGGAGGGTATTTAAGATTCGGCATAGCCGAATATAGCACTATAACTTGTTAAATATTTCATTTTGTTGAGAAAAGGGAAAAATGTCCTAAAAATCAAAGTTTTCACAAGATTACTGTATAGTTTTCATGAAAAATGCCCTAAGAAATCAAAGTTATCACAAAACCTCTGGATATTTTGCAATAATTTACTTTGGGAAATTTGGAAAAATATCCTAAAAAATCAAAAATTTCAAAAAACTGTTCTCAGGAAATAAAAGAATGTAGAACTTTTTGCGTATTTTCTTAAGCAAATACATAATTTTTTGTTGTATTCTAGAGGTTTTGAGAAGATAGAAATATTTCATTTTGGGAAAATTAGCAAAATATACTAAAAGATCAAAGATTTCACAAAACCGAAAATGTCCTAAAAATCAAAGTTTTCATAAAACCTCAAAAATGATTACTGTAGAGTTTTCATGAAATCTTTGTTTCAAGAAATTCAGCTGTATCGAAAATTGCAATATTTTGTGAAATATTTCCTTTCTATGAGAGAATTGGAAAAATGTCCTAAGAAATCAAAGTTTTCACAAAACCTCAAGAAAGATTGACTTTCTAGATAAAATCGTTCACAGAATCAGACAAATATGCAAAGATTTCATAACATTACGTTTGGTTCATCCCACAGCGCCGATTCTGCTTACCAAAAGTGGCCCACTGGGCACATAATATCACAACCACAACCTTCATACCAAGAAAGGTGAGGTTCATACCCATTTAAAGTTTGAGAATAGGTTAAGATCGTTTCGACCCTAAGGCCTCTAATCATTCGCTTTACCAGATAAGATTATTTTACATAATTTTTAAATGCACCAGCTATCCTGAGGGAAACTTCGGAGGGAACCAGCTACTAGATGGTTCGATTGGTCTTTCGCCCCTATACTCAATTCTGACAATCGGTTTGCACGTCTTCCATCAGGGTTTCCCCTGACTTCAACCTGATCAAGTATAGTTCACCATCTTACAGGTCACAGCATATATGCACAAGGTACGCTCTAGTTAGAGGTATAAATAATATAAATATTATTACACATAAGTGTATAGAACGCCCCGGGATTGAATTAATAGACTATAAATACGCTAAAAACTAATCCCATTAAAGTTATGTTAATTTCGCTATAGGGGCTTTTTGCGTATTTTCTTAAGCAAATACACAATTTTTCGTCGTATTCTAGAGGTTTTGAGAAGATAGTAATATTTCACTTTGGGAAAATTAGAAAAATATACTAAAAAATCAAAGATTTCACAAAACCGAAAAATGTCATAAAAATCAAAGTTTTACAAAACCTCAAAAAAGATTACTGTAGAGTTTTCATGAAATTCAGCTGTTTCATAAATTGCAATATTTTGTGAAATATTTCACCATTCGGTTGACATCTAGATAAAATCGTTCACAAAATCAGACAAATATCCTAAAAAATCTAAGATTTCACCAAACCTTTCTCAAACAAGTCAACCGTATAGGGCATTAAGTGAAATTTCTTATTTTTAAAATGTTTAACTAATTGAATGACTGTTTCTAGAAAATCAACTGTTCAGTAAATTACAAGATTTTGTGAAACATTTCTTTTCTATGAGAGAATTGGAAAAATGCCTTTCAAAATCAAAGTTTTAACAAAACCTCAAGAAAGATTGACTTTCTAGATAAAATCGCTGACAAAATCAAACAAATATCCTAAAAAATCAAAAAATTCACAAAACCTTTCACAAACATGTAAACCGTAAAGCATTTTGTGAAATTTCTTATTTTTTAAATTTTTAACTAAAGATTACTGTAAAGTTTTCATGAAAAATGTCCTAAGAAATCAAAGTTATCACAAAACTTTGGGACAATTGGAAAAATATCCTAAAAAATCAAAGATTTCAAAAAACTGTTCTCAAGAAATAAAATAGTGTTGGGCATTTTGCGTATTTTCTTAAGCAAATACATAATTTTTCGTCGTACTCTAGAGATTTTTAGAAAATAGTAATATTTCACTTTGGGAAAATTAGAAAATTATAATAAAAAATCAAAGATCTCAAGAAGATTACTTTAGAGTTTTCATGAAATATTTGTTTCAAGAAATTCAGTTGTATCATTAATTGAAATATTCTGTGAAATATTTCACCATTCGGTTGACTTCTAGATACAATCGTTGACATAATCAGACAAATATCTTAAAAAATCAAAAACTTCACAATATTTTAAAATTTTAACTAATTGGAGTACCGTTTCAAGAAAATCAAATGTTTAGTAAATTTCAAGATTTTGTGAAATATTTCATTTTGTTGAGAAAAGGGAAAAATGTCCTAAAAATCAAAGTTTTCACAAGATTACTGTAAAGTTTTCATGAAAAATGCCATAAGAAATCAAAGTTATCACAAAACCTCTCAAGAAATAAAAGAGTGTAGGGCATTTTGCGTATTTTCTTAAGCAAATATATAATTTTTCGTCATATTGTAGAGATTTTAAGATGATAGTAAATTCCACTTTGGGAAAATTAGAATATTATACTAAACAAGTAAGAAATTACAGTCGGGCGTGGCCGACCATATGATAACCTACACCAATTGCGAATATTAAATGTGATTAATTTCAATAATGAAGCATTTATATTAATCTTATATAGGTTCCAAATAATGTCTGTTCATGTACGGTTGTATGCTGACTAGGAAAATAAAAGATTTCAATCATTTTCAACAGCCATCGTCAGTGGATCCAGAGAATAGTATGTGACCCATTTTAACAAATTATATTCAAAATTGCGATCTGTTGAATGCACACAAGGTTTATACGGTCACAAAGACGGATATAGCTTAATATGGACAAATATTTTTGAGTGTTACAAACATCACCACATTGTGCCGACTTTTAGATAGATAGTAGTATATTAGACGTAGTTAAAAGATAAAAGGCCGTAATCCGAGGGTCCGGATGTATGGGAGCTAGGGCAGAAATTGAGCCGATCCTTACAAAATGTATTATTAGGAATTATCTATATACATATATAAAAATTAATGTGTGTTTGTTTGTATGTTTGTATATCTGGCAATAGGCTACTTTTTATTTCCGATCATGGCGAAAAATTACATTGTTATTTATAATTATATCAAACTTAGTTGTGCAAATTTTTGGAAAGATAGTAGTGTTGGGTTGGTGTATATTTTATTAAAAATACCAACAATTTATTTTATGTATTTTTATAAAAAAGTTTTATTAAATTAAAAATTAAATATTACAAATCAAATCAATGAAAATTCGAAACTTAATGAAAATTACTTTTTCGTTTTTGGTTATTATAATTTCAAAGAAAAAGTGTTGTTTCAAATATTTATTTTGCAAAGTGTTTTTCTGTGAAGTGTTAGTTTAACAGGCACCACAGTACTCCCCCTCCAGCGTTGTCATACAGCAAATCTGACTCTTTTGGTTTTCTTTGGATTGGGATTAACATCTGGGGAATCTGTAAAACTTAAGCAAGGTTTTAGTCTATCTATAGTTATAACGTTTTGCTTTCCGTTTATTAAAAGTTTGAAAAATTTGTCGTTTCTTGAAATAATTTGATACGGTCCATTATATGGAGATTGAAGTGGTTTCTTTACTGCATCACATCTGACAAATACATATTCACAAGTCTTCAGCTGATCATTTACGTATGTTTTGTTGTTGCTATGACAACCGGTAACTGCTACGGTTTCTGCTTTAATGTCAGCCAATGGAATAGCTTCCGTCCATTTTGTAAACCTATCGATACATGTCAGAAGATATCGATAGCCTTGGCAATTTGCTAATGGACCAACAATGTCTATATTGACATGTTTAAAACGTTCAGATGGTGGTTTGAATTCGCCCAAAGGACTTTTGGTGTGTTTGATTACCTTTGATTTTTGACAAGCCATTCAACTGGACAAATTATCAGCTACGATATTGTCTTTTCCTTTGATGTGACGAATATCGGTGGTGTATTGACCAATGTAATCCAGCTGCCTTAACTGTCTGGGAGAGGCTTTATCAGGCTTGTGGTCAGAAAAAATGCAAAATTGACGTCCTTCTAAAAAGTATTGGAAGTGTTTCAAAGTGGAATAAATTGCCAGAAGTTCGCGGTCATAGGCACTGTACTTCATTTGGGTTTTATTCAGCTTTTTAGAAAAAAATCCTAATGGTTTCCACTCACCTTCTATAAACTGCTGTAGACGCCACCCATTGCTGTATCCGAGGCATCTACACACAAGGAAGTTGGTACATTTTCTTTTGGATAAGATAAAAGTGCTGCGTTGGCAAGTTGTTTTTTACACTCTTCGAATGCTTGCTGTCTGGAATCATTCCACTCAATTGGACGTTTATCGTTTTTTACATTACCTTGTTGGATTCCATGTAATATTGCTTGATGTTTTGCGGCTTGAGGTATGAAACGACGGTAGAAGTTAATCATACCCAGAAAACACTTGAGTTCTTTAACGGTTTTCGGTAGTGCATACTGTGAAATTGCTTCAACACGGCTGGGAAGTGGTTTCAGACCTTTATCCGTAACTAGATAACCGAGGAATTCAAGTTGTGAAACTCCAAAAACGCATTTAGCAAAATTTATGGTAAGACCAAATTGACGCAGTCTTTCAAATAAAATTCTTAAATGCTTTTGATGTTCTTGTTCGTTTTCTGATGCAATGAGCAAATCATCAATATAAACGTATACGAAATCCAATTCTCTTGTAACTTCGTGCCTAAACCGTTGGAAGGTTTGTGCTGCATTGCACAAACCAAATGTCATTCTGAGAAATTCAAAATTTCCAATGGGTGTTGTAATTGCGGTCTTTTTAATGTCGTCCTCTGCGACTGGTATGTGGTGGTACGCTTTCACTTAATCGACTTTACTAAATACTTTCTTACCATCCAAAAGCATTCCAAAATCGTGAATGTGGGGAACAGCGTAGCAATCAGGTAAGGTACGAGCATTTAGATTGCGGTAGTCACCACAGGGACGCCACTCACCATTGGATTTCTTGACCATATGTAGTGGGCTGGCCCAGTTGCTATCTGAGGGTCGACAAATTCCAAGACGCACCATTTCATTGAATTCTTTCTTTACTATCAGCAATTTCTCAGGAGATAGACGTATTGGCTTGCAAAATACAGGAGGACCATTTGTAGTTTCTATAAAATGTTGGACTGAATGCTTTGCCTTAGAATGGAAATTAATTTTTGACAAATCATTGTATTCCATTAGAAGTGAGTAGAATGGAGATAATGGCGATAAGGTTTTTATTGAAATGTTTTGATCATTAACAATACTACCTTTTGAAGTGCACTTGGTTTTTGGATCAATAAGACAGTTGTTTCTTACATCAATAAGTAAACCATAGTTACCTAGGAATTCCGATCCAATGATAGGCTTCTCTATATCAGCCATAACAAAATCCCATGTGAAACTGCGCTTGAGTCCGAGATCGATTGTAAGAGTTTTGGTTCCAAAAGTTTTTATTGCTGAGTTATTAGCAGCGTATAAAATAAGTGAGCTGGGTTGTTGTTTGCGTTGAACTGATGAGACTATAATTACCGAAAGATCCGCTCCAGAGTCAACTAAAAACCTGGATTTCGATTTTTTATCACGAATAAACAGGCGACATAGCTCTTGGCTGCTACCATCCGTCACCGAAGATGGAGCGCCAATTAGTTTTCCTGATTTGATTGATTGAAATTGCAGGGGGTAACACATTTCTTAGCCTTCTTTCCAAATTTGAAATGGAACCAACATAGAGGTTTCTCTCTGTTTGATCTAGATTTGGAACGATTACGGTTACCTGTTGTCTTGCTCTTACTCCTGGATCTACCAAAGGATTCCATCTTGTTGCACAAACTTTCCAGCTGACGCTCAATATTGTCCAGTCTGCTCGCACGGTTGTCTGAAGATGACGAAATCGTATGGATTTCAGAATCGGAACAATCACAAATTTTAACTGCCATTGTAGCTAACTTTTCTAAACGATCTTCACTGACAGATAAAATGGCTTTCATTTGGGATGGAAGTCGTTGCATCCAAAGTTGCTTTAAAATGTCATCGGAGACTCTGTTTTGAACTAAGGAACGCATTTGGCTCAAGAGATCCAAGGGCTTTCTATCGCATAATTGGATTCGGAAAATGAGGAGATGAGTTTAGATTTTAAGGCTTCATACATATTGCGTTATACCTGCTATTATAAACTGCGATTCCATTTGTTTAAACCAAAGCAATGGATCCGAACGCCAAAATGGTGGAGCTTTAACAGCGACTCTTGAAATTTCCATTTGATGGCAAAGATGAAAAATCTTCCTCAGACGTTGACATTGTTAAAACGTACCCTTAAAACGATTGTTGGAATGTATGGGAATATCCACTACAATGCAGGAATCTTTTTTTTAACGCGGGGTCACCAATTTGTTGGGTTTGTGTATATTTTATTAAAAACACCAATTTATTTTATGTATTTTTATAAAAAAGTTTTATTAAATTAAAAATTAAATATTACAAATCAAATCAATGAAAATTCGAAACTTAATGAAAATTATTTGTTCATTTTTGGCTATTATAATTTCAAAGAAAACGTGTTGTTTCAAATATTTATTTTGAAAAGTGTTTTTCTGTGAAGTGTTAGTTTAACAGGCACCACAGTAGTATATTTGTCGTAGTTATGAACTAAAAGGCCCAAATCGGTAGGTCCGGTTATATGTGGGCTAGGGCAAAAATTGTTCCGATCCTTATAAAATTTAATATCGACATTTATGTTTATATAAAATCTATTTGTGCCAAATTTCATCGTGATACTAGTGTTTATAAGTGAATTGTGGACATTGAAGTCATTTTCTGAAGGGGATTTTGTATGGGGGATAGGGTCAAATAATGCCCGATCAATATAAAAATCGACAGTGTTATTTATAATTATATCAAACTTAGTTGTGATTTATGGAGAGATAGTAGTATACTTGACAAAGTTATGAGCTAAAAGGCCCAAGTCGGAAGGTCCGGTTATATGGGGGCTAGGGCAAAACTTGGGCCGATCACTATAAAATTTATTGTTGGGAATTATGTTTATACAAAACTCATTTTTGCCAAATTTCATCGTGATACTAGTGTTTATACGTGAATTGTGGACATTCAAGTCATTTTCTAAGGGGGACTTTGTATGGGGGCTAGGGTCAAATAATGTCCGATCTTTACGAAAATCACTAGAATTACTAAGACATATATAAAACTAAATTTTTCCAATATTTGTAGAGATAGTAGATCATCTAACATAATTATGAGGTCAAAAGCCCTATAATGGACCGATTTCAACCATTTTCAATAGCGTTCGTCCTTGGACCAAGAGAAGTGCATGTTTCAAATTTTATCAAATTAACTCAAAAATTGCGACCTGTAGAGCGCGCACAAGGTTTAATCGACTCAGGAGGTGATTCTGAGCCGATTGGTATACTTTAAGGTGGGTGTAGGACCAATATTTTTGGGTGTTACAAACATCAGCACAAACGCATAATACCCTCCCCACTATAGTGGTGTAGGGTATAAGGAGTGTAGATCATTTTGAGTATTTTCTTAATCAAATACATAATTTTTCGTCCTACTCTAGAGGTTTTGAGAAGATAGTAATATTTCACTTTGGGAAAATTAGAAAAATATATTAAAAGAAAAAAATAAAAGTTTTCATAAAAACTCAAAAAAGATCACTGTAGAGTTTTCATGAAATCTTTGTTTCAAGAAATTCAGCTGTATCGTAAATTACAATATTTTGTGAAATATATCACCATTCGGTTGACTTCTAGATAAAATCGTTGACAAAATCAGACAAATACCCTAAAAAATCAAAGATTTTACAAAACCTTTCTTATACAAGTCAACTGTATTGGGCACTTTGCAAAATTTCTTATTTTTTAAATTTTTATCTAATTGGAAAACGGTTTCTAGAAAATCAAATGTCTAGTAAATTTCGAGGTTCTATAAAATATTTCATTTTGTTGTTGTTTTGTAAAGTTTTCATGAAAAATGTCCTAAGAAATCAAAGTTATCACAAAACTTTGGGAAAATTGGAAAAATGTCCTAGAAAATCAAAGAATTCAAAAAACCGTTCTCAAGAAATAAAAAAGCGTAGGACATTTTGCGAATTTTCTTAAGCAAATACATAATTTTTCGTCGTATTTTAAAGGTTTTGAGAATATAGTAATATTTCACTTTGGGAAAATTATACTAGGTAGGTAGGTAGGTCGATAAGAGGATGTATACTACATCAAATCCGAAGAAATACACCTAGGCCACTATCGGGCCTGTTGTGCGCTCCTTATCATGAAAAAAAAAATGAAAGAATTATTTTTCAGTGTTCAGAAACTCAGTTTCCTGAACGTAATTCCTAAGAATCTTCCAATCAGTATTAGTCAGGAATGTTATTTCCGGAATAACATCACTACCAAGATACTTGGATCTAACTTCGACGAATGCCTGGCAGTGGCAAAGAAAGTGCTCCAGAGTTTCACTGTCCTCTCTACATGCTCTACATTCGTCTGAATCCGCACGTCCAATTTTGCATAGATGTGCTAGTAGTCCTGTGTATCCACCCGGAATACGTACCATCATACTAACTTCAGACTTGCTCATTTTGAGGAGATTTTTCGTCTTGCTCTCATCAGGGTCACCCCATAGGATCTTCGTGGTTCTACCCACTGTTTCATTATTCCAAGAGGCCTTATGGGATTCTCTCACCCATACTTTTAGTTCAGCTTTTGTTGCGTCGAATGGTTTTGCGTTTGTCAGGTTAACTGCCTCGAGCTCCCTTCCCTTTAAAGCTATTACATTCGCCCTTTCGTTACCGACTACTCCCGAGTGGACTGATATGATGAGAACCTTACCTCTGGGAGAGTATTCAGTTAAAGCTTTCTTTCAATCCAATACGGTCCTAGATTTAGTTCTATCGCTTGATATCGCTCTAATTGCCTTCTGGCTGTCGGTAAATATATTAAGCGCTGTGGGCGCAATATTTATTATAATCCAATTTACGCATTCCGTTATTGCTCGTACTTCTGCCTGGAAGCTTGTGTTATGATTTGGTAAACGGTGGTATATTTCTGTTTCTGGGTCTTCAATATAGAAACCCAGCCCCACTTTGTCCCCCAATTTAGAGGCATCCGTGTAACAACGGATTCCTAATGGTATTTGCTCTAATGTTCCGCTTGACCAAGATATTCTATCTGGGATCAGCGTTTCAAAGTTTCCGACATATTCTGTGTCTGGTATACGATTAGGCACGTCCGATGATTGTGTATAACCTTCCAATGTGTCCATTATACATTGATGACGTGTCCTATAACCACTTTTGGCCAGTTCGCCTAAAGTAAAGAGCCGTTCGGCTGTAAGCGCCGCCTCATATCTTAAATATGTTTCAATGGGTGGAATATCTAGCAACGTTTCCAGAGCCTTGGTTGAAGTAGTACACATGGCACCACTTATACCCAAGCAGCATGTACGCTGAACTCCCTGTAGTAGTTTGATATTACACTTTTTGTCTAAAGCAGTCCACCAGATTATTGAAGCATAAGCTAGAATTGGTCTAATTACACTTTTATAAAGCCAATTTGTCATAGTAGGACTAAGACCCCATTTCATGCCTATGGTTCTCCTACATATCGCCCAGCACCGATGTGCCTTGTTGATCCTATCCTCTATGTGGTATCTCCATTTTAATTTCCGGTCGAGGATTACACCTAAGTACTTAACTTTGTCTGTCACTGGTATCTTCTTGCCCAGGAAGCAAGGTTCAGTATACGTAGAAATTTTTGTCTTTCTGAGACAGATGTACGGAAACCAGTCCCTCCTCCATCTGTAAGAGTGCCGGAAAAATGCCATCCGGCCCTGCAGCTTTATAGGGAGCGAAGCTCTTGATTGCGCCTTTAACCATATCAGATGTAATTACAATTTCCGTGTTAGCCTCCCCTTCCTCCAACATCGGTTCATCTATGTTATTCGATATACCGGGTGGAAAATGAGAGTCCATTAGGAGTTTCATTGTCTCCTCCATATCCTCCTCCAACCTCCTGCCCGTATCATCGACCATAGATTCTGGTTGGACATGAGTTTTGGATAGGAATTTTTTTATCATCGATACATCATTTACGTTGTCTACCTGTTCACAGAAAAGTTTCCAGGAGTCTCGTTTGGCTTTACGAACAATTTTCTTATATTCACCAAGTTTACTACGATACTCATCCCAGTATACTGCGGTCTTTTTACGCCGTGCCCGGTTAAATAGTTTGCGAAGAGTCTTACCAAGGTTCCGGATCTCCCCGGTTACCCAGAGTTTCTCCTGGGCAGATCTCCGCTCTCGCAGAGGGCAGCTGTCGTCGAACGATTCAACCAAGGCACTTGTGATCATTTCTATTTTGGCGTCTATGTCCTCTTTATTTCGACATTGAAAAAAGTTCTGACATAAACGGTTCTTTAGTAAGGAACCTAACATTGTCCAATTAGTTTTAGACTTATTCCGAAACTTTATCGGCTTTGGTGGCGGCCGTAGTATTTTGAATCTTATGTACCGATGGTCAGAAAAGGAGTGCTCGTCCGAAACTCTCCAATCCTGAATTTCGTTTATAAGCTCTTCTGAACATATAGTTATATCTAATACTTCTTCTCTGATTATATTGACGAAGGTAGCTTTATTACCTAATTTCGATGTGATCAAGTCTTTAGTATTAAGGAAATCCATGAGGGCTTGTCCCCTGCGATTGGTGTTTGTACTACCCCAAGCTACATGGTGGGAGTTGGCATAACAACCTATTACAATTTTCTTATTTTGCCTTTGTGCCTCTTCGACCAGTTTCATCAGCTCCGACGATTTTAGGATTTGACTCCTCAAAATTACCAGTACTTGCTAATGATGCTTTGGGTACCGTCTTAGGTGTTTTAGTGTCCATATCGTAGCCGGTTTTGACATCCCTTTCAATCGGCACCTCCCCAATTTTGGAAAGGGCAGCTGCACCTTCTTTTGGCGAGTTAATGGTAAATTCCTCGCATTTAGGATTTGACTCCTCAACGTTATCAGTAGTTGCTACTGATGCTGTGGTCTTAGGTATTTTAGTGTCCTTTTCGAGGCTTGTTGTAACAGCCCTTCCAATCGGCACCTTCCCAATTTTGAATATGACAGCTTTAGAGGCGAAGTAAGCCCTACCTTTATTCTTGGCAAGAAAGCCATAGATTTCTGGTCGATACCTATTACAAATAAAGTTCCCTCAGGTTCTTCTTTCCTGTAAAAGACGTCCCATTTTTCCACGGCCAGCTCAGCATTTTGACCACCAAGAATTTCCAGTATAAGTTCATTAGCCAGTTTACTGCCCCATCCTTTTATGTAGACAGTAGACTTTAAGAGCACCGGAAGCTCGCTCTTCTTTGTCAGTCCCAGCTTAGCGCCGTCCCAGGGAGGAGGGATACTTTCCACCAAGTTCTTTAGGGTGCTCACACATTGGTGAGATGCCAACCTCATCAACATCATCTATAGTTATAACGTTTTGCTTTCCGTTTATTAAAAGTTTGAAAAATTTGTCGTTTCTTGAAATAATTTGATACGGTCCATTATATGGAGATTGAAGTGGTTTCTTTACTGCATCACATCTGACAAATACATATTCACAAGTCTTCAGCTGATCATTTACGTATGTTTTGTTGTTGCTATGACAACCGGTAACTGCTACGGTTTCTGCTTTAATGTCAGCCAATGGAATAGCTTCCGTCCATTTTGTAAACCTATCGATACATGTCAGAAGATATCGATAGCCTTGGCAATTTGCTAATGGACCAACAATGTCTATATTGACATGTTTAAAACGTTCAGATGGTGGTTTGAATTCGCCCAAAGGACTTTTGGTGTGTTTGATTACCTTTGATTTTTGACAAGCCATTCAACTGGACAAATTATCAGCTACGATATTGTCTTTTCCTTTGATGTGACGAATATCGGTGGTGTATTGACCAATGTAATCCAGCTGCCTTAACTGTCTGGGAGAGGCTTTATCAGGCTTGTGGTCAGAAAAAATGCAAAATTGACGTCCTTCTAAAAAGTATTGGAAGTGTTTCAAAGTGGAATAAATTGCCAGAAGTTCGCGGTCATAGGCACTGTACTTCATTTGGGTTTTATTCAGCTTTTTAGAAAAAAATCCTAATGGTTTCCACTCACCTTCTATAAACTGCTGTAGACGCCACCCATTGCTGTATCCGAGGCATCTACACACAAGGAAGTTGGTACATTTTCTTTTGGATAAGATAAAAGTGCTGCGTTGGCAAGTTGTTTTTTACACTCTTCGAATGCTTGCTGTCTGGAATCATTCCACTCAATTGGACGTTTATCGTTTTTTACATTACCTTGTTGGATTCCATGTAATATTGCTTGATGTTTTGCGGCTTGAGGTATGAAACGACGGTAGAAGTTAATCATACCCAGAAAACACTTGAGTTCTTTAACGGTTTTCGGTAGTGCATACTGTGAAATTGCTTCAACACGGCTGGGAAGTGGTTTCAGACCTTTATCCGTAACTAGATAACCGAGGAATTCAAGTTGTGAAACTCCAAAAACGCATTTAGCAAAATTTATGGTAAGACCAAATTGACGCAGTCTTTCAAATAAAATTCTTAAATGCTTTTGATGTTCTTGTTCGTTTTCTGATGCAATGAGCAAATCATCAATATAAACGTATACGAAATCCAATTCTCTTGTAACTTCGTGCCTAAACCGTTGGAAGGTTTGTGCTGCATTGCACAAACCAAATGTCATTCTGAGAAATTCAAAATTTCCAATGGGTGTTGTAATTGCGGTCTTTTTAATGTCGTCCTCTGCGACTGGTATGTGGTGGTACGCTTTCACTTAATCGACTTTACTAAATACTTTCTTACCATCCAAAAGCATTCCAAAATCGTGAATGTGGGGAACAGCGTAGCAATCAGGTAAGGTACGAGCATTTAGATTGCGGTAGTCACCACAGGGACGCCACTCACCATTGGATTTCTTGACCATATGTAGTGGGCTGGCCCAGTTGCTATCTGAGGGTCGACAAATTCCAAGACGCACCATTTCATTGAATTCTTTCTTTACTATCAGCAATTTCTCAGGAGATAGACGTATAGGCTTGCAAAATACAGGAGGACCATTTGTAGTTTCTATAAAATGTTGGACTGAATGCTTTGCCTTAGAATGGAAATTAATTTTTGACAAATCATTGTATTCCGTTAGAAGTGAGTAGAATGGAGATAATGGCGATAAGGTTTTTATTGAAATGTTTTGATCATTAACAATACTACCTTTTGAAGTGCACTTGGTTTTTGGATCAATAAGACAGTTGTTTCTTACATCAATAAGTAAACCATAGTTACCTAGGAATTCCGATCCAATGATAGGCTTCTCTATATCAGCCATAACAAAATCCCATGTGAAACTGCGCTTGAGTCCGAGATCGATTGTAAGAGTTTTGGTTCCAAAAGTTTTTATTGCTGAGTTATTAGCAGCGTATAAAATAAGTGAGCTGGGTTGTTGTTTGCGTTGAACTGATGAGACTATAATTACTGAAAGATCCGCTCCAGAGTCAACTAAAAACCTGGATTTCGATTTTTTATCACGAATAAACAGGCGACATAGCTCTTGGCTGCTACCATCCGTCACCGAAGATGGAGCGCCAATTAGTTTTCCTGATTTGATTGATTGAAATTGCAGGGGGTAACACATTTCTTAGCCTTCTTTCCAAATTTGAAATGGAACCAACATAGAGGTTTCTCTCTGTTTGATCTAGATTTGGAACGATTACGGTTACCTGTTGTCTTGCTCTTACTCCTGGATCTACCAAAGGATTCCATCTTGTTGCACAAACTTTCCAGCTGACGCTCAATATTGTCCAGTCTGCTCGCACGGTTGTCTGAAGATGACGAAATCGTATGGATTTCAGAATCGGAACAATCACAAATTTTAACTGCCATTGTAGCTAACTTTTCTAAACGATCTTCACTGACAGATAAAATGGCTTTCATTTGGGATGGAAGTCGTTGCATCCAAAGTTGCTTTAAAATGTCATCGGAGACTCTGTTTTGAACTAAGGAACGCATTTGACTCAAGAGATCCAAGGGCTTTCTATCGCATAATTGGATTCGGAAAATGAGGAGATGAGTTTAGATTTTAAGGCTTCATACATATTGCGTTATACCTGCTATTATAAACTGCGATTCCATTTGTTTAAACCAAAGCAATGGATCCGAACGCCAAAATGGTGGAGCTTTAACAGCGACTCTTGAAATTTCCATTTGATGGCAAAGATGAAAAATCTTCCTCAGACGTTGACATTGTTAAAACGTACCCTTAAAACGATTGTTGGAATGTATGTGGGAATATCCACTACAATGCAGGAATCTTTTTTTTAACGCGGGGTCACCAATTTGTTGGGTTTGTGTATATTTTATTAAAAACACCAATTTATTTTATGTATTTTTATAAAAAAGTTTTATTAAATTAAAAATTAAATATTACAAATCAAATCAATGAAAATTCGAAACTTAATGAAAATTATTTGTTCATTTTTGGCTATTATAATTTCAAAGAAAACGTGTTGTTTCAAATATTTATTTTGAAAAGTGTTTTTCTGTGAAGTGTTAGTTTAACAGGCACCACAGTAGTATATTTGTCGTAGTTATGAACTAAAAGGCCCAAATCGGTAGGTCCGGTTATATGTGGGCTAGGGCAAAAATTGTTCCGATCCTTATAAAATTTAATATCGACATTTATGTTTATATAAAATCTATTTGTGCCAAATTTCATCGTGATACTAGTGTTTATAAGTGAATTGTGGACATTGAAGTCATTTTCTGAAGGGGATTTTGTATGGGGGATCAATATAAAAATCGACAGTGTTATTTATAATTATATCAAACTTAGTTGTGATTTATGGAGAGATAGTAGTATACTTGACAAAGTTATGAGCTAAAAGGCCCAAGTCGGAAGGTCCGGTTATATGGGGGCTAGGGCAAAACTTGGGCCGATCACTATAAAATTTATTGTTGGGAATTATGTTTATACAAAACTCATTTTTGCCAAATTTCATCGTGATACTAGTGTTTATACGTGAATTGTGGACATTCAAGTCATTTTCTAAGGGGGACTTTGTATGGGGGCTAGGGTCAAATAATGTCCGATCTTTACGAAAATCACTAGAATTACTAAGACATATATAAAACTAAATTTTTCCAATATTTGTAGAGATAGTAGATCATCTAACATAATTATGAGGTCAAAAGCCCTATAATGGACCGATTTCAACCATTTTCAATAGCGTTCGTCCTTGGACCAAGAGAAGTGCATGTTTCAAATTTCATCAAATTAACTCAAAAATTGCGACCTGTAGAGCGCGCACAAGGTTTAATCGACTCAGGAGGTGATTCTGAGCCGATTGGTATACTTTAAGGTGGGTGTAGGACCAATATTTTTGGGTGTTACAAACATCAGCACAAACGCATAATACCCTCCCCACTATAGTGGTGTAGGGTATAAGGAGTGTAGATCATTTTGAGTATTTTCTTAAGCAAATACATAATTTTTCGTCCTATTCTAGAGGTTTTGAGAAGATAGTAATATTTCACTTTGGGAAAATTAGAAAAATATATTAAAAGAAAAAAATAAAAGTTTTCATAAAAACTCAAAAAAGATCACTGTAGAGTTTTCATGAAATCTTTGTTTCAAGAAATTCAGCTGTATCGTAAATTACAATATTTTGTGAAATATATCACCATTCGGTTGACTTCTAGATAAAATCGTTGACAAAATCAGCCAAATACCCTAAAAAATCAAAGATTTTACAAAACCTTTCTTATACAAGTCAACTGTATTGGGCACTTTGCAAAATTTCTTATTTTTTAAATTTTTATCTAATTGGAAAAAGGTTTCTAGAAAATCAAATGTC
This sequence comes from Lucilia sericata, assembly GCF_015586225.1. Classification (NCBI taxonomy): domain Eukaryota; kingdom Metazoa; phylum Arthropoda; class Insecta; order Diptera; family Calliphoridae; genus Lucilia; species Lucilia sericata. The sequence continues at coordinate 355,501 of NW_023994343.1, read as the reverse complement.
TAGTAAATTTCGAGGTTCTATAAAATATTTCATTTTGTTGTTGTTTTGTAAAGTTTTCATGAAAAATGTCCTAAGAAATCAAAGTTATCACAAAACTTTGGGAAAATTGGAAAAATGTCCTAGAAAATCAAAGAATTCAAAAAACCGTTCTCAAGAAATAAAAAAGCGTAGGACATTTTGCGAATTTTCTTAAGCAAATACATAATTTTTCGTCGTATTTTAAAGGTTTTGAGAATATAGTAATATTTCACTTTGGGAAAATTATACTAGGTAGGTAGGTAGGTAGGTAGGTAGGTCGATAAGAGGATGTATACTACATCAAATCCGAAGAAATACACCTAGGCCACTATCGGGCCTGTTGTGCGCTCCTTATCATGAAAAAAAAAAATGAAAGAATTATTTTTCAGTGTTCAGAAACTCAGTTTCCTGAACGTAATTCCTAAGAATCTTCCAATCAGTATTAGTCAGGAATGTTATTTCCGGAATAACATCACTACCAAGATACTTGGATCTAACTTCGACGAATGCCTGGCAGTGGCAAAGAAAGTGCTCCAGAGTTTCACTGTCCTCTCTACATGCTCTACATTCGTCTGAATCCGCACGTCCAATTTTGCATAGATGTGCTAGTAGTCCTGTGTATCCACCCGGAATACGTACCATCATACTAACTTCAGACTTGCTCATTTTGAGGAGATTTTTCGTCTTGCTCTCATCAGGGTCACCCCATAGGATCTTCGTGGTTCTACCCACTGTTTCATTATTCCAAGAGGCCTTATGGGATTCTCTCACCCATACTTTTAGTTCAGCTTTTGTTGCGTCGAATGGTTTTGCGTTTGTCAGGTTAACTGCCTCGAGCTCCCTTCCCTTTAAAGCTATTACATTCGCCCTTTCGTTACCGACTACTCCCGAGTGGGCTGATATGATGAGAACCTTACCTCTGGGAGAGTATTCAGTTAAAGCTTTCTTTCAATCCAATACGGTCCTAGATTTAGTTCTATCGCTTGATATCGCTCTAATTGCCTTCTGGCTGTCGGTAAATATATTAAGCGCTGTGGGCGCAATATTTATTATAATCCAATTTACGCATTCCGTTATTGCTCGTACTTCTGCCTGGAAGCTTGTGTTATGATTTGGTAAACGGTGGTATATTTCTGTTTCTGGGTCTTCAATATAGAAACCCAGCCCCACTTTGTCCCCCAATTTAGAGGCATCCGTGTAACAACGGATTCCTAATGGTATTTGCTCTAATGTTCCGCTTGACCAAGACATTCTATCTGGGATCAGCGTTTCAAAGTTTCCGACATATTCTGTGTCTGGTATACGATTAGGCACGTCCGATGATTGTGTATAACCTTCCAATGTGTCCATTATACATTGATGACGTGTCCTATAACCACTTTTGGCCAGTTCGCCTAAAGTAAAGAGCCGTTCGGCTGTAAGCGCCGCCTCATATCTTAAATATGTTTCAATGGGTGGAATATCTAGCAACGTTTCCAGAGCCTTGGTTGAAGTAGTACACATGGCACCACTTATACCCAAGCAGCATGTACGCTGAACTCCCTGTAGTAGTTTGATATTACACTTTTTGTCTAAAGCAGTCCACCAGATTATTGAAGCATAAGCTAGAATTGGTCTAATTACACTTTTATAAAGCCAATTTGTCATAGTAGGACTAAGACCCCATTTCATGCCTATGGTTCTCCTACATATCGCCCAGCACCGATGTGCCTTGTTGATCCTATCCTCTATGTGGTATCTCCATTTTAATTTCCGGTCGAGGATTACACCTAAGTACTTAACTTTGTCTGTCACTGGTATCTTCTTGCCCAGGAAGCAAGGTTCAGTATACGTAGAAATTTTTGTCTTTCTGAGACAGATGTACGGAAACCAGTCCCTCCTCCATCTGTAAGAGTGCCGGAAAAATGCCATCCGGCCCTGCAGCTTTATAGGGAGCGAAGCTCTTGATTGCGCCTTTAACCATATCAGATGTAATTACAATTTCCGTGTTAGCCTCCCCTTCCTCCAACATCGGTTCATCTATGTTATTCGATATACCGGGTGGAAAATGAGAGTCCATTAGGAGTTTCATTGTCTCCTCCATATCCTCCTCCAACCTCCTGCCCGTATCATCGACCATAGATTCTGGTTGGACATGAGTTTTGGATAGGAATTTTTTTATCATCGATACGTCATTTACGTTGTCTACCTGTTCACAGAAAAGTTTCCAGGAGTCTCGTTTGGCTTTACGAACAATTTTCTTATATTCACCAAGTTTACTACGATACTCATCCCAGTATACTGCGGTCTTTTTACGCCGTGCCCGGTTAAATAGTTTGCGAAGAGTCTTACCAAGGTTCCGGATCTCCCCGGTTACCCAGAGTTTCTCCTGGGCAGATCTCCGCTCTCGCAGAGGGCAGCTGTCGTCGAACGATTCAACCAAGGCACTTGTGATCATTTCTATTTTGGCGTCTATGTCCTCTTTATTTCGACATTGAAAAAAGTTCTGACATAAACGGTTCTTTAGTAAGGAACCTAACATTGTCCAATTAGTTTTAGACTTATTCCGAAACTTTATCGGCTTTGGTGGCGGCCGTAGTATTTTGAATCTTATGTACCGATGGTCAGAAAAGGAGTGCTCGTCCGAAACTCTCCAATCCTGAATTTCGTTTATAAGCTCTTCTGAACATATAGTTATATCTAATACTTCTTCTCTGATTATATTGACGAAGGTAGCTTTATTACCTAATTTCGATGTGATCAAGTCTTTAGTATTAAGGAAATCCATGAGGGCTTGTCCCCTGCGATTGGTGTTTGTACTACCCCAAGCTACATGGTGGGAGTTGGCATAACAACCTATTACAATTTTCTTATTTTGCCTTTGTGCCTCTTCGACCAGTTTCATCAGCTCCGACGATTTTAGGATTTGACTCCTCAAAATTACCAGTACTTGCTAATGATGCTTTGGGTACCGTCTTAGGTGTTTTAGTGTCCATATCGTAGCCGGTTTTGACATCCCTTTCAATCGGCACCTCCCCAATTTTGGAAAGGGCAGCTGCACCTTCTTTTGGCGAGTTAATGGTAAATTCCTCGCATTTAGGATTTGACTCCTCAACGTTATCAGTAGTTGCTACTGATGCTGTGGTCTTAGGTATTTTAGTGTCCTTTTCGAGGCTTGTTGTAACAGCCCTTCCAATCGGCACCTTCCCAATTTTGAATATGACGGCTTTAGAGGCGAAGTAAGCCCTACCTTTATTCTTGGCAAGAAAGCCATAGATTTCTGGTCGATACCTATTACAAATAAAGTTCCCTCAGGTTCTTCTTTCCTGTAAAAGACGTCCCATTTTTCCACGGCCAGCTCAGCATTTTGACCACCAAGAATTTCCAGTATACGTTCATTAGCCAGTTTACTGCCCCATCCTTTTATGTAGACAGTAGACTTTAAGAGCACCGGAAGCTCGCTCTTCTTTGTCAGTCCCAGCTTAGCGCCGTCCCAGGGAGGAGGGATACTTTCCACCAAGTTCTTTAGGGTGCTCACACATTGGTGAGATGCCAACCTCATCAACATCACGCCCATTCTGAACTCGCAGCTCACGCTCTCTATTGGTTGTTGGCCCTTTGAAGCGATTGCGTGGTCCACAATCTTATTGTTCACCAGATCTCCTACCTTACTCTGTTGGTCTATTGGAATTTTGCCTGTCGGATTACCGGCATCGTAAACTGCATAACAGAGATCGTCCCGGTGTCTTCTTTTGGCAACTTTGGAGTAAGATGGCGGCTCTTTTCCTTTTCCACTGTCAAGCCTATCTTTCCTCGCTTTTCGGGGTTTCTTTTGGGATACCCTTGCCTTCGAGGTTGATTTCGCCGACGTGGTTGTCTTCGGGAAATCTATCTTGGAGTTGTCACCCTTACTCGCAGGATTCTGACTTGAGGTTCCTTTGAGTGAAGTATGGCTTGGCTTCGACTGTGTATTAGAAGACGGGGAGCTCTTTTACTTCTTTGGTTTATTCTCAGTTGTCAACTCTTCGGGAGACCTGATCCTCTTTGCCTCAGATCTTGTGAGAGAGTCCGATTTTTCCTTTGGAATGTCGTTGAATTGACTAACTATGATTTCCTGAAGCATCTTTTTCAGCTTCCTTCTCTGTGCTCCAGATAATCTTTTCTTAGTAATAGGTAGTTTAGCTATGCTATCACTCACCTGTTTCACCATTTGCCCTATTTCATCCTTTTTGGGATTTGCTATAATGGTGTTGTTATTATCTTCTGAGGATTCAGAGTCGGAACCCTCACCTATATTTAAAGGCTGAGGTAGCTTAGAGCTCTCTCCGAGTACATCCTTCTCTTTAACCCCTATGTTTTTGCTAATGGCATGCTGTACACTTGACGCATTGTCCGCCACGGAGGCCAAGATACCCACCTCCGTAGTAGTATTTTGCTCACGATTGCAGTATGACGACGACACGTGACTCGCGAGTAGATCAACACTTGCCGCCGGTACTGGGTTATTTAGGCCCTGCACCGTAACTTTCATCTTTTTATTTTTATTTTCCATGTTGTTTTTTTTTTCAGTTTTTGGTCCGCGGGGAATATAATATTCCCAGGTGGTGGACAATCTGCCCTCCCTCAGCTTGATTCAAACTAAAACTGAGGGAGGACAGATGGTCCATAACCAGGCCCTATCCGCCACCCGGGGACGCGCTCGGTAGGAAAAACGGGAAAACTCCCCCGAGAAAAAAATATACTAAAAAATCAAAGATTTCACAAAACCGAAAAATGTCCTAAGAATCACAGTTTCCACAAAACCTCAACAGATTACTGTAAAGTTTAAGTGAAATTTTTCATAAGGAATTGCAGATATTTCTACTTTTTATAGAGTTTTCATGAAATCTTTAGATTTTTTGAATTTTTAACTAATTGGAAGACTGTTTCTAGAAAATCAACTGTTCAGTAAATTGCAAGATTTTGTGAAACATTTCTTTTCTATGAGAGAATTGGAAAAATTTCTTTCAAAATCAAAGTTTTAACAAAACCTCAAGAAAGATTGACTTTCTAATAAAATCGCTGACAAAATCAAACAAATATCCTAAAAAATCAAAAAATTCACAAAACTTTTCCCAAACAAGTCAACCGTATAGGGCATTTTGTGAAATTTCTTATTTTTTAAATTTTTAAATAATTGGAATACTGTTTCTAGAAAATGAAATGTTTAGAAAATTTCAAGATTTGGTGAAATGTTCTAAAAATCAAAGTTTTCATAAAACCTCAAAAGATTACTGTAAAGTTTTCATGAAAAATGAAAATCAAAGTTATCGCAAAACTTTGAGAAAATTGGAAAAACATGCAAAGATTTCAAAAAATCGTTCTCAAGAAATAAAAAAGTGTAGGGCATTTTGCTTATTTTCTTAAGCAAATATATAATTTTTCGTCGTATTGTAGAGATTTTAAGATGATAGTAAATTTCACTTTGGGAAAATTAGAAAATTATACTAAACAAGTAAGTAATTACAGTCGCGCGTGGCCGACCATATGATAACCTACACCAATTGCGAATATTAAATGTGATTAATTTCAATAATGAAGCATTTCTGTTAATCTTATATAGGTTCCAAATAGTGTCTGTTCATGTACGGTTGTATGCTGACTAGGAGAAATAAAAGATTTCAATCATTTTCAACAGCCATCGTCAGTGGATCCAGAGAATAGTATGTGACCCATTTTAACAAATTATATTCAAAATTGCGATCTGTTGAATGCACACAAGGTTTATACGGTCACAAAGACGGATATAGCTTAATATGGACAAATATTTTTGAGTGTTACAAACATCACCACATTGTGCCGACTTTTAGACAGATAGTAGTATATTAGACGTAGTTAAAAGATAAAAGGCCGTAATCGGAGGGTCCGGATGTATGGGAGCTAGGGCAGAAATTGAGCCGATCCTTATAAAATGTATTATTAGGAATTATCTATATACATATATAAAAATTAATGTGTGTTTGTTTATATGTTTGTATATCTGGCAATAGGCTACTTTTTATTACCGATCATGGCGAAAAATTACAGTGTTATTTATAATTATATCAAACTTAGTTGTGCCAATTTTTGGAAAGATAGTAGTATATTTGTCGTAGTTATGAACTAAAAGGCCCAAATCGGTAGGTCCGGTTATATGTGGGCTAGGGCAAAAATTGTTCCGATCCTTATAAAATTTAATGTCGACATTTATGTTTATATAAAATCTATTTGTGCCAAATTTCATCGTGATACTAGTGTTTATAAGTGAATTGTGGACATTGAAGTCATTTTCTGAAGGGGATTTTGTATGGGGGATAGGGTCAAATAATGCCCGATCAATATAAAAATCGGCAGTGTTATTTATAATTATATCAAACTTAGTTGTGACGATTTTTGGAGAGATAGTAGTATATTTGACAAAGTTATGAGCTAAAAGGCCCAAGTCGGAAGGTCCGGTTATATGGGGGCTAGGGCAAAACTTGGGCCGATCACTATAAAATTTATTGTTGGGAATTATGTTTACACAAAACTCATTTTTGCCAAATTTCATCGTGATACTAGTGTTTATACGTGAATTGTGGACATTCAAGTCATTTTCTAAGGGGGACTTTGTATGGGCGCTAAGGTCGATCTTTACGAAAATCACTAGAATTACTAAGACATATATAAAACTAAATTTTTCCAATATTTGTAGAGATAGTAGATCATCTAACATAATTATGAGGTCAAAAGCCCTATTCGGGGGGTACGGTTGTATGGGGGCTAGGTGAAATAATGGACCGATTTCAACCATTTTCAATAGCGTTCCTTGGACCAAGAGAAGTGCATGTTTCAAATTTCAACAAATTATCTCAAAAATTGTGACCTGTAGAGTGCGCACAAGGTTTACATGGACACACAGACAGACAGACAGACGGACGGACATAGCTTAATCGACTCAGGAGGTGATTCTGAGCCGATTGGTATACTTTAAGGTGGGTGTAGGACCAATATTTTTGGATGTTACAAACATCAGCACAAACGCATAATACCCTCCTCACTATAGTGGTGTAGGGTATAAAAATGAAAGATTTCACAAAACCGAAAAATGTCCTAAAAAATCAAATTATTCATAAAACCTCAAGAAGATTACTGTAGAGTTTTCATGAAATCTTTGTTTCAAGAGATTCAGATGTATCGAAAATTGCAATATTTTGTGAAATATTTCACCATTCTGTTGACTTCTTAATCAAATCGTTGACAAAATCAGACAAATATCGTAAAAAATCAAAAATCGCACAAAACTTTTCTCAAACAGGTATAGGGCATTTTGTGAAATTTCTTATTTTTAAAATTCTTAACTAATTGGAAAACCGTTTCTAGAAAATCAAATGTTTAGAAAATTTCAAGGTTTTGTGAAATATTTAATTTTGTTGTTGTTTTGTAAAGCTTTCATGAAAAATGTCATAGAAAATCAAAGTCATTACAAAACCTCTGCATATTTTGCAATATTTTTGGGAAAATTGAAAAATACGCTAAAAAATCAAAAATTTCACAAAACCGAAAAATGTCCTAAAAATCAAAGTTTTACAAAACCTCAAAAAAGATTACTGTACAGTTTTCATGAAATCTTTGTTTCAAGAGATTCAGATGTATCGAAAATTGCAATATTTTGTGAAATATTTCACCATTCGGTTGACTTCTAGATAAAATCGTTGACAAAATTACACAAATATCCTAAAAATTGAAAGATTTCACAAACCTTTTTCAAACAAGTCAACCGTGAAATTTTTTTTTAATTTTTAACTAATTGGAGAACCGTTTCTAGAAAATCAAATGTTTAGTGAATTTCAAGATTTTTTTAAATATTTCATTTTGTTGAGAAAAGGGAAAAATGTCCTAAAATTCAATGTTTTACAAAACCTCAAAAAAGATTTTGTGAATTGATCTAAAAATCAAAGTTTTCACAAAACCTCAAAAGATTACTGTAAAGTTTTCATGAAAAATGTCCTAAGAAATCAAAGTTATCACAAAACTTTGGGAAAATTGGAAAAATATCCTAAGAAACCAAAGATTTCAAAAACCCGTTCCCAAGATATAAAAGAGTGTAGTTCATTTTGAGTATTTTCTTAAGCAAATACATAATTTTTCGTCGTATTCTAGAGGTTTTTAGAAGATAGTAATATTTCACTTTGGGAAAAGTAGAAAAATATACTAAAAGATCAAAGATTTCACAAAACCGAAAAATGTCCTAATAATCAAAGTTTTCGTAAAACCTCAAAAAAGATTACTGTAGAGTTTTCATGAAATCTTTGTATCAAGAAATTCAGTTGTTTCGTAATTTGCAATATTTTGTGAAATATTTCACCATTCGTCTGACTTCTAGATAAAATCTTTCACAAAATCAGACAAATATCCTAAAAAATCAAAGATTTCAGAAAACCTCAAAAGATTACTGTAAGGTTTTCATGAAAAATGTCCTAAGAAATCAAAATTATCACAAAACTTTGGGAAAATTGGAAAAATATCCTAAGAAACCAAAAAACCGTTCTCAAGATATAAAAAAGTGTAGGTCATTTTGAGTATTTTCTTATGCAAATACATAACTTTTCGTCGTATTCTAGAGGTCTTGAGAAGATAGTAATATTTCACTTAAGGAAAATAAGAAAATTATACTAAAAAGATCCAAGATTTCACAAAACCCAAAAATGTCCTAAAAATCAAAGTTTTCATAAAAACTCAAGAAAGATTACTGTAGAGTTTTCATGAAATCTTTGTTTCAAGAAATTCAGCTGTTTGATAAATTGCAATATTTTGGAAATATTTCACCATTTGGTTGACTTCTAGATAAAATCGTTGACAAAATCAGACAAATATCCTAAAAATTAAAAGACTTCACAAAACCTTTCTCAAACAAGTCAGCCGGATTGGGCATTATGTGAAATTTCTAATTTTTAAAATTTTTTACCGTTTCTAGAAAATCAAATGTTTGGTAAATTTCAGGATTATGTGAAATATTTCATTTTGTTGAGAAAAGGCAAAAATATCCTAAAAATCAAAGTTTTCACAAAACCTCAAAAGTTTACTGTATAGTTTTAATGAAAAATGCCCTAGGTAGGTAGGTCGATAGGAGGATCAAATCCGAAGAAATACACCTAGGCCACTATCGGGCCTGTTGTGCGCTCCAGAGTTTCACTGTCCTCTCCACATGCTCTACATTCGTCTGAATCCGCACGTCCAATTTTGCATAGATGTGCTCGTAGTCCTGTGTGTCCACCCGGAATACGTACCATCATACTAACTTCAGACTTGCTCATTTTGAGGAGATTTTTCGTCTTGCTCTCATCAGGGTCACCCCATAGGATCTTCGTGGTTCTACCCACTGTTTCATTATTCAAAGTGGCCTTATGGGATTCTCTCATCCATATTTTTAGTTCAGCTTTTGTTGCGTCGAATGGTTTTGCGTTTGTCAGGTTAACTACCTCGAGCTCCCTTCCCTTTGAAGCTATTACATTCGCCCTTTCGTTACCGACTACTCCCGAGTGGCCTGGTACCCATATGATGTGAACCTTACCTCTGGGAGAATATTCAGTTAAAGCTTTCTTACAATCCTATACGGTCTTAGATTTAGTTCTATCGCCTGATATCGCCCTAATTGCCTTCTGGCTGTCGGTAAATATATTAAGCGCTGTGGGCGCCATATTTATTCTAATCCAATTTACGCATTCTGTTTTTGCTCGTACTTCTGCCTGGAAGCTTGTGTTATGATTTGGTAAACGGTGGTATATTTATGTTTCTGGGTCTTCAATATAGAAATCCAGCCCCACTTTGTCCCCAAATTTAGAGGCATCCGTGTAACAACGGATTCCTAATGGTATTTGCTCTAATGTTCCGCTTGACCAAGACATTCTATCTGGGATCAGCGTTTCAAAGTTTCCGACATATTCTGTGTCTGGTATACGATCAGGCACGTCCGATGATTGTGTATAACCTTCCAATGTGTCCAGTATACATTGATGACGTGTCCTATAACCGATTTTGGCCAGTACGCCTAAAGTAAAGAGCCGTTCGGCTGTAAGCGCCGCCTCATATATTAAATATGTTTCAATGGGTGGAATATCTAGTAACGTTTCCAGAGCCTTGGTTGAAGTAGTACACATGGCACCACTTATACCCAAGCAGCATGTACGCTGAACTCCCTGTAGTAGTTTGATATTGCACTTTTTGTCTAAAGCAGTCCACCAGATTATTGAAGCATTAGCTAGAATTGGTCTAATTACACTTTTATAAAGCCAATTTGTCATAGTAGGACTAAGACCCCATTTCATGCCTATAGTTCTCCTACATATCGCCCAGTACCGATGTGCCTTGTTGATCCTATCCTCTATGTGGTGTCTCCATTTTAATTTTCGGTCGAGGATTACACCTAAGTACTTAACTTTGTCTGTCACTTTGTCTTCTTGCCCAGGAAGCAAGGTTCAGTATACGTAGAAATTTTTGTCTTTCTTGTGAAAAGAAAGATTTCCGTTTTTGCCGGGCTGTATTCAGAGCCACCTCAGCTCTTCTACACAAGTAATTTGGATCCTTTCCCTTTAAAAGTATTACGACATCGTCTGCATAGCAGACAGGTCTAAGTCCTTTCTCAGTTAGGGTCCTTAGGAGGCTATTAATCGTGGTAACCTAGAGTAAATGTGACAAAATGCCACCTTGTGGTATACCGCAAAATACCTTTTTCCTGATAGTTATATCGTACATCTCGCAGCTTATCCATCTGTTCCTTAGCATGTGGTTGATCCAGTTACGGAGCACCCGGTCAACATAAAACTGGTCTTGGGATTGGATAAGAGTATCAGTGTGCACGTTATTGAAAGCGCCTTCGATGTCAATGCATACCGCCAGTGTATACAGTTTGCTATCAGAGGATGAACCTATGTAGTGGACAACTTCGTTTAAAGCGGTTTCCATTGATCGTCCCTTTACATAAGCATGCTGCTTAAATTTTAGGTCTTTACTATCAACTATCCGTTCCAAAGTTTTAAGTAGGAAGGACGTAAGACTTATCGGTCGATAAGACTTAGGTGTCGAATAGCTAGTTTTCCCTGGTTTAGGTATAAATATTACCCTTGCATCCTGCCATTTAATGGGGGTATATGTGAATTTCAAGCATGCAGTGAATATCTGAGACAGATGTACGGAAACCAGTCCCGCCTCCATCTGTAAGAGTGCCGGGAAAATGCCATCCGGCCCTGCAGCTTTATAGGGAGCGAAGCTCTTGATTGCGCCTTTAACCATATCAGATGTAATTACAATTTCCGTGTTAGCCTCCCCTTCCTCCAACATCGGTTCATCTATGTTATTCGATATACCGGGTGGAAAATAAGAGTCCATTAGGAGTTTCATTGTCTCCTCCATATCGTCCTCCAACCTCCTGCACGTATCATCGACCATAGATTCTGGTTGGACGTGAGTTTTGGATAGGAATTTTTTATCATCGATACGTCATTTACGTTGTCTACCTGTTTCCAGGAGTCTCGTTTGGCTTTACGAACAATTTTCTTATATTCACCAAGTTTACTACGATACTCATCCCAGTATACCGCGGTCTTTTTACGCCGTGCCCGGTTAAATAGTTTGCGAAGAGTCTTACCAAGGTTCCGGATCTCCCCGGTTACCCAGAGTTTCTTCTGGGCAGATCTCCGCTCTCGCAGAGGGCAGCTGTCGTCGAAAGATTCAACCAAGGCACTTGTGATCATTTCTACTTTGGCGTCTATGTCCTCTTTATTTCGACATTGAAAAAAGTTCTGACATAAACGGTTCTTTAGTAAGGAACCGAACATTGTCCAATTAGTTTTAGACTTATTCCGAAACTTTATCGGCTTTGGTGGCGGCCGTAGTATTTTGAATCTTATGTACCGATGATCAGAAAAGGAGTGCTCGTCCGTAACTCTCCAATCCTGAATTTCGTTTATAAGCTCTTCTGAACATATAGTTATATCTAATACTTCTTCTCTGATTCTATTGACGAAGGTAGCTTTATTACCTAAGTTCAATGTTGTCAAGTCTTTAGTATTAAGGAAATCCATGAAGGCTTGTCCCCTGCGATTGGTGTTTGTACTACCCGAAGCTACATGGTGCGAGTTGGCATCACAACCTATTACAATTTTCTTATTTTTTCTTTGTGCCTCTTCAACCAGTTTCATCAGCTCCGACGTTGGTGGTAGCGTCGGAGAATCGAAAGGCAGGTAAACAGATGCAAGGAATATGTTGCACCGACCTAGCTTCAGCACCGTTGCATCCGATGTTGATAATCCTGTTGAGAGGAGAAAACATAAGTTCTTGTGACATAAGATACATGTTCTCGGGCGAGATCCTGTATCAGCGTAGAAAAGTTGAAAATTTACGTGATTTAATCCAGAAACCTTGTTGCGAATCGTCCAAGGTTCCTGGATTAAAGCTATATGTATTTTACCTGTTTTAATTTTAGCCATCAGAGCGTTAGTTAGTAGCTCCGATGGAGGTTTATTTGGATAACCTCAATCTTGGTCATCCATTAAACTGTCTTCCAGCGAGTTGGTGGTCACCTCCTCGCTCTTTGGATTTGACTCCTCCGGATAGCCTGAAGTGGCTATTAATGCAGTGGGTACTGTTGATGGCACTGCGGTGTCCTTATCAGGCATAGGAATAGCAGTATTTTTAATGGACACATTCTCAATTCTGGAAAGCACTGCTGTTCTGTCTTCCGGCGGGTGAGTGATTTTCTCCTCGCTTTTAGGATTTGACTCCTCAACATTGCCAGTACTTGCTAATGATGCTTTGGGTACTGTCTTAGATGTTTTAGTGTCCTTGTCGGGGCCGGTTTTGACAGCCCTTTCAATCGGTGCCTTCCCAATTTTGGAAAGGGCAACTACACTTTCTTCTCGGAAAGGGCAACTACACTTTCTTCTGGCGAGTTAATGGTAAATTCCTCGATTTTAGGATTTGACTCCTCAACGTTATCAGTAGTGTATACTGATGCTGTGGTCTTAGGTTTTTTAGTGTCCTTTTCGAGGCTTGTTGTAACAGCCCTTCCAATCGGCACCTTCCCAATTTTGAATATGACAGCTTTAGAGGCGAAGTAAGCCCTACCTTTATTCTTGGCAAGACTAGCCATGGATTTCTGGTCGATACTTATTACAAATAAAGTTCCCTCAGGTTCTTCTTTCCTGTAAAAACATCCCATTTTTCCACGGCCAGCTCAGCATTTTGACCTCCAAGAATTTCCAGTATACGTTCATTAGCCAGTTTACTGCCCCATACTTTTATGTAGACAGTGGACTTTAAGAGCAACGGAGGCTCGCTCTTCTTTGCCAGTCCCAGTCTAGCGCCGTCCCAGGGAGGAGGAATGCTTTCCACCAAGTTCTTTAGGGTGCTAACACATTGGTGAGATGCCAACCTCATGAACATCACGCCCTCTATTGGTTGTTTGCCCCTAGAAGCGATTGCATGGTCCACTATCTTATTGTTGACCAGGTCTTCTATTTTACTCTGTTGGTCTATTGGAATTTTGCCTGTCGGATTACCGGCATCGTAAACTGCATAGCAGAGATCGTCCCGGTGCCTACTTCTGGCAACTTTGGAGTAAGATGGCGGATCTTTTCCTTTTCCTCCGTCTAGCTTCTCCTTCCTCGTTTTTCGGGGCTTCTTTTGAGATTCCCTTACCTTCTAGGTTGATTTCGCCGACGTGTTCATCTTCGGAATATCTGGCTTGGCGTTGTCACCCTTACTCGCAGGATTCTCACTTGAGATTCCTTTGAGTGAAGTATGGCTTGGCTTCGACTGTGTATTAGAAGACGGGGAGCTCTTTTTCTTCTTAGGTTTATTCTCAGTTGTCAACTCTTCGGGAGACCTGATCCTTTTTGCCTCAGATCTTGTGAGAGAATCCGATTTTTCCTTTGGAATGTCGTTGGATTGACTAACTATTATTTCCTGAAGCATCTTTTTCAACTTCCTTCTCTGTGCTCTAGAAAGTCTTTTCTTAGTAATAGGTAGTTTAGCTATGCTATCACTCACCTCTTTCACCATTTGCTCTACTTCATCCTTTTTGGGATTTGCTATAATGGTATTATTATTATCATCTGAGGAGTCAGAGTCGGAACCCTCACCTATATTTAAAGGCTGAGGTAGCTTAGATACTCATCGATACTCATCCCAGTATACCGCGGACTTTTTATGCCGTGCACGGTTAAATAGTTTGCGAAGAGTCTTACCAAGGTTCCGGATCTCCCCGGTTACCCAGAGTTTCTCCTGGGCAGATCTCCGCTCTCGCAGAGGGCAGCTGTCGTCGAACGATTCAACCAAGGCACTTGTGATCATTTCTACTTTGGCGTCTATGTCCTCTTTATTTCGACATTGAAAAAAGTTCTGACATAAACGGTTCTTTAGTAAGGAACCGAACATTGTCCAATTAGTTTTAGACTTATTCCGAAACTTTATCGGCTTTGGTGGCGGCCGTAGTATTTTGAATCTTATGTACCGATGATCAGAAAAGGAGTGCTCGTCCGTAACTCTCCAATCCTGAATTTCGTTTATAAGCTCTTCTGAACATATAGTTATATCTAATACTTCTTCTCTGATTCTATTGACGAAGGTAGCTTTATTACCTAAGTTCAATGTTGTCAAGTCTTTAGTATTAAGGAAATCCATGAAGGCTTGTCATGGTGCGAGTTGGCATCACAACCTATTACAATTTTCTTATTTTTTCTTTGTGCCTCTTCAACCAGTTTCATCAGCTCCGACGTTGGTGGTAGCGTCGGAGAATCGAAAGGCAGGTAAACAGATGCAAGGAATATGTTGCACCGACCTAGCTTCAGCACCGTTGCATCCGATGTTGATAATCCTGTTGAGAGGAGAAAACATAAGTTCTTGTGACATAAGATACATGTTCTCGGGCGAGATCCTGTATCAGCGTAGAAAAGTTGAAAATTTACGTGATTTAATCCAGAAACCTTGTTGCGAATCGTCCAAGGTTCCTGGATTAAAGCTATATGTATTTTACCTGTTTTAATTTTAGCCATCAGAGCGTTAGTTAGTAGCTCCGATGGAGGTTTATTTGGATAACCTCAATCTTGGTCATCCATTAAACTGTCTTCCAGCGAGTTGGTGGTCACCTCCTCGCTCTTTGGATTTGACTCCTCCGGATAGCCTGAAGTGGCTATTAATGCAGTGGGTACTGTTGATGGCACTGCGGTGTCCTTATCAGGCATAGGAATAGCAGTTTTTTTAATAGACACATTCTCAATTCTGGAAAGCACTGCTGTTCTGTCTTCCGGCGGGTGAGTGATTTCCTCCTCGCTTTTAGGATTTGACTCCTCAACATTGCCAGTACTTGCTAATGATGCTTTGGGTACTGTCTTAGATGTTTTAGTGTCCTTGTCGGGGCCGGTTTTGACAGCCCTTTCAATCGGCGCCTTCCCAATTTTGGAAAGGGCAACTACACTTTCTTCTTGGAAAGGGCAACTACACTTTCTTCTGGCGAGTTAATGGTAAATTCCTCGATTTTAGGATTTGACTCCTCAACGTTATCAGTAGTGTATACTGATGCTGTGGTCTTAGGTTTTTTAGTGTCCTTTTCGAGGCTTGTTGTAACAGCCCTTCCAATCGGCACCTTCCCAATTTTGAATATGACAGCTTTAGAGGCGAAGTAAGCCCTACCTTTATTCTTGGCAAGACTAGCCATGGATTTCTGGTCGATACTTATTACAAATAAAGTTCCCTCAGGTTCTTCTTTCCTGTAAAAACATCCCATTTTTCCACGGCCAGCTCAGCATTTTGACCTCCAAGAATTTCCAGTATACGTTCATTAGCCAGTTTACTGCCCCATCCTTTTATGTAGACAGTGGACTTTAAGAGCAACGGAGGCTCGCTCTTCTTTGCCAGTCCCAGCCTAGCGCCGTCCCAGGGAGGAGGAATACTTTCCACCAAGTTCTTTAGGGTGCTAACACATTGGTGAGATGCCAACCTCATGAACATCACGCCCATGCTGAACTCGCAGCTCTCGCTCTCTATTGGTTGTTTGCCCCTAGAAGCGATTGCATGGTCCACTATCTTATTGTTGACCAGGTCTTCTATTTTACTCTGTTGGTCTATTGGAATTTTGCCTGTCGGATTACCGGCATCGTAAACTGCATAGCAGAGATCGTCCCGGTGCCTACTTCTGGCAACTTTGGAGTAAGATGGCGGATCTTTTCCTTTTCCTCCGTCTAGCTTCTCCTTCCTCGTTTTTCGGGGCTTCTTTTGAGATTCCCTTACCTTCTAGGTTGATTTCGCCGACGTGTTCATCTTCGGAATATCTGGCTTGGCGTTGTCACCCTTACTCGCAGGATTCTCACTTGAGATTCCTTTGAGTGAAGTATGGCTTGGCTTCGACTGTGTATTAGAAGACGGGGAGCTCTTTTTCTTCTTAGGTTTATTCTCAGTTGTCAACTCTTCGGGAGACCTGATACTTTTTGCCTCAGATCTTGTGAGAGAATCCGATTTTTCCTTTGGAATGTCGTTGGATTGACTAACTATTATTTCCTGAAGCACCTTTTTCAACTTCCTTCTCTGTGCTCTAGAAAGTCTTTTCTTAGTAATAGGTAGTTTAGCTATGCTATCACTCACGTCTTTCACCATTTGCTCTACTTCATCCTTTTTGGGATTTGCTATAATGGTATTATTATTATCATCTGAGGAGTCAGAATCGGAAGCCTCACCTATATTTAAAGGCTGAGGTAGCTTAGAGCTCTCTCCGAGTACATCCTTCTCTTTCACCCCTATATTTTTGTCAGTGGCATGCTGTACACTTGACGCATTGTCCGCCATGGAGGCCAAGGTACCCACCTCCGTAGTAGTATTTTGCTCACGATTGTAATATGACGACGACACGTGACTCGCGAGTAGATCAACACTTGCCGCCGGTACCGGGTTATTTAGGCCCTGCACCGTAAATTTTATCTTTTTATTTTTATTTTTCATATTTGTTTTTTTTTTCCAGTTTTTTGGTCCGCGGGGAATATAATATTAATTTAAAAAATCCAAAGATTTCATGAAAACTCTATAAAAAGTAGAAATATCTGCAATTCCTTATGAAAAATTTCATTAAGACTTTACAGTAATCTTTTGAGGTTATGTGAAAACTTTGATCTTTAGGACATTTTTTCTCTTTTCTCAACGAAATGATAATTTCTATTGACGAAGGTAGCTTTATTACCTAAGTTCGATGTGATCAAGTCTTTAGTATTAAGGAAATCCATAAGGGCTTGTCCCCTGCGATTGGTGTTTGTACTACCCCAAGCCACATGGTGGGAGTTGGCATCACAACCTATTACAATTTTCTTATTTTGCCTTTGTGCCTCTTCGACCAGTTTCATCAGCTCCGACGTTGGTGGTAGTGTCGGAGAATCGAAAGCAGGTATACAGATGCAAGGTATATGTTGCCACGACCTTGCTTCAGTACCGTTGCATCCGATGTGGATAATCCTGTTGAGAGGACAAAACATAAATTCTTGTGACATAAGATACATGTTCTCGGTCGAGACCCTGTATCAGCGTAGAAAAGTTGAAAATTTACGTGATTTAATCCAGAAACCTTATTGCGAATCGTCCAAGGTTCCTGGATCAAAGCTATATGTATCTTACCTGAGTTAATTTTAGCCATCAGAGCGTTGGTAGCTGTCTCGCTCCGATAGAGGTTTATTTGGATAACCTCAATCATAGTCATCCATTTAAACTGTCTTCCAGCGAGCTAGTGATCACATCCCCGCTCGTTGGATTTGACTCCTCCGGGTAACCTGAAGTGGCTATTCATGCAGTGGGTACCATTCTTGGCACTGCGGTGGCCTTATTAGGCATAGGAAGAGCAGTCTTTTTAATCGACACTTTCCCAATTTTGGACAGCACTGCTGTTCTGTCTTCTGGCGAGTGAGAGATTTCCTCCTTGCTTTTAGGATTTGAATCCTCAAAATTACCAGTACTTGCTAATGATGCTTTGGGTACCGTCTTAGGTGTTTTAGTGTCCATATCGTAGCCGGTTTTGACATCCCTTTCAATCGGCACCTCCCCAATTTTGGAAAGGGCAGCTGCACCTTCTTTTGGCGAGTTAGTGGTATCTTCCTCGCATTTAGGATTTGACTCCTTAACGTTATCAGTAGTTGCTACTGATGCTATGGTCTTAGGTATTTTAGTGTCCTTTTCGAAGCTTGTTGTAACAGCCCTTCCAATCGGCACCTTCCCAATTTTGAATATGACAGCTTTAGAGGCGAAGTAAGCCCTACCTTTATTCTTGGCAAGACTAGCCATAGATTTCTGGTCGATACCTATTACAAATAAGGTTCCCTCAGGTTCTTCTTTCCTGTAAAAGACGTCCCATTTTTCCACGGCCAGCTCAGCATTTTGACCACCAAGAATTTCCTGTATACATTCATTATGTAGACAGTGGACTTTAAGAGCACCGGAAGTTCGCTCTTCTTTGCCAGACCCAGGGAGGAGGGATACTTTCCACCAAGTTCTTTAGGGTGCTCACACATTGGTGAGATGCCAACCTCATCAACATCACGCCCATTCTGAACTCGCAGCTCACGCTCTCTATTGGTTGTTTGCCCTTTGAAGCGATTGCATGGTCCACTATCTTATTGTTCACCAGATCTTCTACCTTACTCTGTTGGTCTATTGGAATTTTGCCTGCCGGATTACCGGTATCGTAAACTGCATAACAGAGACGGCGGCTCTTTTCCTTTTCCACTGTCAAGCCTATCTTTCCTCGCTTTCCGGGGTTTCTTTTGGGATACCCCTTCGCCTTCGAGGTTGATTTCGCCGACGTGGTCGTCTTCGGGGTATCTATCTTGGCGTTGTCACCCTTACTCTCAGGATTCTGACTTGAGGTTCCTTTGAGTGAAGTATGGCTTGGCTTCGACTGTGTATTAGAAGACGAGGAGCTCTTTTTCTTCTTTGGTTTATTCTCAGTTGTCAACGCTTCGGGAGACCTGATCCTCTTTGGCTCAGATCTTGTGAGAGATTTCGATTTTTCCTTTGGAATGTCGTTGGATTGACTAACTATGATTTCCTGAAGCATCTTTTTCAGCTTCCTCCTCTGTGCTCCAGATAGTCTTTTCTTAGTAATAGGTAGTTTAGCTATGCTATCACTCACCTGTTTCACCATTTGCCCTACTTCATCCTTTTTGGGATTTGCTATAATGGTGTTGTTATTCTCTTCTGAGGATTCAGAGTCGGAACCCTCACCTATATTTAAAGGCTGAAGTAGCTTAGAGCTCTCTCCGAGTACATCCTTCTCTTTCACCCCTATGTTTTTGCTAATGGCATGCTGTACACTTGACGCATTGTCCGCCACGGAGGCCAAGATACCCACCTCCGTAGTAGTATTTTGCTCACGATTGCAGGATGACGACGACACGTGACTCGCGAGTGGATCAACACTTGCCGCCGGTACCGGGTTATTTAGGCCCTGCACCGTAACTTTCATCTTTTTATTTTCCATGTGGTTTTTTTTCCAGTCTTTGGTCCGCGGGGAATATAATATTCCCAGGTGGTATACAATCTGCCCTACCTCAGCTTGATTCAAACTAAAACCGGGGAGGACAGATGGTCCATCACCACCCCCTATCCGCCACCCGAGGACGCGCTCGGAAGGAAAAACGGGAAAACTCCCCCGAGAGTCAAAGAAATCAAAGTTATCACAATACTTCTGAATATTTTGCAATATTTCACTTTGGGAAAATTGGAAAAATATCCTAAAAAATCAAAGATTTCATAAAACTGTTCTCAATAAATAAAGGAGTGTAGGTCATTTTGCGTATTTTCTAGAGGATTTGAGAAGATATTAATATTTCGCTTTGGGAAAATTGGAAAAATATACTAAAAAATCAAAGATTTCACAAAACCGAAAAATCAAAGTTTCACAAATCCTCAAAAAAGATTGCTGTGCAGTTTTCATGCAATCCTTGTTTCAAGAAATTCAGCTGTTTCGTAAATTGCAATATTTTGTGAAATTTTCGTTGAGAAAAGTGGAAAAATATCCTAAAAATCAAAGTTTCACAAAACCTCAAAAGATTACTGTAAAGTTTTAGTGAAATTTTTCATAAGGAATTGCAGATATTTCTGCTTTTTATAGAGTTTTCATGAAATTTAAAAATTTTGTGAAATATTTCTTTTTTATGAGAGCATTTGAAAAATGCCTTTCAAAATCAAGGTTTTCACAAAACCTCAAGAATGATTGACTTTCTAGATAAAATCGTTGACAAAATGAGACAAATATCCTAAAAATCAAAGATTTCACAAAACTTTTCCCAAACAAGTCAACCGTATAGGGCATTTTGTGAAATTTCTTATTTTTTAAATTTTTAACTAATTGGAAAACTGTTTCTAGAAAATGAAGTATTTAGTAATGTTTTTTTCTTCTTGAATTGGAGCGCACAACAGGCCCGATAGTGGCCTATGTGTATTTTTTCGGATTTGATGTAGTATACATCCTCCTATCAACCTAACCTAACCTAACCCTAGTAAATTTCAAGATTTTGTGAAATGTCCTAAAAATCAAAGTTTTCACGAAACCTTAGGTTAGGTTGATAGGAGGATGTATACTATATCAAATCCGAAGAAATACACCTAGGCCACTATCGGGCCTGTTGTGCGCTCCAATTCAAGAAAAAAAAAAAAAAAAAAAAAATTGTTCATTGAATGTATTATTTTTCCATGTTCAGAAACTCAGTTTCCTGGACGTAATTCCTAAGAATCTTCCAATCGGTGTTGGTTAAGAATGTTATTTCCGGAATAACATTACTTCCAAGATACTTGGATCTAACTTCGACGAATGCCTGACAATGGCAAAGAAAGTGCTCCAGAGTTTCACTGTCCTCTCCACATGCTCTACATTCGTCTGAATTCGCACGTTCAATTTTGTATAGATGTGCTCGTAATCTTGTGTGTCCACTGAGAATACGTACCATCATACTAACCTCAGACTTGCTCATTTTGAGAAGATTTCTCGTCTTGCTCTCATCAGGGTCACCCCATAGAATCTTTGTGGTTCTACCCACCGTTTCATTATTCCAAGAGGCCTTATGGGATTCTCTCACCCATATTTTTAATTCAGCTTTTGTTGCGTCGAATGGTTTTGCGTTTGTCAGGTTAACTACATCGAGCTCCCTTCCCTCCACATTCCGTTATTGCTCGTACTTCTGCCTGGAAGCTTGTGTTATGATTAGGTAAACGGTGGTATATTTCTGTTTCTGGGTCTTCAATATTGAACCCCAGACCCACTTTGTCCCCTAATTTAGAGCCATCCGTGTAGCAACGGATTCCTACTGGTATTTGCTCTAATGTTCCGCTTGACCAAGACATTCTATCTGGGATTAGCGTTTCAAAGTTTCCGACATATTCAGTGTCTGGTATGCGATCAGGCACGTCCGATGAATGTGTATAACCTTCCAATGTGTCCAGTATACATTGATGACGTGTCCTATAACCGTTTTTGGCCAGTTCGCCTAAAGTAAAGAGCCGTTCGGCTGTAAGCGCCGCCTCATATCTTATATATGTTTCAATGGGTGGAATATCTAGCAACGTTTCCAGAGCCTTGGTTGAAGTAGTAAACATGGCACCACTTATACCCAAGCAGCATGTACGCTGAACTCCCTGTAGTAGTTTGATATTGCACTTTTTGCCTAAAGCAGTCCACCAGATTATTGAAGCATAAGCTAGAATTGGTCTAATTACACTTTAATAAAGCCAATTTGTCATAGTAGGACTAAGACCCCATTTCATGCCTATGGTTCTCCTACATATCGCCCAGCACCGATGTGCCTTGTTGATCCTATCCTCTATGTGGTGTCTCCATTTTAATTTCCGGTCAAGTATTACACCTAAGTAATTAACTTTGTCTGTCACCGGTATCTTCTTGCCCAAGAAGCAAGGTTCAGTATATGTAGAAATTTTTGTCTTTCTTGTGAAAAGACAGATTTCCGTCTTCGCCGGGTTAACATTGAAGCCTCTCGGTTGAGCCCAGCTCAAGGCCGTATTCAGAGCCTCCTCAGCTCTTCTACAAAAGTAATTTGGATCCTTTCCCTTTAAAAGTATTACGACATCGTCTGCATAGCAGACAGGTCTAAGTCCTTTCTCGGTTAGGGTCCTTAGGAGGCTATTAATCGTGGTGACCCAGAGTAAAGGTGACAAAATGCCACCCTGTGGTATACCGCGAAATACCTTTTTCCTGATAGTTATATCGTACATCTCGCAGCTTATCCATCTGTTCCTTAGCATGTAGTTGATCCAGTTACGGAGCACCCGGTCAACATAAAACTGGTCTAGGGATTGGATAAGGGTATCTGCCGAGGATCGATCTGGTAACGACTTGATCGACCTCGACTGAGCCGCATCGGCCACAAATTCTGCGGCGGTGTAAGCACGACCCAAGCCGGGCTTACGCGGTTAAATAGAAGAAGAAGTCAGTCTTCGACTAGAATCCCGAGCGCCAGCGGCCATCATAAACTTTTAAAACAATTAAAACAAAAAAAAATAAAACCAAAAATTTAAATAAATAAACAACAAAATTTAAATAAAACAAAATCACAAACGTTTATTTAAAAGAACAACTAAACAAACATTTACACAAACAAAAAAAAAACAAACTTAAAACAGTGAAGTGGTTCCCACACACACAAATATTTGTTTAAAAACAAAAATACAAAAAAAATTTATACAATTAACACTGAACAAATAAACTAAAACAGTGAAATCTCACAAAACAATCAAATTGTACAAAACAAAACATTGAAATATTATAAACAACAAATAAATCCAAATTACAATACAATCTACATTTACATTACATCTTTTTATTTAACTTATTAACTGGTCTCCACAGCTATTGAAGAGAAGTAAGTATATTTCAGGTTCCTTGAAATTAGTACAAGTCGAAATAAATCTATTTCATTTGTTACATCTCTTGTAACAAATCTACAATTTTGTTTGAGTTATCCAAACAAAACAACAAATTCCCAATTGTTCCAATTGGAAAATGTTTATGGTCCTTTTGAAACCGTCAAAGAATCGGCAAAATAAAAATTTTTAATTTCATTAAAATAAAAAATAAATTTTCAATTTATTCCCTTTATTTTGCAAATCGTTTATTACAACAAAGATTTATTTCGATTTCACATTATTTTGTTCTTAAAATATTGTGTGTAGATTAGTACATTTGGTGGTGGTTTTTTCTTTTATTTACTAGCTTTATTCTCATTAAAATTCTCTTAATATAATTTACATACGATAGTACTCAACTATATCAAGAAGAATAAAGCATAAAAGAAAATAAGAGAAAATTATTTATCAGTAGTGTAATTGTTGTTACAGTTAATTGTGTACCCTACACTTTACAGGCTGATAATAATAGTACAACGCTGAGTTTGTTTTTTTTAATAATTTATATAAAATTAATTTTATATATTTCGGTGTTAATTTTAAAGTTCTTTATTAAAATACACCCTACTATTTTTCGAATAGGCATTTTTAATTCAAGGTTCGTTTTGATACATATTGAAATTGTAGATTTTATTGGAATTCTTCAATTAATATTTGATTATATAGTGTCAGCTGTCAGTCACTTTGGAAATATTTTACTACAGGTACCCTACATACAGTGTTTAATACTTTCCGTACATAGTTCGTTTTGTACTTTTCTACTATCATATAGTAATTTTCATTACATATTATTTTTGGGTTAACTAAAAAGTCACATTCCTTTGTTTATTGTAAAAGAAAATAAGTACAATGGGTTCCCAAATATGTACTAGATTCATTCACGAATCAGAAAATTTAATGAGTGTTTGCAATAAATTTTCAAGTCTAGGTTGTGATGATTTGACTGAATCTCTTTTAGAGGCAAAACTGCAAACACTAGAAGAGGATTGGCAGTCGCTACGCCGTGCTTATGAAGGCGTATATATGGCTGATGACGGAATCGTCAGCCCAGATTATAAAGCGAATGCTAAATCCACTTATGAAGAATGTAGGGATAGGTATCAAGAGACCAAAGCTGAGATGATAGATTTTATAAAAATGTCCAAAGCTTCCGCTGAAAACAATCAAAGAGACAGTGGTCCTTCTCATTCCTCAGCATTTGATCCATCTAGTTACCATCCACTAAACATGACTTATGAAGCGCCAGATATGGGTGTCAACGTTCCACCATGCGATGCACCTGACTTTCATGGTTCCTATGAAGAGTGGCCTTCATTTAGAGACATGTTCAGTGCTGTTTACATCAGTAAAATAAGAATGCCAGACGTACAAAAGTTATTGTACTTAAGAAGAAAGGCAAAAGGTGAAGCAAGTTCCATTGTCAATAAATATCCATTGACCAATGAAAGTTTTTCGTTAGCATGGGGTGCTTTACGAGCACGCTACGAAAACAAAAGGGTTCTTGTAGATATACAATTGAAGGCTCTATTCAATATTCCACCTGCCAAAACTGAATCCGCTGAAGCGATTAATAAAATACAAACAACAATAACTGATTGTCTGGCAATGTTGTCTTCTCATGGCGTACAGGTAGAAAACTGGGATCCAATCCTCGTTTACCTTTGTTCGACAAAACTACCTAGTGAGACCCTCGCTCTTTGGGAGCAATCTCTAACGACGAACTCGATATTGCCATCATGGTCTCAAATGGAGCAATTTCTAATAAAAAGACACAGAGTAGTAGAAAGAGTAGTAGGAATACTTAATGAAGGAAATCAAATGAATTATAATTCTAATAATTCCAATAGGCAGAAAAATAACAAAGCCCTTCGGGTGCCTCATTGTAAGTTATGCGACAAAAATCATTACTTAAGATTTTGTCAAAAATTTTCAAACTTCTCTAAGCAGCAACGAAACGATTTTGTCACACAGAATCAAATCTGCATTAACTGTTTATCACCAGTTCATAAAGTTTCTGAATGTACAAGTGTAAACAGATGTGATCAATGTGGTAATAAACATCACAGCATGTTACATTTGAATAAAAATGATAATCTAAATTCTCAAAAAAAGATTACTAAGAAAAATTCGTCGGTTAACGCTTTCCATGCGGATCCGATAGATATTGAGAATGAAGACACAGAAGAAAGTACTGATCTCTCAGGAAATCCATGCTGTTACAAATCAACTACAGATGCAACTAACACTCAGGCCCATTTAACCGTTAATCAGGATGATATCTTACTTCCAACAGCGCTTGTTCAAATTTTGCACTGTGGTGAGCCATTTACAGTCAGAGCACTGATAGATTCTGGTTCAAAAAGATCATTTCTGACTAATAGAATTTCAAAAAGGCTAAACCTGATTACGGAAAATGCAAATTTCGAAATCTGCGGATTGGGTGGTACAGTAGTAGCTAATGCTAATAAAGTGAGTTCTATTACTTTATACAATCAAAGGCATGAATTCAAGTTAACAACAAAAGTCATAATTGTTTCCAATTTGACAAATTTCATGCCTAGCTGTTCAATAGAAATTTCTGATCTCTCCGACATCAGAGACTTATGCTTAGCTGATCCCAATTTCTTAATATCTGCTCAAATAGATATGCTGCTAGGAAGTGACATAATTCCTCACATCATACTTGATGGTCTAAAGAAAAACGTTTTAGGTAATTTGATTGCTCAGAATTCTATTTATGGCTGGTACATTTACGGTCCAATGAAATTGCACACAATTTCACTTACGGCTATAGACAACTTACAAAGCGAAAATGAAAGTGTTAGCTCAATATTAAGAAAGTTCTGGGAAATAGAGGAAATTCCGCAAATAGCTAATCAATCAGAAGCAGATCTCTTTTGCGAAAATCTATATAAAGAGACAACTTCTCGACAGTCCGATGGTAGATATGTAGTTAAACTTCCGTTTAAAAGTGAATTCCCAGAATCTGAGTTTTTGCAAGCGTCTCGATATTTGGCAAAGAAGCAATATTTACATATTGAACAAAGGCTTGAAAAACATGACACGCTTATGCAAGTTTATAATGACATCTTGAATGAATATATTTCTCTCGGTCACATGAGGAAATCAAATTCTCAAGAAATTTGTCATAATGGAAAGTTCTTTTCATATTATTTGCCACATCATGCGGTTTTTAGACCTGAAAGTGCGTCAACAAAAGTTCGTATCGTTTTCAACGGATCACGAAAGACAAAAAGTTCAAGGTCATTAAATGACGTTCTCCACGTCGGACCAACCTTACAGGCAGATTTAATGACAATCATTCTAAATTGGCGTTTATATAAGTATGTCTTTAATGGAGACATTGAGAAAATGTATCGCCAAATATTAGTTCATGAATCTGATCGTTCGTATCAAAAGATTTTGTTTCGGAAAAATATTTCAAGTCCAATTGAAGATTTTGAGTTGACAACGGTAACTTTCGGTATAGCATGTGCGCCTTATTTGGCAATTAGGACCCTTCTACAATTAGCATCAGATTCTGAAAAAGATAGTCCTTTATCAGCAAGAATTTTGAGAAAAGAGACATATGTTGACGACATATTGTCCGGAGGCCATTCATTGTCATCGGCAATGGAAGCTCAAAAACAGCTGATTGATACTTTAAAATCAGCAGGGTTCCCATTAAAAAAGATAACGGCAAATCATCCAGATTTGTTGTCTCAGATATCATCTGATGATTTATTGAACACAGAATTTTTAAAGCTCTATGATTCAAGTTCAACAAAAACTTTGGGAATTCGTTGGAATGCTATAAGTGATTCCTTCACTTATAAAGTAGAACAATTAAATTCGACATCATCGGCAACAAAAAGGCAGATTCTCTCTGCTGTTGCTAAACTTTTCGATCCCGCAGGATGGCTTACGCCTATTATTATTCAAGCCAAGATTCTTTTACAAGAATTATGGCAAGACGGGGTCGGTTGGGATGACGAGGTCAAACCACAATTTCTTGATAAATGGAAAATATTTGTTGATAGTTTCCCTACTATCGAATCCATTGAAATTCCAAGATGGATCCACTACCATCCTCAATATAATATCCAAATACATGGATTTTGTGACGCTTCTGAGCAGGCTTATTGCGCTACACTATATGTGGTATCCGAGAACTCTGGTATTCGGTATTCACATCTGCTTTCTGCTAAAAGTAAAGTTGCGCCCTTGCAACGGATAAGTTTACCTCGACTTGAGTTATGCGGAGCTCTTCTGCTTTCCAGACTCGTAAAGCAAGTACTTACGAACCTTCCATTCTGCAGCCCAAAGCTTTACTTATGGTCAGACTCAACCATTGTTTTAGCTTGGCTACAAAAACCTCCATCAGTCTGGAAAACGTATGTAGCTAACAGAACAACTCAGATTATAGAGAATGTTGGTAATGCCAGTTGGAATCACGTTCCAACGGATCACAACCCAGCTGATCTTGGCACTCGCGGTTGTAAACCACAAGATCTTGTTAACAACCCATTGTGGTGGTATGGACCAATGTGGCTCTTGGATTCCCAAGCAAATTGGCCCAAATATAGTTCTCTACCTGAAGTTCTTCCGGAAAAAAGGAAGATTTCAGTTTGTTTTTTAACACCGGCTGACAACAGTCTAATCGATAGATTCTCCTCTTATCCTCGAGCTCTTGCTGTTACAGCTTACGTGCTCAGGTTATTAACGCTATCAGGAAGAAAGGTTTAAAGGTTCAGCACTCTAGTTTGACTCTTAGCCTTACGGAGCTTAAAGAATCAAAAGTTATGCTGATCAAACTAACTCAACGAGTTTATTATCCCCAGGAGTATAGTCAGCTCTCTGACGCGAAACTAATTTCAAAGAAAAGTTCTATTCTCACTTTGAACCCATTTCTGGATTCGAATGGAACTATGAGAGTTAACGGTAGATTAGCCAATTCATGCCTAACCTATGATGAAAGGTACCCTTTCATTATTCCAAACTCGTCTAACTTCTGCAGAATGTTTCTTGACTTTACTCATAAAACTCTGTTGCATGCTGACATTTCCCTAATGATGAATGCAATTCAAAGTCAATTCTATATACCAGGACTTAAAAGAACTGTTAAAAAATGTGTTCACCATTGTTTAGTGTGCGTCCGGTATAAGCAAAAGCTGAAGTCTCAGATTATGGCAGCTCTGCCCCCGGAAAGATGCTCCTTTTCTTTACCATTCACTTATGCGGGTGTTGATTTTGCGGGACCTTTTCAGATAAAATCAGGTAACTTGCGAAACTCTCCTTATATGAAAGGATACGCTTGTATATTTGTTTGCTTTTCAACAAAAGCTATACATTTGGAAGCGTGCTCTAGCTTATCCTCCGACGCGTTTTTAGCAGCTTTCGCACGGTTTACGGGTAGAAGAGGGTTGCCTAAACGCCTTATGTCCGATAATGGCACAAATTTTCTCGGCGCCAGTAGATCGTTGCGAAAGGAATCTCTCTTATTTTTACGAAAATCGGCAGAAGATATAAGTAAAAAATATGCAGTCCATGGTTTTGAGTGGAAGTTCATTCCACCTAGTGCTCCACATATGGGAGGTCTTTGGGAGGCTGGTGTAAAAAGTTTTAAGATTCACTTTCAGAAAATAGCCGGCAACCAAAAGTTTAACTTTGAAGAGTTCTCGACTCTATTAACCCGAATTGAAAGTGTCCTAAACTCCAGACCTCTTTCCCCAATGTCCGAGGATCATGAAGATTTACAAGCCCTAACTCCTGGTCACTTTTTAAGAGGAGCTCCATTGATGTTCGCCCCTGAACTGCCTTCAGAGAATTTATCGATAATAAACCGATGGGAGCGGCTCAAGGCCTTTCATCATCGTCTTAGTCAACGCTGGAAGACTGAATATCTTCATGAACTTCACAAGCGTTACAAATGGAAAAACCCACAGCGGGATTTGCAGAAAGATGACTTTGTAGTCATAAAGGATGAGCTCCTACCTCCAAATGAGTGGAAAATGGGACGAGTTGAATTAGTCCATACTGGAAAAGATAAACGCGTTCGCGTAGCTGACGTCCGAACAGCGTCTGGAACCGTTACCAGACCAATAGTCAAACTTTGCATGCTTCCGATTTGTGATAAGTCAGTAGATTGACTAGGATTGTATGTTCTGTATGTCCTATATGTTCTCTTCCAATTGTTCAAATTTGTGTTAGCGAACCCATTACTGCTGCTTTGTTTTGTTCTTCTTTTCCCTTTGCAGATGGATCAGTTCCCAGAGTCAGAAATGTGCCTGGTCTGCTTCCGCTACCACCCTCTTCGCTTCTGCAAGCAGTTTAAACAGATGACCGTAAAGCAGAGAAAATATGTAGTTCGGGTACATCGATACTGCAGTAACTGCTTTGCCCGGACGCATCTAATTGGAGGATGTACGTCAATGGAAGCCTGCCAGGAGTGTGGAGATCTCCATCATACTATGTTACATCCGGAACAAAATCAACGTCGACAGCAATCACGTCGTCAACAACAACTACAGCCTCGTCAACAACCACGACTTCAGCAACAACAACCACCAATTCGTCAACAACAACCACAACTTCGGCAACCGCAACCAACACAACGTCGCCAACAACAACAAACAAGGCGTCGCAGACAACTACAACGTCGTAGTCGACAACAACAATCACCTCAACGACGTCATCAACCCCAACGTCGTCGCCAAACAACCACACAACGCAGCCTTCAACAACCGTTACGTCGTCGTCAACGTAACATACGTAGAAGGACTGGTGCTGCTCCAGATGCCCAAGAGCTGGTGCAAAGAATCGTCTCAGCCGTAGGTCAGCTGTCTGGGGCCTTGAATCTTGCACCAGTGCAAGAGGGGCGAGATGTCGAGGATCGATCTGGTAACGACTTGATCGACCTCGACTGAGCCGCATCGGCCACAAATTCTGCGGCGGTGTAAGCACGACCCAAGCCGGGCTTACGCGGTTAAATAGAAGAAGAAGTCAGTCTTCGACTAGAATCCCGAGCGCCAGCGGCCATCATAAACTTTTAAAACAATTAAAACAAAAAAAATAAAACCAAAAATTTAAATAAATAAACAACAAAATTTAAATAAAACAAAATCACAAACGTTTATTTAAAAGAACAACTAAACAAACATTTACACAAACAAAAAAAAAACAAACTTAAAACAGTGAAGTGGTTCCCACACACACAAATATTTGTTTAAAAACAAAAATACAAAAAAAATTTATACAATTAACACTGAACAAATAAACTAAAACAGTGAAATCTCACAAAACAATCAAATTGTACAAAACAAAACATTGAAATATTATAAACAACAAATAAATCCAAATTACAATACAATCTACATTTACATTACATCTTTTTATTTAACTTATTAACTGGTCTCCACAGCTATTGAAGAGAAGTAAGTATATTTCAGGTTCCTTGAAATTAGTACAAGTCGAAATAAATCTATTTCATTTGTTACATCTCTTGTAACAAATCTACAATTTTGTTTGAATTATCCAAACAAAACAACAAATTCCCAATTGTTCCAATTGGAAAAATGTTTAGTATCAGTGTGCACGTTATTGAAAGCGACTTCGATGTCAATGCATACTGCCAGTGTATACAGTTTGCTATCGAAAGATTCACCTATGTAGTGGACAACTTCATTTAAAGCGGTTTCCACCGATCGTCCCTTTACATAAGCATGCTGCTTATATTTAAGGTCATTGTATGGTATGCTGCTTTTAACCATGCTATCGACTATCCGTTCCAAGGTTTTAAGTAGGAAGGACGTAAGACTTATCGGTCGATAGGACTTAGGTGTCGCATAGCTAGGTTTCCCTGGTTTGGGTATAAATATTACCCTTGCATCCTGCCATTTAACTGGGCCAATTTTAAGCATGCAGTGAATATCTGAGACAGATGTACGGAAACCAGTCCCGCCTCCATCTGCAAAAGTGCCGGGAAAATTCCATCCGGCCCTCCAGCTTTATAGGGAGCAAAGCTCTTGATTGCCCCTTTAACCATGTCAGTTGTAATAACTATTTCCGTGTTACCCTCCCCTTCCTCCAATATCGGTTCATCTATGTTATTCGATATACCGGGTGGGAAATGAGAATCCATTAGGAGTTTCATTGTCTCCTCCATATCCTCAAGCCTCCTGCCCGTGTCATCGATCATAGATTCCGGTTGGACATGAGTTTTGGATAGGAATTTTTTTATCTTCGATACGTCATTTACGCTATCTACCTGTTCACAGAAAAGTTTCCAGGAGTCTCGTTTGGCTTTTCGAACGATTTTCTTATATTCACCAAGTTTATTACGATGCTCATCCCAGTATACTGCGGTCTTTTTACGCCGTGCACGGTTAAATAGTTTGCGAAGAGTCTTCCCAAGGTTCCGGATCTCCCCAGTTACCCAGGGTTTTTCCTGGGCAGATCTCCGCTCTCGCAGAGGGCAGCTGTCCTCGAACGATTCAACCAGGGCACTTGTGAACGTTTCCACTTTGGCATCTATATCCTCTTTATTTCGACATTGAAAAAAGTTCTGACATAAACGGTTCTTTAGTAAGGTCCCGAACATTGTCCAATTAGTTTTAGACTAATTCCGAAACTTTATCGGCTTTGGTGGTGGCCTTAGTATTTTGAATCTTATGTACCGATGATCAGAAAAGGAGTGCTCGTCCGAAACTCTCCAATCCTGAATTTCGTTTATAAGCTCTTCTGAACATATAGTTATATCTAATACTTCTTCTCTGATTCTATTGACGAAGGTAGCTTTATTACCTATGTTCAATGTTATCAAGTCTTTAGTATTAAAGAAATTCATGAGGGCTTGTCCCCTGCGATTGGTGTTTGTACTACCCCAAGCTACATGATGCGAGTTGGCATCACAACCTATTACAATTTTCTTATTTTTCCTTTGTGCCTCTTCAACCAGTTTCATCAGATCCGACGTTAGTGGTAGTGTCGGAGAATGGAAAGGCAGGTAAATAGATGCAAGGAATATGTTGCCACGACCTTGCTTCTGCACCGTTGCATCCGATGTTGATAATCCTGTTGAGAGGAGAAAACATAAGTTCTTGTGACATAAGATACATGTTCTCGGGCGAGATCCTGTATCAGCGTAGAAAAGTTGGAAATTTACGTGATTTAATCCAGAAACCTTGTTGCGAATCGTCCAAGGTTCCTGGATTAAAGCTATATGTATTTTATCTGTGTTGATTTTAGCCATCAGAGCGTTGGTAGCTGTCTCGCTCCGATGGAGGTTTATTTGGATAACCTCAATCATGGTCATCCATTAAACTGTCTTCCAGCGAGTTGGTGGTCACCTCCTCGCTCTTTGGATTTGACTCCTCCGGATAGCCTGAAGTGGCTATTAATGCAGTGAGTACTGTTGATGGCACTGCGGTGTCCTTATCAGGCATAGGAATAGCAGCATTTTTAATAGACACATTCCCAATTCTGGAGAGCATTGCTGTTCTGTCTTCTGGCGGGTGAGTGATTTTCTCCTCGCTTTTAGGATTTGACACCTCAACATTGCTAGTACTTGCTAATGATGCTTTGGGTACTGTCTTAGGTGTTTTAGTGTCCTTGTCGGGGCCGGTTTTGACAGCCCTTTCAATCGGCGCCTTCCCAATTTTGGAAAGGGCAACTACACTTTCTTCTGGCGAGTTAATGGTAAATTCCTCGATTTTAGGATTTGACTCCTCAACGTTATCAGTAGTGGATACTGATGCTGTGGTCTTAGGTTTTTTAGTGTCCTTCTTTTGAGATTCCCTTACCTTCGAGGTTGATTTCGCCGACGTGTTCGTCTTCAGAATATCTGGCTTGGCGTTGTCACCCTTACTCGCAGGATTCTCACTTGAGATTCCTTTGAGTGAAGTATGGCTTGGCTTCGACTGTGTATTAGAAGACGGGGAGCTCTTTTTCTTCTTAGGTTTATTATCAGTTGTCAACTCCTTGGGAGACCTGATCCTTTTTGCCTCAGATCTTGTGAGAGAGTCCGATTTTTCCTTTGGAGTGTCGTGGGATTGACTAACTATGATTTCCTGAAGCATCTTTTTCAACTTCCTCCTCTGTGCTCCAGAAAGTCTTTTCTTAGTAATAGGTAGTTTAGCTATGCTATCACTCACCTCTTGCACCATTTGCTCGACTTCATCCTTTTTGGGATTTGCTATAATGGTATTATTATTATTATCATCTGAGGATTCAGAGTCGGAACCCTCACCTATATTTAAAGGCTGAGGTAGCTTAGAGCTCTCTCCGAGTACATCCTTCTCTTTCACCCCTATATTTTTGCCAGCGGCATGCTGTACACTTGTCGCATTGTCCGCCACGGAGGCCAAGGTACCCACCTCCGTAGTAGTATTCTGCTCACGATTGCAGGATGACGACGACACGTGACTCGCGAGTAGATCAACACTTGCCGCCGGTACTGGGTTAGTTAGGCCCTGCACCGTAACTTTTATCTTTTTATTTTCCATATTTGTTTTTTTTTCAGTTTTTTGGGCCGCGGGGAATATAATATTCCCAGGTGGTGGACAATCTGCCCTCCTCAGCTTAAGTGAAATTAAAGCTGGGAGAGGACAGATGGTCCATCACCACCCCCTATCCGCCACCCGGGGACGCGCTCGGTAGGAAAAATCTGGAAAACTCCCCCGAGTCACGAAACCTTAAAAGATTACTGTAAAGTTTTCATGAAAATATCCTAAGAAATCAAAGTTATCACAAAACTTTGGGAAAATTGGAAAAAATGCAAAGATTTCAAAAAACCGTTCTCAAGAATTAAAAGAGTGTAGGACATTTTGCGTATGTTCTTAAGCAAATACATAATTTTTCATCATATTCTAGAGATTTTGAGAAGATAGTAATATTTCACTTTGGGAAAATTAGAAAATTATACTAAAAAATCAAAGATTTCACAAAACCGAAAAATGTTTTAAAAATCAATGTATTCACAAAACATCAAGAAGATTACTGCAGAGTTTTCATGAAATCTTTGTTTCAAATAATTCAGCTGTTTCGTAAATTGCAATATTTTGTGAAATATTTCACCACTCGGTTGAATTCTAGATAAAATTGTTGACAAAGTGAGACAAATATCCTAAAAAATCAAAAATTTCAAAAAACGTTTTTCAAACAGGTAAACCGTATAGGGCATTTTGAGAATTTTCTTATTTTTAAAATTTTTAGCTAATTGGAAAATCGTTTCTAGAAAATCAAGTGTTTAGTAGATTTTCAAATTATGTGAAATTATCATTTCGTTGAGAAAGTGAAAAAATGTCCTTAAAATCAAAGTTTTCACAAAACCTCAAAAGATTACTGTAAGGTTTTAGTGAAATTTTTCATAAGGAATTGCAGATATTTTTACATTTTATAGAGTTTTCATTAAATCTTTGGATTTTTTGAATTTTGAACTAATTGGAAGACTGTTATATTTATTTCCTATGAGAAAATTGGAAAAATGCCCTAAGAAATCAAAGTTTTCACAAAACCTCAAGAAAGATTGACTTTCTAGATAAAACCGTTGACAGAATCAGACAAATATCCTAAAAAAATCAAAGATTTCACAAAACTTTTTCCAAACAAGTCAACCGTATAGGGCATTTTGTAAAATTTCTTATTTTTTAAAAGTTTAACTAATTGGAAAATTGTTTCTAGAAAATTAAGTGTTTAGTAAATTTCAAGATTTTGTGAAATGTCCTAAAAATCAAAGTTATCACAAAACCTCTGGATATTTAGCAATATTTCACTTTGGGAAAATTGGAAAAGTATCCTAAAAAATAAAAGATTTCATTTTGCGTTTTTTCTTAAGCAAATACATAATTTTTCGGCGTATTCTAGAGGGTTTTAGAAGATAGTAATATTTCACTTTGGGAAAATTGGAAAAATATACTAAAAAAATCAAAGATTTCTCAAAACCGAAAAATCAGAGTTTTACAAAACCTCAAAAAATTTTACTGTAGAGTTTTCATTAAATTTTAGTTTCAAGAAATTCAAATTTCGTAAATTGCAATATTTTGTGAAATATTTCACCATTCGGTTGACTTCTAGATAAAATCGTTAACAAAATCAGACAAATATCCTAAAAAATCTAAGATTTCACAAAACTTTTCTCAAACAAGTCAACTTTTCATAAGGAATTGCAGATATTTCTACTTTTTATAGAGTTTTCATGAAATCTTTGGATTTTTTTAATTTTTAACTAATTGGAAGACTGTTTCTAGAAAATCAACTGTTCAGTAAATTGCAAGATTTTGTGAAATATTTCTTTTCTATGAAAGAATTGGAAAAATGCCTTTCAAAATCAAAGTTTTCACAAAACCTCAAGAAAGATTGACTTTCTAGATGAAGTCGTTGACAAAATCAGACAAATATCCTAAAAAATCAAAGATTTCACAAAACTTTTCTCAAACAAATCAAATTTTAACTAATTGGAAAACCGTTTCTAGAAAATCAAATGTTTAGTAAATTTCAAGATTTTGTGAAATATTTCTTTTCTATGAGAGAATTGGAAAAATGCCCTAAGAAATCAAAATTTTCACAAAACCTCAAGAAAAATTGACTTTCTAGATAAGATCGTTGACAAAATCAGACAAATATCCTAAAAAAAATCAGAGATTTCACAAAACCTTTCTCAAACAAATCAACCGTATAGTGCATTTTGTGAAATTTCTTATCTTTTAAATGTTTAACTAAATGGAAAACTGTTTCTAGAAAATTAAATGTTTAGTAAATTTCAAGATTTTGTGAAATGTTCTAAAAATCAAAGTTATCACAAAACCTCTGGATATTTTCAATATTTCTCTTTGGGAAAATTGGAAAAATATCCTAAAAAATCAAAGATTTCAATAATATGATTTCTAGAAATAAAAGAGTGTAGGGCATTTTGCATATTTTCTTAAGCAAATGCATAATTTTTCGGCGTATTCTAGAGGTTTTTAGAAGATAGTAATATTTCACTTTGGAAAATTGGAAAAATATACTAAAAAGATTAAAGATTTCTCAAAACCGAAAAATCAAAGTTTTACAAAACCTCAAAAAAGATTACTGCAGAGTTTTCATGAAATCTTTGTTTCAAGAAATTCAGCTGTTTCGTAAATTGCAATATTTTGTGTAATATTTCACCATTCGGTTGACTTCTAGATAAAATCGTTGACAAAATCAGACAAATATCCTAAAAATTCAAAGATTTCACAAAACCTTTCTCAAACAAATCAACCGTATAGGGCATTTTGTGAAATTTCTTATTTTTTAAAATTTTAACTAATTGGAAATTCGTTTCTAGAAAATCAAATGTTGAGTAAATTTTCAAAATTATGTGAAATTATCATTTCGTTGAGAAAAGTGAAAAAATGTCCTAAAAATCAAAGTTTTCACAAAACCTCGACAGATTACTGTAAAGTTTTAGTGAAATTTTTCATAAGGAATTGCAGATATTTCTACTTTTTATAGAGTTTTCATGAAATCTTTGGATTTTTTTAATTTTTAACTAATTGGAAGACTGTTTCTAGAAAATCAACTGTTCAGTAAATTGCAAGATTTTGTGAAATATTTCTTTTCTATGAGAGAATTGGAAAAATGCCTTTCAAAATCAAAGTTTTCACAAAACCTCAAGAAAGATTGACTTTCTAGATGAAGTCGTTGACAAAATCAGACAAATATCCTAAAAAATCAAAGATTTCACAAAACTTTTCTCAAACAAATCAAATTTTAACTAATTGGAAAACCGTTTCTAGAAAATCAAATGTTTAGTATTTTTAAAGATTTTGTGAAATATTTCTCTTCAATAAGAGAATTGGAAAAATGCCCTAAGAAATCAAAGTTTTCACAAAACCTCAAGAAAGATTGACTTTCTAGATAAGATCGTTGACAAAATCAAACAAATATCCTAAAACAATAAGAGATTTCACAAAACCTTTCTCAAACAAGTCAACCGTATAGTGCATTTTGTGAAATTTCTTATTTTTTAAATGTTTAACTAAATGAAAAACTGTTTCTAGAAAATTAAATGTTTAGTAAATTTCAAGATTTTGTGAAATGTTCTAAAAATCAAAGTTATCATAAAACCTCTGGATATTTTGCAAAATTTCTCTTTGGTAAAATTGGAAAAATATCCTAAAAAATCAAAGATTTCAATAATATGATTTCTAGAAATAAAAGAGTGTAGGGCATTTTGCATATTTTCTTAAGCAAATGCATAATTTTTCGGCGTATTCTAGAGGTTTTTAGAAGATAGTAATATTTCACTTTGGAAAATTGGAAAAATATACTAAAAAAATCAAAGATTTCTCAAAACCGAAAAATCGAAGTTTTACAAAACCTCAAAAAAGATTACTGTAGAGTTTTCATGAAATCTTTGTTTCAAGAAATTCAGCTGTTTCGTGAATTGCAATATTTTGTGTAATATTTCACCATTCGGTTGACTTCTAGATAAAATCGTTGACAAAATCAGACAAATATCCTAAAAATTCAAATATTTCACAAAACCTTTCTCAAACAAATCAACCGTATAGGGCATTTTGTGAAATTTCTTATTTTTTAAATTTTTAACTAATTGGAAAATCGTTTCTAGAAAATCAAATGTTTAGTAAATTTCAAGATTTTGTGAAATGTCATAAAAATCAAAGTTTTCACAAAACCTCAAAAGATTACTGTAAAGTTTTCATGAAAAATATCCTAAGAAATCAAAGTTATCACAAAACTTTGGGAATATTGGAAAAATATGCAAAGATTTCAAAAAACTGTTCTCAAGAAATAAAAGAGTATAGGACATTTTGCGTATTTTCTTAGGCAAATAAATAAAACTCAAAGTTTTCACAAAACCTCAAAAGATTACTGTAGATCATGTACTAAGAAATCAAAGTTATGACAAAACTTTGGGAAAATTGTAAAAATATCCTAAAAAATCAAAGATTTAAGAAAACCGTTCTCAAGAAATAAAAGAGTGTAGGTCATTTTGCGTATTCTAGAGGTTTTGTGTAGATAGTAATATTTCAATTTGGGAAAATTATAAAAATATACTAAAAGATCAAAGACTTCACAAAACCGAAGAATGTCCTAAAAATCAAAGATTTCATAAAAACTCAAAAAAATATTACTGTAGAGTTTTCATGAAATATTTGTTTCAAGTAATTCAGCTGTTTCGTAAATTGCAATATTTTGTGAAATATTTCACCATTCCGTTGTCTTCTAGATAAAATCGTTGACAAAATCAGACAAATATGCTAAAAATTTAAAGATTTCACAAAACTTTTCTCAAACAAGTCAACCGTATCGGGTATTTTGTGAAATTTCTTATTTTTAAAATTTTTAATTAATTGGAAAACCGTTTCTAGAAAATGAGATGTTTGGTCAATTTCAAGATTTTGTGAAATATTTAATTTTGTTGTGGAAAGGGAAAAATGTCCTAAAAATCAAAGTTTTCACAAAACCTCAAAAGATAACTGT
The DNA here is from genome assembly GCF_015586225.1 of Lucilia sericata. NCBI lineage: Eukaryota > Metazoa > Arthropoda > Insecta > Diptera > Calliphoridae > Lucilia > Lucilia sericata. Next base: position 317,092 of record NW_023994343.1, on the reverse strand, counting down.
AAATTTAAAAAAAAATGCCCTAAGAAATCAAAACCTATGGATATTTTGCAATATTTCACTTTGGGAAAATTAGAAAAAATATCCTAAAAAATCAAAGATTTCAAAAAACTGTTCTCAAGAAATAAAAGAGTGTAGGGCATTTACTTATTTTCTTAATTAAATACATAATTTTTTGTCGTATTCTAGAGATTTTGTGAATTTTCTTATGCAAATACATAAAACTCAAAGTTTTCACAAAACCTCAAAAGATTACTGTAGATCATGAAAAATGTCCTAAGAAATCAAAGTTATGACAAAACTTTGGAAAAATTGAAAAAATATCCAAAAAAATTAAAGACTTAAAAAAACCGTTCTCAAGAAATACCCCTATATCAATCAAAGTTTTCACAAAACCTCAAAAGATAACTGTTAATTTTTAAAAAAAATTACCTAAGAAATCAGAGTTATCACAAAACCTCTGGATATTTTGCAATATTTCACTTTGGGAAAATTAGAAAAAATATCCTAAAAACTCAAAGATTTCAAAAAACTGTTCTCAAGAATTAAAAGAGTGTAGGGCATTTACGTATTTTCTTAATCAAATACATAATTTTCTGTCGTATTCTAGAGATTTTGTGAATTTTCTTAAGCAAATACATAAAACTCAAAGTTTTCACAAAACCTCAAAAGATTACTGTAGATCATGAAAAATGCCCTAAAAAATCAAAGTTATGACAAAACTTTGGGAAAATTGGAAAAATATCCTAAAAAATCAAAGATTTAAAAAAACCGTTCTCAAGAAATAAAAGAGTGTAGGTCATTTTGCGTATTTTCTTAATCAAATACATAATTTTTCGTCGTATTCTAGAGGCTTTGAGTAGATAGTAATATTTCACTTTGGGAAAATTATAAAAATATACTAAAAGATCAAAGATTTCACAAAACCGAAGAATGTCGTGAAAATCAAAGATTTCATAAAAACTCAAAAAAGATTACTGTAGAGTTTTCATGAAATATTTGTTTCAAGAAATTCAGCTGTTTCGTAAATTGCAATATTTTGCGAAATATTTCACCATTCCGTTGACTTCTATATAAAATCGTTGACAAAATCAGACAAGTATACTAAAAATTCAAAGATTTCACAAAACTTTTCTCAAACAAGTCAATCCTATTGGGCATTTTGTGAAATTTCATATTTTTAGAATTTTTAATTAATTGGAAAACCGTTTCTAGAAAATCAAATGTTTAGTCAATTTCAAGATTTTGTGAAATATTTAGTTTTGTTGTGGAAAGGGAAAAATGTCCTAAAAATCAAAGTTTTCACAAAACCTCAAAAGATAACTGTAAATATTTAATGAAAAATGCACTAAGAAATCAAAGTTATCACAAAACCTCTGGATATTTTGCAATATTTCACTTTGGGAAAATTAGAAAAAATATCCTAAAAAATCAAAGATTTCAAAAAACTGTTCTCAAGAAATAAAAGAGTGTAGGGCATTTACGTATTTTCTTAATCAAGCACATAATTTTTTGTCGTATTCTAGAGATTTTGAGAAGATAGTAATATTTCACTTTGGGGAAATTGGAAATATACTAAAAAAATCAAAGATTTCTCAAAACCGAAAAATCAAAGTTTTACAAAACCTCAAAAAAGTTTACTGTAGAGTTTTCATTAAATTTTAGTTTCAAGAAATTCAAATTTCGTAAACTGCAATATTTTGTGAAATATTTCACCATTCGGTTGACTTCTAGATAAAATCGTTAACAAAATCAGACAAATATCCTAAAAAATCTAAGATTTCACAAAACTTTTCTCAAACAAGTCAACTGTATAGGGCATTTTGTGAAATTTCTTATTTTTAAGATATATAGCATTTGGAAAATCGTTTCTAGAAAATCAAATGTTTAGTAAATTTTCAAAATTATGTGAAATTATCATTTCATTGAAAAAAGTGAAAAAATGTCCTAAAAATCAAAGTTTTCATAAAAACTCAAAAAAGATTACTGCAGAGTTCTCATGAAATATCAAGAAAAAGGTCAGCTGTTTCGTAAATTGCAATATCTTGTGAAATATTTCACCATTCGGTTGACTTCTAGATAAAATCGTTGCCAAAATCAGACAAATATCCTAAAAACTCAAAGATTTCACAAAAATTTCCTTAAAAAAATCAAAGTTTTCACAAAACCACAAAAAATTACTGTAAAGTTTTAGTGAAATTTTTCATAATTGCAGATATTTCTACTTTTTATAGAGTTTTCATGAAAGCTTTGGATTTTTTGAATTTTTAACTAACAGGAAGACTATTTCTAGAAAATCAACTGTTCAGTAAATTGCAAGATTTTATAAAATATTTCTTTTCTATGAGAGAATTGGAAAAATGTCTTTCAAAATCAAAGTTTACACAAAACCTCAAGAAAGATTGACTTTCTAAATAAAATCGTTGACAAAGTCAAACAAATATCCTAAAAAATCAAAGATTTGACAAAACTTTTCCCAAACAAGTCAACCGTATAGGGCATTTTGTGAAATTTCTTATTTTTTAAATTTTTAACTAATTGGAAAATTATTTCTAGAAAATCAAATGTTTTGTAAATTTTCAAAATTATGTGAAATTATCATTTCGTTGAGAGAAGTGAAAAAATTTTCTAAAAAGCAAAGTTTTCACAAAACCTCAAGAAAGATTGACTTTCTAAATAAAATCGTTGACAAAGTCAAACAAATATCCTAAAAAATCAAAGATTTCAAAAAACTTTTCCCAAACAAGTCAACCGTATAGGGCATTTTGTGAAATTTCTTATTTTTTAAATTTTTAACTAATTGGAAAATCGTTTCTAGAAAATCAAATGTTTAGTTAATTTTCAAAATAATGTGAAATTATCATTTCGTTGAGAGAAGTGAAAAAATTTCCTAAAAAACTAAGTTTTCACAAAACCTCAACAAATAACTGTAAAGTTTTAGTGAAATTTTTCATAAGGAATTGCAGATATTTCTACTTTTTATAGAGTTTTCATGAAATCTTTGGATTTTTTGAATTTTTAACTAATTAGAAGACTGTTTCTAGAAAATCAACTGTTCAGTAAATTGCAAGATTTTGTGAAATATTTCTTTTCTAATATTGAATTGGAAAAATGCCCTAAGAAATCAAAGTTTTCACAAAACCTTATGAAAGGTTGAATTTCTAGATAAGATCGTTGACAAAATCAGACAAATATCCTAAAAAAAATCAAAGATTTCACAAAATTTTCCCAAACAAGTCAACCGTATAGGGCATTTTGTGAAATTTCTTATTCTTTAAATTTTTAAATTATTGGAAAACTGTTTATAGAAAATGAAATGAAAATGAGCTGTTCAAAGATTTCACAAAACCTTTCTCAAACTAATCAAATGTATAGGGCATTTTGTGAAATTTCTTATTTTTTAAATTATTAACTAATTGGAAAATCGTTTCTAGAAAATCAAATGTTTAGTAAATTTTCAAAATTATGTGAAATTATCATTTCGTTGAGAGAAGTGAAAAAATTTCCTAAAAATCAAAGTTTTCACAAAACCTTGTAACGACGGAATTTCTCCTCAAAGCTGGGGTAGCTCAGCGTTGTCCAAGATCGTACAGAAATTTATTAATAAAAACAAATTATGATTATTTTTTCTTTAACCGTTATAAAAAAAATCATATTTATTAAAAGGATAATTAAAGAGAAATATAAACATTTAACACTTAATACGCGCACTAATTATTAAAAAAATATATTTAATAACAAAGCAGGCCAAGCCAACTCCGCATTGTTATTTTTATATTTTTTTATAAGTAAACTAGCCAACAAACTAGTTAACTCACCAACAGCCAATATCAAACTGCCCCTTGTATTATTGTTGATCTTTCTTTTATACTTTTCTACGAGCACACAGACGCACACATACATGTAAACACACATTTGACAGAATGGTACAACTCTGTTGCAGAGTTGTAGTTACACAATACAAATCATTCACAATAGACGACTATTTGAATTGTAAGGACCCAAAATGTTGCCATTTTGAACCCCACAATTTCTTTTATTGTAGTTTTTGAAATAAATACATAAAATGTCTATTTGATCAGTGTTTGACTTGGTGGGCAATGGATTACATCCATCAAAGGGGGGCGGATTACATCCGCCAATGTGTGTTTGTTTCTTTTCAGATAGAACGATCAATTCAGCCCAACAGAGTAACAGAACAGTGACATAGAGAGAAGGATTCAGCCAAAGAGAATTCAGCCAGAGAGAAAGAGAAGGATATTCAGCCAGAGAGAAGAAAGATATTCAGCAAGAGAGGAATTCAGCAAGAGAGAAGAAATATATTCCGCAAGAGGGAACAAGAGGATATCCAACCTGAGAGAGTGAGAGGACAGTCAGATGGGGAGAATAAGCTGTAAAACCGTTAACGGTTCAAACCTATGAGAGGAGCATCACTACAAAACTACAGGAGTTGTAGTTACTGAGGACTATAAAAGAGGATGTAAACGAACAATCAGTCTCTTTTTGCGGTGTAACAGGTGAACAGCTAAGACGTGTGTGTCGGTAAGAAAACTACAGTGGGCAGTGCTAGGTTAGCAAGAAACACAGTAAGGCTAAGATTAGGTCTCTGGTTTACAATCAGTGGACAAACAAAAACCTTTAACGGATTTACATCTGCTAGAGGAAGATTAGGGCAGAGGTGATAGACATTTTCCCTGGAAGTTTACACTCGGGAAAATTAGGGTCAAGAGAGAACTCTAGAATTACATTCTAGAAGAAAAACCGTAGGCAAGCACTGGCTCAGGGCAAAAGCGATAGAAATCTTCCTGGAAGTTTACACTCGGAAGAGTTAGGAACAAGAGATAATCTCTAGAATTTACATTCTAGATATTCCCAAAGGTAGGAGTTAGAGGGCAGGATTGGAGGGACACCGACACGCGTCACACGTTCACAACCCGGCCAGCGAGACAAGTTCGTGTTAAGTGATATAAGTATTAAAAAAACTTGCAAAGAAAAAAACAAATATATATATAAGCATAAAAGTAATAAAGCTCGAGAGAAAAAAAAGAACATTTGAAAGCGTGTATTAAAATTTTATGTAAAGGAATCCTGGACTAGACTGAGCACTACCCCAGCTTCAAACCCGGAATAACCGGAGGTTCCTTACAGAATTTAACGGACAAACACATTACACAAAACATTTAATATAATAAAATTATTTTATTTAACATAAATTCATTGTAAAACATAAAATTAATAAGTTTTTTTTTGTTGGTTTTTTTTTTGTTTTTGTTGGTGGAACCAAAACACGGGTACCAACTTTGGTCCTCACACATCCTCCCTTCTTCGGTTGATGAGCTTGATCAAGAAACGATTTGGTCGACGGAATAATATTCGATAAACACTGTCATCGAGAGTTACTATCATGCTCGTTCTACGAGTAGTTGAGGTGAGACGGCTGCGTATTCTTGACAACAGTTCATCAATTATGGTTTGAGGAAGATTTCCTGCTTCCACAATATCTTCCAAAGTATTCGACAGTGTTGAAGAGGTAATGTCATTCGTTGAATTTGTTCCCATAGATTGTTGGCGTTCTTGGTTTTGTGACTCGATCCATTTTTCGACTAAGTCAATTTTCTCGGAACCTTCTTCACTAGCAGTAGTTATATTGGTAGATGTTACTGGTCCTGGCTCCTCTATCAATATTACGTCTGGTGTTGGGATACGCACCTCCATTGCTGATAATGTTGAAGATGTTGAGGAAGATGACGTTGATGATGACGACGATGTTGACGCTGATGATGATGTAGTGGATGATGCCGGTTTGGTGGATGATGAAAGTGTTTGCAATGTTTGCGTAACTCGATTATCCCTTCCGGTAATGGACAGACTTTCAAAAGACTTAACGGTCTCTCTGACACTAATGTTGTCATCCCCTGGGCTGCGGGAGTTATGAAATCCTTCTCTTAAGAACGAAGGTATCCTTGGAGTGGGTGGACACATGGTAGATTCAGCGGTTGCAAAGAAACCAAATGATGCCTCAGAAGAACTTGATTTCTTGGACAGTGTTCCTTTGAAAGATTCTGGAATCGTCGGGGTTATAGGCCTACCCTCATCTATAGGTTGACTAGAAAACCGAATCTTTCTTCTTGGTGAGTCGTTTGAGGTGGATTGGTTCATACTAGCCTCCAAGGCTTCATCTTGTGAAGTAGGGTGGTGTGGTTGATCCGAGATCTGCTCTTGAGGAGCGCTTTTAATCAAGTAGGTGTATCTAATCACCCCCTCTACCATTTTAAGATCTCCTAGAACATTCCGATGTCTTTCCACCGTATCTACCGACATAAAATAACGTTTAGGTGGTTGATCTTCTTCCTTATGAGGTAGAGGTCTTGACGTTGTTGGTGATGAGGATGTTGAGGATAACAAAATTTGTTGAGGAACACCTTCCAAAGAATTTTGTGTTGATGGTGTACTTTCCAGGCTAGCTTCTCTGTCGGGGTCATATTGTTGAGACAAAGGTAGATGGCAAGGTTCTCGTTGTACGGGCTCTCCATCAGAATCAACATCGGAGAATACGGCGGATCAATTGGGAAAAAACTTTGTTGGTGTGGGTAAATAATGTTTTCTATGTCTTCATATTGTTGGCGAAGGAGTCGATATGCTTCGTCTGATTCAGTTGAAATATTCTCAACTGAAGGTGTATAGGGCGATCTCTGAATGTTGTTGTTGTTTTCAGTGTGATCCGGGGATGTTGAAAAATTTACATGTTCGGCTTCCGAACTGGTACTGGATATGGATAGCCGAGTGCTGTTTTGTCTCATGGGGCTGACTATAGCTACTGATGGCATTCTCCATGACATGTGCGATGGAAAATCGTTCATTGTTGCTTCATATCGATGTCTAATTAATGCGGCTGATGGCATAGTGGAGTCGATTCCTGGTCTTATAACCGAGCGAAAGAGGCGATTTGCAGACGGTGAGGGTTGAGGGTAGCCGGTAATAAAATAGATCGCCTTCCTCTGGATTGTTCTTCCTGTAACCGTCGCCGAAAGTTTTCTCTAGATTGCTGGAATCTTCTCTCTTCTGCCATTTTTCTCCTTTTCTTTCTTATATAGTTTGCTATAAGATAGAAAGGAAAATTTATGAGTGCATTGTAAAAGTTATTAGTGGTAATTTTTTTTTTTTTATTTTTTTATTTTTGTAAATAAAAATATAAAATGAATTAAATATTGAAATAAGGTTTGATATCGTTTATATATGAAGTTTTGATGTCTCCTTTATCCCGACCCTTGAGTTTTACGATGACCTTTGAAGGCATTTCTACTATAGTGTAAGGTCCATCAAATTTTGGAGCTAGTTTTGCGGCAAACTGGTCCACTGCTTTAGATAGCTGGTGTTGACGGACTAATACTTCTTGGCCAACTTCTGGTTTCCATTTCCTTTTCCTTAAATTGTAGTGTCTCCTTTGATCTTGGCTAGCCTTAATCAAATTATTCTGAATGATTTTAAATATTTCCTGTAGTCGAATAGATTTATCTTTCGGATCTTGAGCTATTTCTCCCGTTCCGTTGGTCACTTCATCGAATAGCGCGTTTGGTAGTCGAGGTTCTCGACCTTGAATTATAAAGGCTGGCGAATAACCGGTTGTCTCCGACAGACTTGTGTTTATAGCCAACGTTATTTCTGGTATTAATTCATCCCAAATAGTATGTTTATTTCCGGAAAATTGTGATATCATTGTTTTTATAACTCTGTTAACTCGTTCGGTAGGATTTTGCTGGGGGGTATAGGGTGCTGTGTACTGTAGTTTGACTCCAATGTCTTCCAGATATTTTTGAAATAGTTTACTGGTGAATTGAGTACCATTATCGGTAATGGCTACTTTTGGAACACCAAATCTCGACAATATACGTTCTCTGAAGGCTTTTATTAAATTTTCTGATGTGGCTTTTCGTAGGGGTATGATTTCCGTCCATTTTAAAAATCGGTCTACTATCACGAGTATCATTGTATTTCCATGTTTGGTTCGTGGTAATGGACCTACAAAGTCTAGGCAGATTGTGGCCCAAGGTTCTTCGGGTAATCTTATCAACATTTCTCCGACTGGTTTGCGTTGGCTAACTTTGTATTTTTGGCAAGACTGACATTTTCTCACGTAACGGGTAATATCTCTAAACAAGCCTGGCCAATAGTACCGATTACATACGCGATTTATAGTCTTCCGAATTCCGAGATGGCCAGCTGTTGGATCATCATGATTCTCTTTCAATACACGTTCTCTGTCATTAATACCAACACAAAGTTTCCATGGATGGCAGTCTTCATCGTTGTGGTTATGATTATTACAAAATCGGGATATTTTTCAGGGTTATCTTGAACATCATTGATCTTTCGTTTTAACCATGGACACTCTATTTTCTGCTCACTAGTTACCATTCTCTGAAAAGTTTCTAAAGGTTGTCGAGATAACGCGTCGGCGACCACATTTTGAGATCCTTTTCGGTACTGTATGGAGAACTGGTATTGCTGCAACTCTAGAGCCCAGCGGGCTAATCGGCCTGTTGGTGATTCTATAGAATTTAACCATTTTAGCGATAAATGATCAGTGATAACTATGAAATTATATCCTTCTAAGTACATTTTCATCTTTCTTATACCCCATACGATGGCTAGACATTCTTTCTCCGTCGTAGTATAATTTTTCTCCGCTTGATTTAAGTGACGACTCGCGTAGGCAATGACTCGTTCCGACCCATCAAGTTCTTGGGTGAGTACTGCGCCAAGTCCAAAATCACTTGCGTCAGTTTGAAGATGAAATGTTTTTGAAAAGTCCGGGCAAGCCAGTATTGGAGATTCTGTTAATTTTTGTTTTAGTTCGTCGAATGCTGTTTGTTGCTCTTTGTTCCATTTAAAATGTTTTCCTTTTTTCAATAATGACGTTAACGGTTGAGATAATTTCGCGAAGTCGGGAACAAAGCGTCTGTACCAGGACGTGATTCCTAAAAATCTTCTGACATCCTTCACGGTTTTAGGAGGTTGCATTTGGGAGATGGCTGCTATTTTATCGGGGTCCGTTTTGATACCATCGTCACATACAACGTGTCCCAAGTATTTAGTCTCGCGTTTGAAGAACTCACATTTTTCCGGGTTTATCTTTAGTTTGGCTTCTCGTAATCGTCGGAAAACCTCCTTCAGGTGCTGGACATGTTGTTCAAATGTCTTGCTCGTTATTATTATGTCATCTAAATACGCGAAAGCATGGGGCTCCATTTCTGCTCCAATAACTTGATCGAGTGTTCGCTGGAATGTTGCCGGTGCTGAATGAAGACCAAAGGGCATCACTCTCCATTGATATAGTCCACGGCCGGGTACTGTAAATGCCGTATACTTCTTACTGTCTGCTGCCATTGGTATTTGCCAATAACCGTTTTCCAAATCGAGGCAACTGATAAATTTCGCTTCTCTTAAGCGATCCAAAATGTGATTTATACGCGGTAGAGGGTAAGCATCGGGGGAAGAACGGCTGTTTAGTTGACGAAAATCCATACAAAGTCTCCATGATCCATTTTTCTTCTTGGCTAGAGTTATTGGGAAACTATATGGACTTGATGAGGGCTCTATACATCCTTTTGCGAGTAATTTGTTAACTTCTTTATCTATTATTGACTGCATCGCGGGGTTTCGATTAGCATATCTAATTTTAATGGGACGGTCATCCTGCATTATAATTTTATGTTCGGTTAGATTCGTGGGTCCGCGAATATTTCTAAACTCCTGTAATTCATCTTCAATAAATTTTTTAATTATTTCCTGGTTTTCGGTGACGTTGTCAGTATTATTGGTCCAGTCTGTCGTTGGAATGGATACACTCACCGGATTAGTTATTTCCTGTTGTTCATCCGAGGGATTTGAATGTGAAATATGGTCGGAGGGGGTTACCTCAATTACTTCTGGGGATGTTACACATTGGTTTTCTGCGGTATTTTTAGTTACTATTACCATGCATGTTGGGTCAATAGTTGATGATGTTTCGTCTAAATACAATGATAGATCGCCAAATGACACAGTTGTCTTGAAGATTTTCAGTAAATTTAGTCCGATAATCATCTCTTCTATGGCTGTTGGCATGATCAGGAACGTTATGGTTTGTGTTTCCTGACCAATTTTTATAGGTGTCCGAATAGCGCTCCATATTTTGTTTACTGATCCATCGGCTAGTATGACCTCTAGGTTGGTGTTGATTTTTGGATAGGCAGTAAAAATTGTTTCAGCTAAATTTTCGCTAATATAGCTGCTGGTTGCTCCCGTATCAATCGTAGCGATTAAGGTGTTTGCTCCTACTTTCACAAGTGCGCTTAACCGATTCGTATCACATTTTATATCAGTTAATTCTAAAGGTGTCAGTGGTTCTTGAGTCGCATCTTCTGATGTTTGGCGACGATGGTAACTCAGGTCAGGTTCTATTTCCATGGAGTTATCATAACTGACAGGCATTTGGTTTGTCATCATTCGGTGTTGTTCATATCGTGTGGGTTGCGAGTTATTTGGTGGGTTGTTTGCTGTTGGAATGCTTTCCAGATCTTCTGCTAGGCATAGTAGCTCGTGTAGATTTCTGAAGTCTTTTCTATGAATATACCATAAGTAGTTGGGTTGAGCGTTTCGATAAATTCATTCCAACTTTTGGTCTTCAGTCATCTCAGCATGCCGCATTAAATTCTGGAGGGCTAGGACATAATTTTTGAAAACTTCTCTTGGTCGTTGGTATCTTCTTCGGATGTCATCTTCCAATTTTTCAAAGTATCTAACAGAGAGGAAAAATTTAAGAAAATCGGATTTAAAGGATTCCCACTTATCCCAATGTTTATTATTATTTCGGAACCATATCAATGCTCTTTCCTTGCATAACTCTGGCATAATGTTTGGCAAGAAATTTTTATTGACTTCATATAATTCCGACATTTCTTCTAATCTTTCAATAAACAATAATGGGTCTTTTCCTCCATCATAATATATTCCCCACTTTCGGACTAAATCAATTATTAATTGTTTATCCTTTCTCGCAATTCCGTGCGCGTTATTTTCATTAAAATCATCATTCCCAGGATTACAATTTTGTACTGACATACCTGATTCCATTTTTAGTGGGCTCGATCCTCCGTTTATTTGAATTTTGGGAGCTTTCGATGGTGACACTGATGGGTTTGGAGAGTTACCTGAGGAATTTTCATACTTAGCCTGCAGTTCGAGTAACCGGTTTAATTGGTCAGGAGAGTGTGGGCTACCAATAAATTGTGCCATCTGCCTTCTCATCTCTTCCACGCTGCCAGCTGGTTGAATTCCAAACTCGTCCAAGTAGCATAACAGGTCGTCTTTTCGTAATGCATACGCCCAGGAAGTTTTCAACATGATGTTATTTTTATTTCTTTTTAATGAAGCCAGTGTTAAATATATTACTTTAATTTATTTTGTAAAGTTTTCAAAGTTTATTTCAAAACGTATTTTATAGAGTGTAAATCCGCGATTATAAATTTATATTTAATAGTATTATTTTCGACCCGATAATTTTCTCCACGACACGCGTAAATATAAATTTATTTATTTTATTCTAACGTTTAACGCGACACAAACACAAATCACGACAGTCAGGTTGGTTTGGTGTCACTTTAATTTATTTATATAACTTAAACCGCGCTGTAAAATATATTTGTTTTATATGTCCCGTTTTAAAATTTCGAAAATTATTTAAGTTATAAAATTTTTCATGACACCACTAGTTCATAATGTTCGTTGATTTTTTTTTGTTTATTTATTTGCACGATCTTGATTTATTTTACTTTTGTTTTGTCCCGCTTTTACATTTTCGATTTTTCATCCACTTGTTCGTACCGTACCGCTTTTATCTTTCAATATATATTTTTTTCTCCACTCTTTTGCTTTTATTGTACAGTCTCTCCTTTTATTTAATTTTTATTGTTCGTAGTCCCGGTTTTATTTTTTTTTTTTTTTTTTTTTACGATTTGTGCTTTTAATGTCCCGTTGATTTTTTTTTTTTTACACTCAATAACACGAACAGTTCACAAAAAAAAAAAACTTTTCACTTCACAATTAAATTTCCATTTCAAATAATTTTAAAAATGTCCGTTGTTTATTTAAAATATATTTAATTTTTTTTTATATATCCTTTTATTTGTTTTAAAAGACTCTTTTATTTATTTAAAGAAGTCCCTGCTCGGGCGCCACTGTAACGACGGAATTTCTCCTCAAAGCTGGGGTAGCTCAGCGTTGTCCAAGATCGTACAGAAATTTATTAATAAAAACAAATTATGATTATTTTTTCTTTAACCGTTATAAAAAAAATCATATTTATTAAAAGGATAATTAAAGAGAAATATAAACATTTAACACTTAATACGCGCACTAATTATTAAAAAAATATATTTAATAACAAAGCAGGCCAAGCCAACTCCGCATTGTTATTTTTATATTTTTTTATAAGTAAACTAGCCAACAAACTAGTTAACTCACCAACAGCCAATATCAAACTGCCCCTTGTATTATTGTTGATCTTTCTTTTATACTTTTCTACGAGCACACAGACGCACACATACATGTAAACACACATTTGACAGAATGGTACAACTCTGTTGTAGAGTTGTAGTTACACAATACAAATCATTCACAATAGACGACTATTTGAATTTAACGGACAAACACATTACACAAAACATTTAATATAATAAAATTATTTTATTTAACATAAATTCATTGTAAAACATAAAATTAATAAGTTTTTTTTTGTTGGTTTTTTTTTGTTTTTGTTGGTGGAACCAAAACACGGGTACCAACTTTGGTCCTCACAACCTCAACAAATAACTGTAAAGTTTTAGTGAAATTTTTCATAAGGAATTGCAGATATTTCTACTTTTTATAGAGTTTTCATGAAATCTTTGGATTTTTTGAATTTCTAACTAATTGGAAGACTGTTTCTAAAAAAATAAAAGTTTAGTAAATTTAGAGATTTTGTGAAATGTCCTAAAAATCAAAGAAAATCAACTGTTCAGTAAATTGCAAGATTTTGTGAAATATTTCTTTTCTATGAGAGCATTGGAAAAATGCCCTAAGAAATCAAAGTTTTCACAAAACCTAAAGAAAGATTGACTTTCTAGATAAAATCGTTGACAAAATCAGACAAATATCCTAAAAAATCAAAGATTTCACAAAACTTTTCGCAAACAAGTCAACCGTAGAGGGCATTTTGTGAAATTTCTTATTTTAAATTTATAACTAATTGGAAAACTGTTTCTAGAAAATGAAAAGTTTAGTAAATTTAGAAATTTTGTGAAATGTCCTAAAAATCAAAGTTTTCACAAAACCTCAAAAGATTGCTGTAAAGTTTTCATGAAAAATGTCCTAAGAAATCAATGTTATCACAAAACTTTGGGAAAATTGGCAAAATATGCAAAGATTTCAAAAAACCGTTCTCAAGAAATAAAAGAGTATAGGACATTTTGCGTATTTTCTTAAGCAAATACAAAAACCTCAAAAGATTAATGTAGATCATGAAAAATGTCCTAAGAAATCAAAGTTATGACAAAACTTTGGGAAAATTGGTAAAATATCCTAAAAAATTAAAGATTTACGAAAACCATTCTCAAGAAATAAAAGATTGTAGGTCATTTTGCGTATTTTCTTAATCAAATACATAATTTTTCGTCGTATTCTAGAGCTTTTGAGTAGATAGTAATATTTCACTTTGGGAAAATTAGAAAAATATACTAAAAGATCAAAGATTTCACAAAAATGAAAAATGTCCTAAAAATCATAAAAACTTAAAAAAGATTACTGTAGAGTTTTCATGTAATCTTTGTTTCATAAAATTCTGCTGTTTCGTAAATTGCAATATTTTGTGAAATATTTCACCAAACCTTTCTCAAACAACTCAACCGTATAGGGCATTTTGTGAAATTTCTCATTTTTAAAATTTTTAGCATTTGGAAAATCGTTTCTAGAAAATCAATTGTTTAGTAAATTTTCAAAATTACGTGAAATTATCATTTCGTTGAGAAAAGTGAAAAAATGCCCTAAAAATCAAGGTTTTCACATAACCTCAAAATATTACTGTAAAGTTTTAGTGAAATTTTTCATAAGGAATTGAAGATATTTCTACATTTTATAGAGTTTTCATGAAATCTTTGGATTTTTTGAATTTTTAACTAATTGGAAGACTGTCTCTAGGAAATCAACTGTTCAGTAAATTGCAAGATTTTGTAAAATATTTCTTTTCTATGAGAGCATTGGAAAAATGCCTTTTAAAATCGAAGTTTTCACAAAACCTCAAGAAAGATTTACTTTCTAGATAAAATCGTTGACAAAATCAGACAAATATCCTAAAAAATCAAAGATTTCACAAAACTTTCCCAAACAAGTCAACCGTATAGGGCATTTTGTGAAATTTCTTATTTTTTAAATTTTTAACTATTTGGAAAACTGTTTCTAGAAAATGAAATGTTTAATAAATTTCAAGATTTTGTGAAATGTCCTAAAAATCAAAGTTTTAACAAAACCTCAAAAGATTACTGTAAAGTTTTCATGAAAAATATCCTATGAAATCAAAGTTATCACAAAACTGTTTTCAAGAAATAAAAGAGTATAGGACATTTTGCGTATTTTCTTAAGCAAATACATAATTATTCATCGTATTCTAGAGGTTTTGAGAATATAGCAGTATTTCACTTTGGGAAAATTGGGAAAATATCCTAAAAATTAAAGATTTCACAAAACCGAAAAATGTCCTAAAAATCAAAGTTTTAAAAACCCTCCAAAAAGATTACTGTAAAGTTTCCATGAAATCTTTGTTTTAAATATTTCAACTGTTTCGTAAATTGCAATATTTTGTGAAATATTTTACCATTCGGTTGAATTCTAAATAAAATCGGACAAATATCGTAAAAAATCATAAAATTTACAAAACCTTTCTCAAACAGGTAAACAGTGGAGGGCATTTTGCGAAATTTCTTATTTTTTAAATTTTTAACTAATAGAAAAATCGTTTTTAGAAAATCAAATGTTTAGAAATTTTCAAAATTGTGTGCAATTATCATTTCGCTGAGAAAAGTGAAAATGTCCTAAAAAGCAAAGTTTTCACTAAACCTCAAAAGATTACTGTAAAGTTATTGTGAAATTTTTCATAAGGAATTGCAGATATTTCTACTTTTTATAGAGTTTTCATGAAATCTTTGGATTTTTTGAATTTTTAGCTAATTAGAAGACTGTTTCTAGAAAATCAACTGTTCAGCAAATTGCTAGATTTTGCGAAATATTTCTTTTCTATTATTGAATTCGAAAAATGCCCTAAGAAATCAAAGTTTTCACAAAACCCCAAGAAAGATTGACTTTCTTGATAAAATCGTTGACAAAATCAGACAAATATCGTACAAAAATCAAAGATTTCAAAATACTTTTCCCAAACAACTCAACCGTATAGGGCATTTTGTGAAATTTCTTATTTTTTAAATTTTTAACTAATTGGAAAACTTTTTCTAGAAAATCAAATGTTTAGTAAATTTCAAGACTTTGTGAAATATTTCATATCGATGAGAGAATTGGAAAAATGCCTTAAAAAATAAAAGTTTTAACAAAACCTCAAGAAAGATTAACTTTCTAGATAAAATCGTTGACAAAATCAGACAAATATCCTAAAAAATCAAAGATTTTACAAAACCGAAAAATTTCCTAAAAATCAAATTTTCACAAAACCTCAAAAAAGATTACTATAGAGTTTTCATGAAATCTTTGTTTCAAATAATTCAGCTGTTTCGTAAATTGCAATATTTTGTGAAATATTTCACCATTCGGTTGACTTCTAGATAAAATCAGACAAATATCCTAAAAAAATCAAAAAATTCACAAAACCTTTCTCAAACAGGTAAACCGTAAGGCATATTGTGAAATTTCTTATTTTTAAAATTTTTAACTAATTGAAAAACCGTTTCTAGAAAATCAAATGTTTAGTAAATTTCAAGGTTTTATGAAATGTTTCGTTTTTTTGCGAAAAGGGAAATGTCCTAAAAATCAAAGTCTTCACAAAACCGAAATAAATGTCCTAAAATTGCAATATTTTGTGAAATATTTCACCATTCGGTTGACTTCTAGATAAAATCGTTGCCAAAATCAGACAAATATCCTAAAAACTCAAAGATTTCACAAAAATTTCCTTAAAAAAATCAAAGTTTTCACAAAACCACAAAAAATTACTGTAAAGTCTTAGTGAAATTTTTCATAATTGCAGATATTTCTACTTTTTATAGAATTTTCGTGAAATCTTTGGATTTTTTGAATTTTTAACTAATTGGAAGACTGTTTCTGTAAAATCAAATGTTTAGTAAATTCAAGATTTTGTGAAATATCTCATTTCTATGAGAGAATTGAAAAAATGCATTAGAAAATCAAATTTTTCACAAAATTTTGTGAAATTTCTTATTTTTAAAATTTTTAACTAATTGGAATACCATTTCTAGAAAATCAAATGTTTAGTAAATTTCAAGATTTTGTGAAATATTTCATTTGGTTGAGAAAAGGGAAAAATGTCCTAAAAGTCAAAGTTTTCACAAAACCTCAAAAGATTACTGTAAAGTTTTCATTAAAATCAAAGTTATCACAAAACCTCTGGATATTTTGCAATATTTCACTTTGGGAAAATTGGAAAAATATCCTAAAAAATACATAATTTTTCGTCGTATTCTAGAGGTTTTGAGAAGATAGTAATATTTCACTTTAGGAAAGTTAGAAAAATGTAATATAAGCTCAAAGATTTCAGAAAACCGAAAAATGTCCTCAAATTCAAAGTATTCACAAAACCTCCAGAAGATTGCTGTAGAGTTTTTATGAAATCTTTGTTTCAAATAATTCAGCTGTTTCGTAAATTGCAATATTTTGTGAAATATTTCACCATTCGGTTGACGTCTAGATAAAATCGTTGAAAAAATCAGACAAATATCCTAAAATATCAAAGTTTTCATAAAACCTTAAAAGATTACTGTAAAGTTTTAATGAAAAATGCCCTAAGAAATCAAAGTTATCACAAAACCTCTGGATACTTTGGGAAAATTGGAAATATATCCTAAAAAATCGAAGATTTCAAAAAACTGTTCTCAAGAAATAAAAGAGTGTAGGGCATTTTGCGAATTTTCTTAAGAAAATACATAATTGTTCGTCGTATTCTAGAGATTTTGAGAAGATAGTAATATTTCACTTCGGGAAAATTGGAAAAATAAACTAAAAAAATCAAAGATTTCACAAAACCGAAAAATCAAAGTTTTATAAAACCCAAAAAAGATTACTGTCGAGTCTTCATGAAATCTTTGTTTCAAGAAATTCAGCTGTTTCGTAAATTGCAATATTTTGAGAAATATTTCACCATTCGGTTGACTTCTAGATAAAATCATTGACAAATGTCCTAAAAAATCAAAGATTTCACAGAACCTTTCTCAAGCAAGTCAATCGTATAGGGCATTTTGTGAAATTTGTTATTTTTAAAATTTTTAACTAATTGGAAAACCGTTTTTAGAAAATCAAATGTTAAAATTTTGATGTTTAAAAATTAAAAGATTTCACAAAACCTTTCTCAAACAAGTCAACCGTATAGGGCATTTTGTGAAACTTCTTATTTTTTAAATGTTTAACTAATTGAAAAACTGTTTCTAGAAAATGAAATGTTTAGTAAATTTCAAGATTTTGTGAAATGTTCTAAAAATCAAAGTTATCACAAACCCTCTGGATATTTTCCAATATTTCACTTTGGGAAAATTTGAAAAGCATCCTAAAAAATCAATGATTTCAATAAACTGTTTTCTAGAAATAAAAGAGTGTAGGGCATTTTGCGTATTTTCTTAAGCAAATGCATAATTTTTCGGCGTATTCTAGAGGTTTTGAGAAGATAGTAATATTTCACTTTGGGGAAATTGGAAAAATATACTACAAAAAATCAAAGATTTCTCAAAACCGAAAAATCAAAGTTTTACAAAACCTCAAAAAAGATTACTGTAGAGTTTTCATTAATGTGCTGTTTCTAGATAGCATGCGAGCACTTTGAGTTAAAATTTTATTTGTATTTTGTTATTGTTACAAAAACAAAATACATTTAAAATTTTTACTCAAAGTACTCACACGTTATCTGGAAACTACACATAAGTCTTTGTTTCAAGAAATTCAGCTGTTTCGTAAATATTTTGTGTAATATTTCACCATTCGGTTGACTTCGTCGTATTCTAGAGGTTTTGAGAAGATAGTAATATTTCGGCGTCATGAAATAAATCCCCACGAAATAACTCCCCAAAACAAAAATGAAATAACTCCCTAAAAATTTGTTCAATAACAACTAAATTTGGGGATTTAATTCGTTTTTTGGGGCATTATTTCACATTTAAAATGGGGAGTTATTTCATTATGAAATAATTCCTCAAAATTTAAAAAAGAAATAAATCCCTAAAATATTTTTGGGGAGTTATTTCATTATATTACATTTGTCACACGAAATAAATAATATATGTCTGATAGCCGGCCCTCGGCCGGGCGCAAGGGTTTTATCCTCTGGGGTACATTGGACACCGGCTTCGCTAAGAATACACTCGCCTTGTATCAAAAGTGTTCGGCCTTAGGCCGGCTATTTAGGAAAACTTTATTAAGCGAAGCCGGTGTTGTTCATATTATAGAGCGGTAAATCCTTGCGTCCGGTCGTATGCCGTCTATTTAGGATATATTTATTAAACGAAGCCGTTGTTGGACATACCATAGAGTAGAAAGTCCTTGCGATTAAACTGAAATGTATTAAACTTTGAAGCCCCACTCGAAAGTATGAGCGACGTACTTTTTTTTTAGAAATTTTGTTATTTTTAAATGGGAACTTATTTCATTTTAAAATTAGGGATTTGTTTCATATGAAATAAATCCCCAAAAATGGGGTGTTATTTCATTTAAATTTAGGAAGTTATTTCATTTCGTTGGAGCTTTTTTTCATTTTTAAATTGGGGAATTATTTCATAGTGAAATAAGTCCACAAATTTAGGGAGTTATTTCATTTTTGTTTTGGGAAGTTATTTCTTGGGGAGTTATTTCATGACGCCTAATATTTCACTTTAGGAAAGTTAGAAAAATGTAATATAAGCTCAAAGATTTCACAAAACCGAAAAATGTCCTCAATTTCAAAGTATTCACAAAATCTCAAGAAGATTACTGTAGAGTGTTCATGAAATCTTTGTTTCAAATAATTCAGCTGTTTCGTAAATTGCAATATTTTGTGAAATATTTCACCATTCGGTTGACGTCTAGATAAATCGTTGACAAAATCAGACAAATATCCTAAAATATCAAAGTTTTCACAAAACCTCAAAAGAGTACTGTAAAGTTTTAATGAAAAATGCCCTAAGAAATCAAAGTTATCACAAAACCTCTGGATACTTTGGGAAAATTGGAAAAATATCCTAAAAAATCAAAAATTTCAAAAAACTGTTCTGAAGAAATAAAAGAGTGTAGGGCATTTTGCGAATTTTCTTAAGCAAATACATAATTTTTTGTCATATTCTAGAGATTTTGAGAAGATAGTAATATTTCACCTCGGGAAAATTGGAAAAATATACTAAAAAAATCAAAGATTTCACAAAACCGAAAAACCAAAGTTTTATAAAACCCAAAAAAGATTACTGTCGAGTTTTCATGAAGTCTTTGTTTCAAGAAATTCAGCTGTTTCGCAAATTGCAATATTTTGTGAAATATTTCAACATTCGGTTGACTTCTAGATAAAATCATTGACAAAATCAGACAAAACCTCTGGATACTTTGGGAAAATTGGAAATATATCCTAAAAATCGAAGATTTCAAAAAACTGTTCTCAAGAAATAAAAGAGTGTAGGGCATTTTGCGAATTTTCTTAAGAAAATACATAATTGTTCGTCGTATTCTAGAGATTTTGAGAAGATAGTAATATCTCACTTCGGGAAAATTGGAAAAATAAACTAAAAAAATCAAAGATTTCACAAAACCGAAAAATCAAAGTTTTATAAAACCCAAAAAAGATTACTGTCGAGTTTTCATGAAATCTTTGTTTCAAGAAATTCAGCTGTTTCGTAAATTGCAATATTTTGAGAAATATTTCACCATTCGGTTGACTTCTAGATAAAATCATTGACAAAATCAGACAAATGTCCTAAAAAATCAAAGATTTCACAGAACCTTTCTCAAACAAGTCAACCGTATAGGGCATTTTGTGAAATTTGTTATTTTTAAAATTTTTAACTAATTGGAAAACCGTTTCTAGAAAATCAAATGTTTAAATTTTGATGTTTAAAAATTAAAAGATTTCACAAAACCTTTCTCAAACAAGTCAACCGTATAGCGCATTTTGTGAAACTTCTTATTTTTTAAATGTTTAACTAATTGAAAAACTGTTTCTAGAAAATGAAATGTTTAGTAAATTTCAAGTTTTTGTGAAATGTCCTAAAAATCAAAGTTATCACAAACCCTCTGGATATTTTGCAATATTTCACTTTGGGAAAATTTGAAAAGCATCCTAAAAAATCAATGATTTCAATAAACTGTTTTCTAGAAATAAAAGAGTGTAGGGCATTTTGCGTATTTTCTTAAGCAAATGCATAATTTTTCGGCGTATTCTAGAGGTTTTGAGAAGATAGTAATATTTCACTTTGGGGAAATTGGAAAAATATACTACAAAAAATCAAAGATTTCTCAAAACCGAAAAATCAAAGTTTTACAAAACCTCAAAAAAGATTACTGTAGAGTTTTCATTAAGTCTTTGTTTCAAGAAATTCAGCTGTTTCGTAAATATTTTGTGTAATATTTCACCATTCGGTTGACTTCGTCGTATTCTAGAGGTTTTGAGAAGATAGTAATATTTCGGCGTCATGAAATAAATCCCCACGAAATAACTCCCCAAAACAAAAATGAAATAACTCCCTAAAAATTTGTTCAATAACAACTAAATTTGGGGATTTAATTCGTTTTTTGGGGCATTATTTCACATTTAAAATGGGGGGTTATTTCATTATGAAATAATTCCTCAAAATTTAAAAAAGAAATAAATCCCTAAAATATTTTTGGGGAGTTATTTCATTATATTACATTTGTCACACGAAATAAATAATATATGTCTGATAGCCGGCCCTCGGCCGGGCGCAAGGGTTTTATCCTCTGGGGTACATTGGACACCGGCTTCGCTAAGAATACACTCGCCTTGTATCAAAAGTGTTCGGCCTTAGGCCGGCTATTTAGGAAAACTTTATTAAGCGAAGCCGGTGTTGGTCATATTATAGAGCGGTAAATCCTTGCGTCCGGTCGTAGGCCGTCTATTTAGGATATATTTATTAAGCGAAGCCGTTGTTGGACATACCATAGAGCAGAAAGTCCTTGCGATTAAACTGAAATGTATTAAACTTTGGCGTCATGAAATAACTCCCCACGAAATAACTCCCCAAAACAAAAATGAAATAACTCCCTAAAAATTTGTTCAGAAAGCAAAAACAACGAAATTTGGGGATTTAATTCGTTTTTTGGGGCATTATTTCACATTTAAAATCGGGAGTTATTTCATTATGAAATAATTCCTCAAAATTCAAAAATGAAATAAATCCCTAAAAATATTTTTGGGGATTTATTTCATTATATTAATTTTAACACATGAAATAAAAAATATATGGCTGATAGCCGGCCTTCGGCCGGGCGCAAAGATTTTATCCTCTGGGGTACATTGAACACCGGCTTCGCTAAGAATACACTCTTCTTGTATCAAAAGTGTTCGGCCTTAGGCTGGCTATTTAGGAAATCTTTATTAAGCGAAGCCGGTGTTGGTCATATTATAGAGTGGTAAATCCTTGCGTCCGGCCGTAGGCCGGCTATTTAGGAAATATTTATTAAGCGAAGCCGTTGTTGGACATACCATAGAGTAGAAAGTCCTTGCGCCCGGCCGCAGGCCGGCTATTAAGGGAATCTTTATTAAGCGATTAAACTGAAATGTATTAAACTTTGAAGCCCCACTCGAAAGTATGAGCGACCTACTTTTTTTAGAAATGTCGCTTTGTTATTTTTAAATGGGAACTTATTTCATTTTAAAATTAGGGATTTGTTTCATATGAAATAAATCCCCAAAAATGGGGTGTTATTTCATTTTAATTTAGGAAGTTATTTCATTTCGTTGGGGCTTTTTTTCATTTTTTAAATTGGGGAATTATTTCATAATGAAATAAGTCCCCAAATTTAGGGAGTTATTTCATTTCTGTTTTGGGGAGTTATTTCGTGGGGAGTTATTTCATGACGCCTTAAACTTTGAAGCCCCACTCGAAAGTATGAGCGACCTACTTTTTTTAGAAATTTTGTTATTTTTAAATGGGAACTTATTTCATTTTAAAATTAGGGATTTGCTTCATTTTAATTTAGGAAGTTATTTCATTTCGTTAGGGCTTTTTTTCATTTTTAAATTGGGGAATTATTTCATAGTGAAATAAGTCCCCAAATTTAGGGAGTTATTTCATTTTTGTTTTGGGAAGTTATTTCTTGGGGAGTTATTTCATGACGCCTAATATTTCACTTTAGGAAAGTTAGAAAAATGTAATATAAGCTCAAAGATTTCACAAAATCTCAAGAAGATTACTGTAGAGTGTTCATGAAATCTTTGTTTCAAATGATTCAGCTGTTTCGTAAATTGCAATATTTTGTGAAATATTTCACCATTCGGTTGACGTCTAGATAAATCGTTGACAAAATTAGACAAATATCCTAAAATATCAAAGTTTTCACAAAACCTCAAAAGAGTACTGTAAAGTTTCAATGAAAAATGCCCTAAGAAATCAAAGTTATCACAAAACCTCTGGATACTTTGGGAAAATTGGAAAAATATCCTAAAAAATCAAAGATTTCAAAAAACTGTTCTGAAGAAATAAAAGAGTGTAGGGCATTTTGCGAATTTTCTTAAGCAAATACATAATTTTTTGTCATATTCTAGAGATTTTGAGAAGATAGTAATATTTCACCTCGGGAAAATTGGAAAAATATACTAAAAAAATCAAAGATTTCACAAAACCGAAAAACCAAAGTTTTATAAAACCCAAAAAAGATTACTGTCGAGTTTTCATGAAGTCTTTGTTTCAAGAAATTCAGCTGTTTCGCAAATTGCAATATTTTGTGAAATATTTCAACATTCGGTTGACTTCTAGATAAAATCATTGACAAAATCAGACAAAACCTCTGGATACTTTGGGAAAATTGGAAATATATCCTAAAAAATCGAAGATTTCAAAAAACTGTTCTCAAGAAATAAAAGAGTGTAGGGCATTTTGCGAATTTTCTTAAGAAAATACATAATTGTTCGTCGTATTCTAGAGATTTTGAGAAGATAGTAATATCTCACTTCGGGAAAATTGGAAAAATAAACTAAAAAAATCAAAGATTTCACAAAACCGAAAAATCAAAGTTTTATAAAACCCAAAAAAGATTACTGTCGAGTTTTCATGAAATCTTTGTTTCAAGAAATTCAGCTGTTTCGTAAATTGCAATATTTTGAGAAATATTTCACCATTCGGTTGACTTCTAGATAAAATCATTGACAAAATCAGACAAATGTCCTAAAAAATCAAAGATTTCACAAAACCTTTCTCAAACAAGTCAACCGTATAGCGCATTTTGTGAAACTTCTTATTTTTTAAATGTTTAACTAATTGAAAAACTGTTTCTAGAAAATGAAATGTTTAGTAAATTTCAAGTTTTTGTGAAATGTCCTAAAAATCAAAGTTATCACAAACCCTCTGGATATTTTGCAATATTTCACTTTGGGAAAATTTGAAAAGCATCCTAAAAAATCAATGATTTCAATAAACTGTTTTCTAGAAATAAAAGAGTGTAGGGCATTTTGCGTATTTTCTTAAGCAAATGCATAATTTTTCGGCGTATTCTAGAGGTTTTGAGAAGATAGTAATATTTCACTTTGGGGAAATTGGAAAAATATACTACAAAAAATCAAAGATTTCTCAAAACCGAAAAATCAAAGTTTTACAAAACCTCAAAAAAGATTACTGTAGAGTTTTCATTAAGTCTTTGTTACAAGAAATTCAGCTGTTTCGTAAATATTTTGTGTAATATTTCACCATTCGGTTGACTTCGTCGTATTCTAGAGGTTTTGAGAAGATAGTAATATTTCGGCGTCATGAAATAAATCCCCACGAAATAACTCCCCAAAACAAAAATGAAATAACTCCCTAAAAATTTGTTCAATAACAACTAAATTTGGGGATTTAATTCGTTTTTTGGGGCATTATTTCACATTTAAAATGGGGAGTTATTTCATTATGAAATAATTCCTCAAAATTTAAAAAAGAAATAAATCCCTAAAATATTTTTGGGGAGTTATTTCATTATATTACATTTGTCACACGAAATAAATAATATATGTCTGATAGCCGGCCCTCGGCCGGGCGCAAGGGTTTTATCCTCTGGGGTACATTGGACACCGGCTTCGCTAAGAATACACTCGCCTTGTATCAAAAGTGTTCGGCCTTAGGCCGGCTATTTAGGAAAACTTTATTAAGCGAAGCCGGTGTTGTTCATATTATAGAGCGGTAAATCCTTGCGTCCGGTCGTAGGCCGTCTATTTAGGATATATTTATTAAACGAAGCCGTTGTTGGACATACCATAGAGTAGAAAGTCCTTGCGATTAAACTGAAATGTATTAAACTTTGAAGCCCCACTCGAAAGTATGAGCGACCTACTTTTTTTTAGAAATTTTGTTATTTTTAAATGGGAACTTATTTCATTTTAAAATTAGGGATTTGTTTCATATGAAATAAATCCCCAAAAATGGGGTGTTATTTCATTTTAATTTAGGAAGTTATTTCATTTCGTTGGGGCTTTTTTTCATTTTTAAATTGGGGAATTATTTCATAGTGAAATAAATCCACAAATTTAGGGAGTTATTTCATTTTTGTTTTGGGAAGTTATTTCTTGGGGAGTTATTTCATGACGCCTAATATTTCACTTTAGGAAAGTTAGAAAAATGTAATATAAGCTCAAAGATTTCACAAAACCGAAAAATGTCCTCAATTTCAAAGTATTCACAAAATCTCAAGAAGATTACTGTAGAGTGTTCATGAAATCTTTGTTTCAAATAATTCAGCTGTTTCGTAAATTGCAATATTTTGTGAAATATTTCACCATTCGGTTGACGTCTAGATAAATCGTTGACAAAATCAGACAAATATCCTAAAATATCAAAGTTTTCACAAAACCTCAAAAGAGTACTGTAAAGTTTTAATGAAAAATGCCCTAAGAAATCAAAGTTATCACAAAACCTCTGGATACTTTGGGAAAATTGGAAAAATATCCTAAAAAATCAAAGATTTCAAAAAACTGTTCTGAAGAAATAAAAGAGTGCGAATTTTCTTAAGCAAATACATAATTTTTTGTCATATTCTAGAGATTTTGAGAAGATAGTAATATTTCACCTCGGGAAAATTGGAAAAATATACTAAAAAAATCAAAGATTTCACAAAACCGAAAAACCAAAGTTTTATAAAACCCAAAAAAGATTACTGTCGAGTTTTCATGAAGTCTTTGTTTCAAGAAATTCAGCTGTTTCGCAAATTGCAATATTTTGTGAAATATTTCAACATTCGGTTGACTTCTAGATAAAATCATTGACAAAATCAGACAAAACCTCTGGATACTTTGGGAAAATTGGAAATATATCCTAAAAAATCGAAGATTTCAAAAAACTGTTCTCAAGAAATAAAAGAGTGTAGGGCATTTTGCGAATTTTCTTAAGAAAATACATAATTGTTCGTCGTATTCTAGAGATTTTGAGAAGATAGTAATATCTCACTTCGGGAAAATTGGAAAAATAAACTAAAAACATCAAAGATTTCACAAAACCGAAAAATCAAAGTTTTATAAAACCCAAAAAAGATTACTGTCGAGTTTTCATGAAGTCTTTGTTTCAAGAAATTCAGCTGTTTCGCAAATTGCAATATTTTGTGAAATATTTCAACATTCGGTTGACTTCTAGATAAAATCATTGACAAAATCAGACAAATGTCTTAAAAAATCAAAGATTTCACAGAACCTTTCTCAAACAAGTCAACCGTATAGGGCATTTTGTGAAATTTGTTATTTTTAAAATTTTTAACTAATTGGAAAACCGTTTCTAGAAAATCAAAAGTTTAAAAATTAAAATATTTCAAAAAACCTTTCTCAAACAAGTCAACCGTATAGGGCATTTTGTGAAATTTCTTATTTTTTAAATGTTTAACTAATTGAAAAACTGTTTCTAGAAAATGAAGTGTTTAGTAAATTTCAAGATTTTGTGAAATGTCCTAAAAATCAAAGTTATCACAAACCCTCTGGATATTCTGCAATATTTCACTTTGGGAAAATTGGAAAAACATCCTAAAAAATCAAAGATTTTAATAAACTGTTTTCTAGAAATAAAAGAGTGTAGGGCATTTTGCGTATTTTCTTAAGCAAATGCATAATTTTTCGGCGTATTCTAGAGGTTTAGAGAAGATAGTAATATTTCACTTTGGGAAAATTGGAAAAATATACTAAAAAAATCAAAGATTTCTCAAAACCTCAAAAAAGATTACTGTGGAGTTTTCATGAAGTCTTTGTTTCAAGAAATTCAGCTGTTTCGTAAATTGCAATATTTTGTGTAATATTTCACCATTCGGTTGACTTCTAGATAAAATCGTTGACAAAATCTGACAAATATCCTAAAAATTCAAAGATTTCACAAAACCTTTCTCAAACAAATCAACCGTATAGGGCATTTAGTGAAATTTCTTATTTTTTAAATTGTTAACTAATTTGAAATTCGTTTCTAGAAAATCAAATGTTGAGTAAATTTTCAAAATTATGTGAAATTATCATTTCGTTGAGAAAAGTGAAAAAATTTCCTAAAAATCAAAGTTTCACAAAACCTCGACAGATTCGTATAAAGTTTTAGTGAAATTTTTCATAAGGAATTGCAGATATATCTACTTTTTATAGATTTTTCATGAAATCTTTGGATTTTTTGAATTCTGTACTAATTGGAAGACTGTTTCTAGAAAACCAACTGTTCAGTAAATTGCAAGATTTTGTGAAATATTTCTTTTCTATGAGAGAATTGGAAAAATACCTTTCAAAATCAAAGTTTTCACAAAACCTCAACAAATTACTGTAAAGTTTTATTGAAATTTTTCATAAGGAATTGCAGATATTTCTACTTTTTATAGAGTTTTCATGAAATCTTTGGATTTTTGAATTTTTAACTAAGAGAAGACTGTTTCTAGAAAATTAACTGTTCAGTAAATTGCAAGATTTTGTAAAATATTTCTTTTCTATGAGAGAATTGGAAAAATGCCCTAAGAAATCAAAGTTTTCACAAAACCTCAAGAAAGATTGACTTTCTAGATAAGATCGTTGACAAAATCAGACAAATATCCTAAAAAAATCAAAGATTTCACAAAACTTTTCCCAAACAAGTCAACCGTATAGGGCATTTTGTGAAATTTCTTATTCTTTAAATTTTTAACTAATTGGAAAACTGTTTCTAGAAAATGAAATGTTTAGTAAATTTAAGTATTTTGTGAAATGTCCTAAAAATCAAAGTTTTCACAAAACCTCAAAAGATTAATGTAGATCATGAAAAATGTCCTAAGAAATCAAAGATATGACAAAACTTTGGAAAAATTGGTAAAATATCCTAATAAATTAAAGATTTAAAAAAAACCGTTCTCAAGAAATAAAAGATTGTAGGTCATTTTGCGTATTTTCTTAACTAAATACATAATTTTTCGTCGTATTCTAGAGGTTTTGAGTAGATAGTAATATTTCACTTTGGGAAAATTAGAAAAATATGCTAAAATATCAAAGATTTCACAAAACCGAAAAATGTCCTAAAAATGATAAAAACTCAAAAAAGATTACTGTAGAGTTTTCATGAAATCTTTGTTTCAAAAAATTCAGCTGTTTCGTAAATTGCAATATTTTGTGAAATATTTCACCATTCGGTTAACTTCTAGATAAAATCGTTGACAAAATCAGACAAATATCCTAAAAATTCAAAGATTTCACAAAACTTTTCTCAAACAAGTCAACCATATACGGCATTTTGTTATTTTTAAAATTTTTAACTAATTGGAGTACCGTTTCAAGAAAATCAAATGTTTAGTAAATTTGAAGATTTTGTGAAATATTTCATTTTGTTGCGAAAAGGGAAAAATATCCTAAAATTCAAAGTTTTCACAAAACCTTAAAATACTACTGTAAAGTTTTAATGAAAAATGCCCTAAGAAATCAAAGTTATCACAAAACCTCTGGATATTTTGCAAAATTTCACTTTGGGGAAACTGGAAATATTTCACCATTCGGTTGACTTCTAAATAAAATCGTTGACAAAATCAGACAAATATCCTAAAAAAGCAAAGATTTCACAAAACCTTTCTCAAACAAATCAACCGTATAGGGAATTTTGTGAAATTTCTTATTTTTAAAATTTTTAACATTTGGAAAATCGTTTCTAGAAAATCAATTGTTTAGTAAATTTTCAAAATTATGTGAAATTATCATTTCGTTGAGATAAGTGAAAAAATGTCCTAAAAATCAAGGTTTTCACATAACCTCAAGAGATTACTGTAAAGTTTTAGTGAAATTTTTCATAAGGAATTGCAGATATTTCTACTTTTTATAAACTTTTCATGAAATCTTTGGATTTTTTGAATTTTTAACTAATTGGGAGACTGTTTCTAGGAAATCAACTGTTTAGTAAATTGCAAGATTTTGTGAAATATTTCTTTTCTATGAGAGAATTGGAAAAATGCCTTTTAAAATCAAAGTTTACACAAAACCTCAAGAAATATTGACTTTCTAGATAAAATCGTTAACAAAATCAAACAATTATCCTAAAAAATCAAAGATTTCACAAAACTTTTCCCAAACAAGTCAACCGTATAGATCATTTTGTGAAATTTCTTACTTTTTAAATTTTTAACTAATTGGAAAACTGTTTCTAGAAAATGAAATGTAAACCTTACTAAAGTAAATTTCAAGATTTTGTGAAATGTCTTAAAAATCAAAGTTTTCACAAAACCTCAACAGATTTCTGTAAAGTTTTAGTGAAATTTTTCATAAGGAATTGCAGATATTTCTACTATGGGAAAATTGGAAAAATATGCAAAGATTTAAAAAACCGTTCTCAATAAATAAAAGAGTGTAGGGCATTTTGCGTATTTTCTTAAGCAAATAAGTAAATTTTTCGTCGTATTCTAGAGGTTTTGAGTAGATAGTATTATTTTACTTTGGGAAAATTAGAAAAATATACTAAAAGATCGAAGATTTCACAAAACCGAAAAATGTCCTAAAAATTAAAGTTTTCATAAAAACTCAAAAAAGGTTACTGTAGAGTTTTCATGAAATCTTTGTTTCAAAAAATTCAGCTGTTTTGTAAATTGCAACATTTTGTGAAATATTTCGCCATTCGGTTGACTTCTAGATAAAATCGTTGTCAAATATCCTAAAAACTTAAAGATTTCACAAAACTTTTCTCAAGCAAATCAACCGTATAGGGCATTTTGTGAAATATCTAATTTTTTACTAATTCGAAAACCGTTTCTAGAAAATCAAATGTTTAGTATATTTCAAGATTTTGTGGAAAAATGTCCTATAAAAATCAAAGTTTTCACAAAACCACAAAAAATTACTGTAAAGTCTTAGTGAAATTTTTCATAATTGCAGATATTTCTACTCTTTATAGAATTTTCATGAAATCTTTGGATTGTTTGAATTTTTAACTAATTGGAAGACTGTTTATGTAAAATAAACTGTAAATTGCAAGATTTTGTGAAATATTTCACTTCTATGAAAGAATTGGAAAAGTGCCTTAGAAAATCAAAGTTTTCACAAAACCTCAAGAAAGATTGACTTTCTATATAAAATCGTTAACAAAATCAGACAAATATCCTAAAAAATCAAAGATTTCAAAAAACTTTTCCCAAACAAGTCAACCGTATAGGGCATTTTGTGAAATTTCTTAAAAATCAAAGACTTTACAAAACCAAAAAATGTCCTCAAAATCAAAGTATTCACAAAACCTCAAGAAGATTACTGTAGAGTTTTCATGAAATCTTTGTTTCAAGGAATTCAGCTGTTCAAAGATTTCACAAATCCTTTCTCAATAAAATCACCCGGATAGGGCATTTTGTGAAATTTTTTTTATATATTTTTAATTTTTAACTAATTGGAAAATCGTTTCTAGAAAATCAAATGTTTAGTAAATTTTCAAAATTATGTGAAATTATCATTTCGTTGAGAAAAGTGAAAAACTTTCTAAAAATCAAAGTTTTCACAAAACCTCAACAGATTACTGTAAAGTTTTAGTGAAATTTTTCATAAGGAATTGCAGATATTTCTACTTTTTATAGAGTTTTCATGAAATCTTTTTTGAATTGTTAACTAATTGGAAGACTGTTTCTAGAAAATCAACTGTTCAGTAAACTGCAAGATTTTGTGAAATATTTCTTTTCTATGAGAGAATTGGAAAAATGTCTTTCAAAATCAAAGTTTTCACAAAACCTCAGGAAAGATTGACTTTCTAGATAAAATCGTTGACAAAACCAGACAAATATCCTAAAAAATCAAAGATTTCACTAAACCTGTAATAAACAAGTCAACCGTATAGGGTATTTTGTATTTTTTTTTTTTAATTTTTATCTAATTGGAAAACAATTTCTAGAAAATTAATTGTTTAGTAAATTTCAAGATTTTGTGAAATGATATAAAAATCAAAGTTTTCACAAAACCTCAAAAGATTACTGTAAAGTTTTCACAAAAAATGTCCTAAGAATTCAAAGTTATCACAAAACTTTGGGAAAATTGGAAAAATATCCTAAAAACTCAAAGATTTCAAAAAACCGTTCTCAAGAAATAAAAGAGTGTAGGGCATTTTGCGTATTTTCTTAAGCAAATACATAATTTTTCCTCGTATTCTAGAGGCTTTGAGAAGATAGTAATATTTCACTTTGGGAAAGTTAGAAAAATAGACTATAAGCTCAAAGATTTCACAAAACCGAAAAATGTCCCCAAATTCAAGATATTCACAAAACCTCCGGAAGATTGCTGTAGAGTTTTCATGAAATCTTTGTTCCAAGAAGTTCAGCTGTTTCGTAAATTGCAATATTTTGTGAAATATTTCACCATTCGGTTGACTTCTAGATAAAATCGTTGACAAAATCAGACAAATATCCTAAAATATCAGAGTTTTCACAAAACCTCAAAAGATTACTGTAAAGTTTTAATGAAAAATGCCCTAATCAAAGTTTTCACAAAACCTCAAGAAAGATTGACTTTCTAGATAAAATCGTTGACAATATCAGATAAATATCGTACAAAAATCAAAGATTTCAAAACACTTTTCCCAAAAAAGTCAATCGTATAGGGCATATTGTGAATTTTATTATTTTTTAAATTTTTAACTATTTGGAAAACTGTTTCTAGAAAATGAAATGTTTAGTAAATTTCAAGATTTTGTGAAATGTCCTAAAAATCAAAGTTTTCACGAAACCTCAAAAGATTACTGTAAAGTTTTCATGAAAAATATCATATGAAATCAAAGTTATCACAAAACTTTGGGAAATTTGGAAAAATATGCAAAGATTTAAACAACCGTTCTCAAGAAATAAAAGAGTGTAGGCCATTTTGCGTATTTTCTTAAGCAAATACATGGTTTTTCGTCGTATTCTAGAGATTTTGAGAAGATAATAATATTTCACTTTGGGAAAGTTAGAAAAATATACTATAAGCTCAAAGATTTTACAAAACCGAAAAATGTCCTCAAATTCAAAGTATTCACAAAACCTCCAGAAGATTGCTGTAGAGTTTTCATGAAATCTTTGTTTCAAATAATTCAGCTGTTTCGTAAATTGCAATATTTTGTGAAATATTTCACCATTCGGTTGACGTCTAGATAAAATCGTTGACAAAATCAGACAAATATCTAATATATCAAAATTTTCACAAAACCTCAAAAGATTACTGTAAAGTTTTAATGAAAAATGCCCTAAGAAATCAAAGTTATCACAAAACCTCTGGATACTTTGGGAAAATTGGAAAAATATCCTAAAAAATTAAAGATTTCAAAAAACTGTTTTCAAGAAATAAAAGAGTGTAGGGCATTTTGCGTATTTTCTTAAGCAAATACATAATTTTTCGTCGTATTCTACAGATTTTGAGAAGATAGTAATAATTCACTTCGGGAAAATTGGAAAAATATACTAAAAAAATCAAAGATTTCACAAAACCGAAAAATCAAAGTTTTATAAAGCCCAAAAAATATTACTGTAGAGTTTTCATGAAATCTTTGTTTCATGAAATTCAGCTGTTTCGTAAATTGCAATATTTTGTGAAATATTTCACCATTCGGTTGACTTCTAGATAAAATCGTTGACAAAATTAGACAAATGTCCTAAAAAATCAGAGATTTCAAATAACCTTTCTCAAACAAGTACACCGTATAGAGCATTTTGTGAAATTTCTTATTTTTAAAACTTTTAACTAATTGGAAGTCTGTTTCTGTAAAATCAACTGTTCAGCAAATTGCAATCTTTTGTGAAATATTTCATTTCGGTGAAATTGCAAGATTTTGTGGGAATTTGAAAAATGCCTTACAAAATCAAAGTTTTCACAAAACCTCAAGAAAGATTGACTTTCTAGATAAAATCGTTGACAAAATCAGACAAATATCCTAAAAAATCAAAGATTTCACACAACTTTTCCCAAACAAGTCAACCGTATTTTTTTTTTCGAAAATCTGTTTCTAGAAAATGAAATGTTTAGTAAATTTCAAGATTTTGTTAAATGTCCTAAAAATCAAAGTTATCACAAAACCTCAAATGATTATTGTAAAGTTTTCATGAAAAATGTCCTAAGAAATCAAAGTTATCACCAAGCCTCTGGATATTTTCAATATTTCACTTTGGGAAAATTGGAAAAATATCCTAACAAATCAAAGATTTCACAAAACCAAAGAATGTCCTAAAAATCAAAGTTTTCATAAAAACTCAAAAAAGATTACTGTAGAGTTTTCATGAAATATTTGTTTCAAGAAATTCAGCTGTTTTGTAAATTGCAATATTTTGTGAAATATTTCACCTTTCGGTTGACTTCTAGATAAAATAGTTGTCAAAATCACGTTGGGAAAATTGGATAAATATACTAAAAAATCAAAGATTTCACAAAACCGAAAAATCAAAGTTTTATAAAGCCCCAAAAAGATTACTGTAGAGTTTTCATGAAATCTTTGTTTCATGAAATTCAGCTGTTTCGTAAATTGCAATATTTTGTGAAATATTTCACCATTCGGTTGACTTCTAGATAAAATCGTTGACAAAATTAGACAAATGTCCTAAAAAATCAGAGATTTCAAATAACCTTTCTCAAACAAGTACACCGTATAGAGCATTTTGTGAAATTTCTTATTTTTAAAACTTTTAACTAATTGGAAGTCTGTTTCTGTAAAATCAACTGTTCAGCAAATTGCAATCTTTTGTGAAATATTTCATTTCGGAGAAATTGCAAGATTTTGTGGGAATTGGAAAAATGCCTTACAAAATCAAAGTTTTCACAAAACCTCAAGAAAGATTGACTTTCTAGATAAAATCGTTGACAAAATCAGACAAATATCCTAAAAAATCAAAGATTTCACAAAACTTTTCTCAAACAAGTCAACCGTATTTTTTTTTTTTTTGAAAAACTG
The DNA here is from genome assembly GCF_015586225.1 of Lucilia sericata. NCBI lineage: Eukaryota > Metazoa > Arthropoda > Insecta > Diptera > Calliphoridae > Lucilia > Lucilia sericata. The sequence goes on along the minus strand of NW_023994343.1, from coordinate 283,334 downwards.
TTTCTAGAAAATGAAATGTTTAGTAAATTTCAAGATTTTGTTAAATGTCCTAAAAATCAAAGTTATCACAAAACCTCAAAAGATTATTGTAAAGTTTTAATGAAAAATGTCCTAAGAAATCAAAGTTGTCACCAAGCCTCTGGATATTTTGCAATATTTCACTTTGGGAAAATTGGAAATATATTCTAAAAAATCAAAGATTTCACAAAACCAAAGAATGTCCTAAAAATCAAAGTTTTCATAAAAACTCAAAATAGATTACTGAAGAGTTTTCATGAAATATTTGTTTCAAGAAATTCAGCTGTTTTGTAAATTGCAATATTTTGTGAAATATTTCACCTTTCGGTTGACTTCTAGATAAAATAGTTGTCAAAATCAGACAAATATCCTAAGAACTCAAAGATTTCACAAAACGTCAAAAGATTACTGTAAAGTTTTAATGAAAAATGCCATAAGAAATCAAAGTTTTCACAAAACCTCAAGAAAGATTAACTTTCTAGATAAAATCGTTGACAAAATCAGACAAATATCCTAAAAAATCAAAGATTTCACAAAACTTTTCCCAAACAAGTCAACCGTATAGGGCATTTTGTGAAATTTCTTATTTTTTAAATTTTTAACACTTTCGAAAACAGTTTCTAGAAAATTAAATGTTTAGTGAATTTCAAGAATTTGTGAAATGCCCTAAAAATCAAAGTTTTAACAAAACCTCAAAAGATTAAGTAAAGTATTCATGAAAAATATCCCATGAAATCAACGTTATCACAAAACTTTGGGAAAATTGGAAAAATATGCAAAGATTTAAAAAACCGTTCTCAAGAAATAAAAGAGTGTAGGCATTTTGCGTATTTTCTTAAGCAAATACATAATTTTTCGTCGTATTCTAGAGATTTTGAGAAGATAGTAATATTTCACTTAAGGAAAATTGGAAAAATATGCAAAGATTTTAAAAAACCGTTTTTAAGAAATAAAAGAGTGTAGGACATTTTGCGTATTTTCTTAAGCAAATACATAATTTTTCGTCGTATTCTAGAGGTTTTGAGAATATAGCAGTATATTCACAAAACCGAAAAATGTCCTAAAAATTAAAGTTTTACAAAACCTCCAAAAAGGTTACTGTAGAGTTTCCATGAAATCTTTGTTTCAAATAATTCAACTGTTTCGTAAATTGCAATATTTTGTGAAATATTTCACCATTCTGTTGACTTCTAGATAAAATCGTTGTCAAAATCAGACAAATATCCTAAAAAATCAAAAATTTTACAAAACCTTTCTCAAACTAGTAAACAGTATAGGGCATTTTGTGAAATTTCTTATTTTTAAAATTTTTAACTAATTGAAAAATCGTTTCTAGAAAATCAAATGTTTAGAAATTTTCATAATTATGTGAAATTATCATTTCGCTGAGAAAGGTGAAAATGTCCTAAAAATCAAAGTTTTCACAAAACCTCAAAAGATTACTGTAAAATTTTTGTGAAATTTTTCATAAGGAATTGCAGATATTTCTACTTTTTATAGAGTTTTCATGAAATCTTTGGATTTTTTGAATTTTTAGCTAATTAGAAGACTGTTTCTAGAAAATCAACTGTTCAGTAAATTGCACGATTTTGTGAAATATTTATTTTCTATTATTAAATTGGAAAAAGTTTTCACAAAACCCCAAGAAAGATTGACTTTCTTGATAAAATCGTTGACAAAATCAGACAAATATCGTAAAAAAATCAAAGATTTCAAAACACTTTTCCCAAACAACTCAACGGTATAGGGCATTTTGTGAAGTTTCTTATTTTTTAAATTTTTAACTAATTGGAAAATTATTTCTAGAAAATCAAATGTTTAGCAAATTTCAAGATTTTGTGAAATGTCCTTAAAATAAAAGTTTTCAAAGAACATCAAAAGATTACCGTAAAGTTTTCATGAAAAATGTCCTAAGAAATCAAAGTTATCACAAAACTTTGGCTAAATTATACAAAGATTTTAAAAGCCGTTCTCAAGAAATAAAAGAGTGTAGGGCGTACTTTCTTAAGAAAATACATAATTTTTCGTCGTATTCTAGAGAAAATTGTCCTGAAAATCAAAGTTTTACAAAGCCTCAAGAAAGATTACTGTAGAGTTTTCATGAAATCTTTGTTTCAAATAATTCAACTGTTTCGTGAATTGCAAAATTTTGTGAAATATTTCACCATTCGGTTGACTTCTAGATAAAATCGTTGACAGAATCAGACAAATATCCTAAAAAATCAAAAAATTAACAAAACCTTTCTCAAACAGGTAAACCGTAAAGCATATTGTGAAATTTCTTATTTTTAACTAATTGGAAAACCGTTTCCAGAAAATCAAATGTTTAGTAAATTTCAAGGTTTTGTGAAATATTACATTTTGCTGAGAAAAGGGAAAAATGTCCTAAAAATCAAAGTTTTCCCAAAACCTCATACGATTACTGGAAAGTTTTCATGAAAATCAAAGTTATCACAAGGCAATATTTAACTTTGGGAAAATTGGAGAAATATCCTAAAAAATCAAAGATTTCAAAAAACTGCTCGCAAAAATAAAAGAGTTTAGGGCATTTTGCGTATTTTCTTAAGCAAGTACATAATTTTTCGTCGTATTCTAGAGATTTTGAGAAGATAGTAATATTTCACTTTGGGAAAATTGGAAAAATATACTAAAAAATCAAAGATTTCACAAAACCGAAAAATGTTCTAAAAATCAAAGTTTTCACAAAACCACAAAAGATTACTGTAAAATTTTAGTGAAATTTTTCATAAGGAATTGCAGATATTTCTACTTTTTATAGAGTTTTCATGAAATCTTTTTTGAATTTTTAACTAATTGGAAGACTGTTTCTGTAAAATCAACTGTTCAGTAAATTGCAAGATTTTGTGAAATATTTCTTTTCGATGAGAGAATTGGAAAAATGCATGAGAAAACCAAAGTTTTCACAAAACCTCAAGAAAGATTGACATTCTAGTTAAATTGTTGTCAAAATCAGACAAATATCCTAAAAAAATCAAAAATTTCACAAAACCTTTCCCAAACAAGTCAACCGTATAGGGCATTTTGTAAAATTTCTTATTTTTAAAATGTTTAACTAATTGGAAAACCGTTTCTAGAAAATCAAATGTTTAGTAAAATTCAAGATTTTGTGAAATGAACTAAAAATCAAAGTTTTCACAAAACGTCAAAAGGTTACTGTAAAGTTTTCATAAAATCTTTTTTTCATGAAATTCAGCTGTTTCGCAAATTGCAATATTTTGTGAAATATTTCACCATTCGGTTGACTTCTAGATAAAATCGTTGACAAAATCAGACAAATATCCTAAAAAATTCACAAAACCTTCCTCAAACAGGTAAACCGTGAAATTTGTTATTTTTAAATAATTGGAAAACCGTTTCCAGAAAATCAAATGTTTAGTAAATTTCAAGGTTTTGTGAAATATTTCATTTTGCTGAGAAAAGGGAAAAATGTCCTAAAAATCAAAGTTTTCCCAAAACCTCATAAGTTTACTGGAAAGTTTTAATAGAAAATGCCCTAAGAAATCAAAGTTATCACAAAACCTCAAAAGATTACTGTAAAGTTTTCATGAAAAATGCCCTAAGAAATCAAAGTTATCACAAAACCTCTGGATACTTTGCAATATTTCACTTTGGGAAAATTGGAAAAATATGCCTTAAAAATCAAAGATTTCAAAAAACTGTTCGCAAGAAATAAAAGAGTGTAGGGTATTTTGCGTATTTTCTTAAGCAAGTTATATAATTTTTCGTTTCCCTAAAAATCAAAGTTTTAACAAAACCTCAAAAGATTACTGTAAAGTTTTCATGAAAAATATCCTATGAAATCAAAGTTATCACAAAACTTTGGGAAAATTGGAAAAATATGCAAAGATTTAAACAACCGTTCTCAAGAAATAAAAGAGTGTAGGGCATTTTGCGTATTTTCTTAAGCAAATACATAATTTTTCGCCGTTTTCTAGAGGTTTTGAGAATAAAGCAGTATTTTACTTTGGGAAAATTGGAAAAATATGCTAAAAAAACAAAGATTTCACAAAACCGAAAAATGTTCTAAAAATCAAAGTTTTACAAAACCTCCAAAAAGATTACTGCAGAGTTTCCATGAAATCTTTGTTTCAAATAATTCAACTGTTTCGTAAATTGCAATATTTTGTGAAATATTTCACCATTCGGTTGACTTCTAAATAAAATCGTTGTCAAAACCAGACAAATATCGTAAAAAATTAAAAATTTTACAAAACCTTTCTCAAACTGGTAAACAGTATTGGGCATTTTGCGAAATTTCTTATTTTAAAAATGTTTAACTAATTGAAAAATCGTTTCTAGAAAATCAAATATTTGGAAATTTTCAAAATTATGTGAAATTATTATTTCGCTGAGAAAAGTGAATATGTTCTAAAAATCAAAGTTTTCACAAAACCTCAAAAGATTGCTGTAAAGTTTTTGTGAAATTTTTCATAAGGAATTGCAGATATTTCTACTCTATATTTTTCATGAAATCTTTGGATTTTTTGAATTTTTAGCTAATTAACTGTTTCTAGAAAATCAACTGTTCAGTAAATTGCAAGATTTTTTGAAATATTTCTTTTCTATTATTGAATTGGAAAAATGCCCTAAGAAATCAAAGTTTTCACAAAACCCCAAGAAAGATTAACTTTCTTGATAAAATCGTTGACAAAATCAGACAAATATCGTAAAAAAATCAAAGATTTCAAAACACTTTTCCCAAACAACTCAACCGTATAGGGAATTTTGTGAAATTTCTTATTCTTAAAATTTTTAACTAATTTGAAGACCGTTTCTAGAAAATCAAATGTTTAGTAAATTTCAAGATTTTGTGAAAAGTCCTTAAAATAAAAGTTTTCAAAGAACATCAAAAGATTACTGTAAAGTTTTCATGAAAAATGTCCTTAGAAATCAAAGTTATCACAAAACTTTGGGAAAAATTGGGAAAATATGCAAAGATTTAAAAAACCGTTCTCAAGAAATAAAAGAGTGTAGGGCATTTTGTGTATTTTCTTAAGAAAATATATAATTTTTCGTCGTATTCTAGAGATTTTGAGAAGATAGTAATATTTCACTTAGGAAAATTAGAAAATTATACTAATAAATCAAAGATTTCACAAAAACCGAAAAATGTCCTAAAAATCAAAGTATTCACAAAACCTCAAGAAGATTACTGTAGAGTTTTCATGAAATCTTTGTTTCAAATAATTCAACTGTTTCATAAATTTCACAAAACCTTTCTCAAACAAGTCTACCGTATTGGGCATTTTGTGAAATTTCTTATTTTCAAAATTTTTAACTAATTGGAAAACCGTTTCTAGAAAATCAATTGGAAAAATGCCTTAAAAAATAAAAGTTTTAACAAAACCTCAGGAAAGATTGACTTTCTAGATAATATCGTTGACAAAATCAGACAAATATCCCAAAAAAATCAAAAATTTCACAAAACCTTTCTCAAACAGGTAAACCGTAGAGCATATTGTGAAATTTCTTATTTATCAAATGTTTAGTAAATTTCAAGGTTTTGTGAAATATTTCATTTTGCTGAGAAAAGGGAAAAATGTCCTTAAAATCAAAGTTTTCCCAAAACCTCATAAGTTTACTGGAAAGTTTTAATGGAAAATGCCCTAAGAAATCAAAGTTATCACAAAACCTCAAAAGATTACTGTAAAGTTTTCATGAAAAATGCCCTAAGAAATCAAAGTTATCACAAAACCTCTGGATACTTTGCAATATTTCACTTTGGGAAAATTGGAAAAATATTCCTTAAAAAAAAAAAATCAAAGATCTCAAAAAACTGTTCGCAAGAAATAAAAGAGTGTAGGGCATTTTGTATTTTCTTAAGCAAGTTATATAATTTTTCGTTTCCCTAAAAATCAAAGTTTTAACAAAACCTCAAAAGATTACTGTAAAGTTTTCATGAAAAATATGCTATGAAATCAAAGTTATCACAAAACTTTGGGAAAATTGGAAAAATATGCAAAGATTTAAACAACCGTTCTCAAGAAATAAAAGAGTGTAGGGCATTTTGCGTATTTTCTTAAGCAAATACATAATTTTTCGTCGTTTTCTAGAGGTTTTGAGAATAAAGCAGTATTTTACTTTGGGAAAATTGGAAAAATATGCTAAAAAATCAAAGATTTCACAAAACCGAAAAATGTCCTAAAAATCAAAGTTTTACGAAACCTCCAAAAAGATTACTGCAGAGTTTCCATGAAATCTTTGTTTCAAATAATTCAACTGTTTCGTAAATTTCACAAAACCTTTCTCAAACAAGTCTACCGTATTGGGCATTTTGTGGAATTTCTTATTTTCAAAAATTTTAACTAATTGGAAAACCGTTTCTAGAAAATCAATTGGAAAAATGCCTAAAAAAATAAAAGTTTTCACAAAACCTCAGGAAAGATTGACTTTCTAGATAAAATCGTTGACAAAATCAGACAAATATCCTAAAAAATCAAAGATTTCACAAAACCGAAAATTGTCCTAAAAATCAAAGTTTTACAAAGCCTCAAGAAAGATTACTGTAGAGTTCATGAAATCTTTGTTTCAAATAATTCATCTGTTTCGTAAATTGCAATATTTTGTGAAATATTTCACCATTCGGTTGACTTCTAGATAAAATCGTTGACAGAATCAGACAAATATCCTAAAAAATCAAAAAATTAACAAAACCTTTCTCAAACAGGTAAACCGTAAAGCATATTGTGAAATTTCTTATTTTTAACTAATTGGAAAATATTGAAATATTACATTTTGCTGAGAAAAGGGATAAATGTCCTAAAAATCAAAGTTTTCCTAAAACCACATACGATTACTGGAAAGTTTTCATGAAAATCAAAGTTATCACAAGGCCCCTGGATATTTTGCAATATTTAACTTTGGGAAAATTGGAGAAATGTTCAAAAAAATCAAAGATTTAAAAAAACTGCTCGCAAAAATAAAAGAGTGTAGGGCATTTTGCATATTTTCTTAAGCAAGTACATAATTTTTCGTCGTATTCTAGAGATTTTGAGAAGATAGTAATATTTCACTTTGGGAAAATTGGAAAAATATACTAAAAAATCAAAGATTTCACAAAACCGAAAAATGTTCTAAAAATCAAAGTTTTCACAAAACCACAAAAGATTACTGTAAAATTTTAGTGAAATTTTTCATAAGGAATTGCAGATATTTCTACTTTTTATAGAGTTTTCATGAAATCTTTTTTGAATTTTTAACTAATTGGAAGACTGTTTCTGTAAAATCAACTGTTCAGTAAATTGCAAGATTTTGTGAAATATTTCATTTCGATGAGAGAATTGGAAAAATGCCTTAGAAAATCAAAGTTTTCACAAAACCTCAAGAAAGATTGACATTCTAGTTAAATTGTTGTCAAAATCACACAAATATCCTAAAAAATCAAAAATTTCACAAAACCTTTCCCAAACAAATCAACCGTATAGGGCATTTTGTAAAATTTCTTATTTTTAAAATTCTTATCAAATTGGAAAACGGTTTCTAGAAAATCAATTGTTTAGTAGATTGCAAGATTTTCTGAAAAGATCTAAGAAATCAAAGTTATCACAAAACTTCTGGATATTTTGCAATATTTCACTTTGGGAAAATTGGAAAAATATTCTAAAAAATCAAAGATTTCAAAAAAATGTTCGCAAGAAATGAAAGAGTGTAGGGCATTTTGCGTATTTTCTTAAGCAAGTATATAATTTTTCGTCGTTTTGAGAAGATAGTAATATTTCACTTTGCGAAAATTGGAAAAATATACTAAAAAATCAAAGATTTCACAAGACCGAAAAACGTTCTAAAAATCAATGTTTTCACAAAACCACAAAAGACTACTGAAAAATTTTAGTGAAACTTTTCATAAGGAATTGTAGATATTTATACTTTTTATAGAGTTTTCATGAAATCTTTGGATTTTTTGAATTTTTAACTAATTGGAAGGCTGTTTCTGTAAAATCAACTGTTCAGTAAATTGCAAAATTTTGTGAAATATTCCATTTCGATGAGAAAATTGGAGAAATGCCTTAGAAAATCAAAATTTTCACAAAACCTCAAGAAAGATTGACATTCTAGATAAAATCGTTGTCAAAATCAAAAGTTCAACAAAACCTTTCCCAAACAAGTCAACCGTATAGGGCATTTTGTAAAATTTCTTATTTTTAAAAATTTTATCTAATTGGAAAACGGTTTCTAGAAAATCAATTGTTTAGTAAATTTCAAGATTTTGTGAAATGATCCAAAAATCAAAGATTGTGAAAACGTCAAAAGATTACTGTTAAGTTTTCATGAAAAATGTCCTAAGAAATCAAAGTTATCACAAAACTTTGGGTAAATTGGAAAAATATGCAATGATTTCGAAAAACCGTTCTCAAGAAATAAAAGAGTGTAGGACATTTTGCGTATTTTCTTAAGCAAATACATAAAAATCAAAGTTTTTACAAAACCTCAATAGATTACTGTAAAGTTTTCATAAAATCTTTTTTCATGAAATTCAGCAATTCAGTAAATTGCAATATTTTTTGTAATATTTCACCATGCTGTTGACTTCTAGATAAAATCGTTGGCAAAATCAGACAAATATCCTAAAAAATCAAAGATTTCACAAAACCGAAAAATGTCCCAAAAAGTTTTACAAAACCTCAAAAAATATTACTGTAGAGTTTTCATGAAATCTTTGTTTCAAGAAATTCAGCTGTTTCGTAAATTGCAATATTTTGTGAAATATTCCACCATTCGATTGACTTCTAGAAATAATAGAGTGTAGGGCATTTGGCGTATTTTCTTAAGCAAGTATATAATTTTTTTGTCGTTTTGATAAGATAGTAATATTCCACTTTGGGAAATTTAGAAAAAATATACTATAAGCTCAAAGTTTTCACAAAACCGAAAAATAACCACAAATTCAAAGTATTCACAAAACCTCCAGAAGATTGCTGTAGAGTTTTAATGAAATCTTTGTTTCAAATAATTCAGCTGTTTCGTAAATTGCAATATTTTGTGAAATATTTTACCATTCGGTTGACTTCTAGATAAAATCGTTGACAAAATCAGACAAATATCTTAAAATATCAAAGTTTTCACAAAACCTCAAAAGATTACTGTAAAGTTTTAATGAAAATTGCCCTAAGAAATCAAAGTTTACACAAAACCTCATGAAAGATTGACTTTCTAGATAAAATCGTTGACAAAATCAGACAAATATCCTAAAAAATCAAAGATTTCACAAAGCTTTTACCAAACAAGTCAACCGTATAGGGCATTTTGTGAAATTTCTTATATCTTAAATTTTTAACTATTTGGAAAACTGTTTCTAGAAAATGAAATGTTTAGTAAATTTCAAGATTTTGTGAAATGTCCTAAAAATCAAAATTTTAACAAAACCTCAAAAGATTACTGTAAAGTTTTCATGAAAAATGTCCTATGAAATCATAGTTATCACAAAACTTTGGCAAAATTGGAAAAATATGCAAAGATTTCAAAAACTGTTCGCAAGAAATAAAAGAGTGTAGGGCATTTTGCGTATTTTCTTAAGCAAATACATAATTTTTCGTCGTATTCTAGAGATTTTGAGAAGATAGTAATATTTCACTTAAGGAAAATTGGAAAAATATGCAAAGATTTTAAAAAACCGTTCTCAAGAAATAAAAGAGTGTAGGACATTTTGCGTATTTTCTTAAGCAAATACATAATTTTTCGTCGTATTCTAGAGGTTTTGAGAATATAGTAGTATTTTACTTTGGGAAAATTGGAAAAATATACTAAAAAAATCAAAGATTTCACAAAACCGAAAAATGTCCTAACAAATAAAGTTTTACAAAATCTCCAAAGAGATTACTGTAGAGTTTCCATGAAATCTTTGTTTCAAATAATTAAACTGTTTCGTAAATTGCAATATTTTGTGAAATATTTCACCATTCGGTTGACTTCTAGATAAAATCGTTGTCAAAATCAAACAAATATCCTAAAAAATCAAAAATTTTACAAAACCTTTCTCAAACTGTATAAACAGTATAGGGCATTTTGTGAAATTTCTTATTTTTAAAATTTTTAACTAATTGAAAATCGTTTCTAGAAAATCAAATGTTTAGAAATTTTCAAAATTATGTGAAATTATCATTTCGCTGAGAAAAGTGAAAATGTCCTAAAAATCAAAGTTTTCACAAAACCACAAAAGATTACTGTAAAATTCAAAGATTTCATGAAATCTTTGGATTTTTTGAATTTTTAGCTAATGACTGTTTCTAGAAAATCAACTGTTCAGTAAATTGCACGATTTTGTGAAATATTTCTTTCCTATTATTAAATTGGGAAAATGCCCTAAGAAATCAAAGTTTTCACAAAACCCCAAGAAAGATTGACTTTCTTAATAAAATCGTTGACAAAATCAGACAAATATCGTAAAAAAATCAAAGATTTCAAAACACTTTTCCCAAACAACTCAACCGTATAGGGCATTTTGTGAAATTTCTTATTTTTTAAATTTTTAACTAATTGGAAAATTATTTCTAGAAAATCAAATGTTTAGCCAATTTCAAGATTTTGTGAAATGTCATTAAAATAAAAGTTTTCAAAAAACATCAAAAGATTACCGTAAAGTTTTCATGAAAAATGTCCTAAGAAATCAAAGTTATCACAAAACTTTGGCAAAATTATGCAAAGATTTTAAAAACCGTTCTCAAGAAATAAAAGAGTGTAGGGCATTTTGCGTATTTTCTTAAGAAAATACATAATTTTTCGTCGTATTCTAGAGAAAATTGTCCTAAAAATCAAAGTTTTACAAAGCCTCAAAAAAGATTACTGTAGAGTTTTCATGAAAACTTTGTTTCAAATAATTCATCTGTTTCATAAATTGCAATATTTTGTGAAATATTTCACCATTCGGTTGACTTCTAGATAAAATCGTTGACAAAATCAGACAAATATCCTAAAAAATCAAAAAATTCTCAAAACCTTTCTCAAACAGGTAAACCGTAAAGCATATTGTGAAATTTATTATTTTTAACTAATTGGAAACCCGTTTCTAGAAAATCAAATGTTTAGTAAATTTCAAGGTTTTGTGAAATATATAATTTTGTTGAGAAAAGGTGAAAAAGTCCTAAAAATCAAAGTTTTCACAAAACCTTACTGTAAAGTTTTCATGAAAATCAAAGTTATCACAAGATCCCTGGATATTTTGCAATATTTAACTTTGGGAAAATTGGAAAAATATCCTAAAAAATCAAAGATTTCAAAAAACTGTTCGCAAGAAATAAAAGAGTGTAGGGCATTTTGCGTATTTTCTGATGCAAGTACATAATTTTTCGTCGTTTTGAGAAGATAGTAATATTTCACTTTGGAAAAATTGGAAAAATATACCAAAAAATCAAAGATTTCATAAAACCGAAAAATGTCCTAAAAATCAAAGTTTTACAAAACCTCAAAAAATATTACTGTAGAGTTTTCAAGAAATTCAGCCGTTTCGTAAATTGCAATATTTTGTAAAATATTTCACCATTCGGTTGACTTCTAGATAAAATCGTTGACAAAATCAGACAAATATCCTAAAAAATCAAAGATTTCACAAAACCGAAGAATGTCCTAAAAAGTTTTACAAAACCTCAAAAAATATTACTGTAGAGTTTTCATGAAATCTTAGTTTCAAGGAATTCAGCTTTTTCGTAAATTGCAATATTTTGTGAAATATTTCACCATTCGGTTGACTTCTAGATAAAATCGCTGAAAAAATCAGACAAATATCCTGAAAAATTCACCAAACCTTTCTCAAACAGGTAAACCGTAAAGCATTTTGTGAAATTTCTTATTTTTAAAATTTTTAACTAATTGGAAAACCGTTTCCAGAAAATCAAATGTTTAGTAAATTCAAGGTTTTGTGAAATATTTCATTTTGCTGAGAAAAGGGAAAAATGTCCTAAAAATCAAAGTTTTCCCAAAACCTCATAAGATTACTGTAAATTTTTCATGAAAATCAAAGTTATCACAAGACCCCTGGATATTTTGCAATATTTAACTTTGGCAAAAAATCAAAGATTTCAAAAAACTGTTCGCAAGAAATAAAAGAGTGTAGGGCATTTTGCGTATTTTCTTAAGCAAGTACATAATTTTTCGTCGTTTTGAGAAGAAAGTAATATTTCACTTTGGGAAAATTGGAAAAATATTCTAAAAAATCAAAGATTTCACAAAACCGAAAAATGTTCTAAAAATCAAAGTTTTCACAAAACCACTAAAGATTACTGTAAAATTTTAGCGAAACTTTTCTTAAGGAATTGTAGATATTTATACTTTTTATAGAGTTTTCATGAAATCTTTGGATTTTTGAATTTTTAACTAATTGGAAGACTGTTTCTGTAAAATCAACTGTTCAGTAAATTGCAAGATTTTGTGAAATATTTCATTTCGATGAGAGAATTGGAAAAATGCCTTAGAAAATCAAAGTTTTCACAAAACCTCAAGAAAGATTGACATTCTAGTTAAATTGTTGTCAAAATCAGACAAATATCCTAACAAATCAAAAATTTCACAAAACCTTTCCCAAACAAGTCAACCGTATAGGGTATTTTGTAAAATTTCTTATTTTTAAAATGTTTAACTAATTGGAAAACCGTTTCTAGAAAATCAAATGTTTAGTAAAATTCAAGATTTTGTGAAATGATCTAAAAATCAAAGTTTTCACAAAACGTCAAAAGGTTACTGTAAAGTTTTCATAAAATCTTTTTTTCATGAAATTCAGCTGTTTCGCAAATTGCAATATTTTGTGAAATATTTCACTTCTAGATAAAATCGTTGACAAAATCAGACAAATATCCTTAAAAATTCACAAAATCTTTCTCAAACAGGTAAACCGTGGAATTTCTTATTTTTAACTAATTGGAAAACCGTTTCCAGAAAATCAAATGTTTAGTAAATTTCAAGGTTTTGTGAAATATTTCATTTTGCTGAGAAAAGGGAAAAATGTCCTTAAAATCAAAGTTTTCCCAAAACCTCATAAGATTACTGTAAATTTTTCATGAAAATCAAAGTTATCACAAGACCCCTGGATATTTTGCAATATTTAACTTTGGCAAAAAATCAAAGATTTCAAAAAACTGTTCGCAAGAAATAAAAGAGTGTAGGGTATTTTGCGTATTTTCTTAAGCAAGTTATATAATTTTTCGTTTCCCTAAAAATCAAAGTTTTAACAAAACCTCAAATGATTACTGTAAAGTTTTCATGAAAAATATCCTATGAAATCAAAGTTATCACAAAACTTTGGGAAAATTGGAAAAATATGCAAAGATTTAAACAACCGTTCTCAAGAAATAAAAGAGTGTAGGGTTTTGAGAATATAGCAGTATTTTACTTTGGGAAAATTGGAAAAATAAGCTAAAAAATCAAAGATTTCACAAAACCGAAAAATGTACTAAAAATCAAAGTTTTACAAAACCTTCAAAAAGATTACTGCAGAGTTTCCATGAAATCTTTGTTTCAAATAATTCAACTGTTTCGTAAATTTCACAAAACCTTTCTCAAACAAGTCTACCGTATTGGGCATTTTCTGAAATTTCTTATTTTCAAAATTTTTAACTAATTGGAAAACCGTTTCTAGAAAATCAATTGGAAAAATGCCTTAAAAAATAAAAGTTTTCATAAAACCTCAGGAAAGATTGACTTTCTAGATAAAATCGTTGACAAAATCAGACAAATATCCTAAAAAATCAAAGATTTCACAAAACCGAAAATTGTCCTAAAAATCAAAGTTTTACAAAGCCTCAAGAAAGATTACTGTAGAGTTTTCATGAAATCTTTGTTTCAAATAATTCATCTGTTTCGTAAATTGCAATATTTTGTGAAATATTTCACCATTCGGTTGACTTCTAGATAAAATCGTTGACAGAATCAGACAAATATCCTAAAAAATCAAAAAATTAAAAAAACCTTTCTCAAACAGGTAAACCGTAAAGCATATTGTGAAATTTCTTATTTTTAACTAATTGGAAAACCGTTTCCAGAAAATCAAATGTTTAGTAAATTTCAAGGTTTTGTGAAATATTTCATTTTACTGAGAAAAGGGAAAAATGTCCTAAAAATCAAAGTTTTCCCAAAACCTCATAAGATTACTGGAAAGTTTTCATGAAAATCAAAGTTATCACAAGGCCCCTGGATATTTTGCAATATTTAACTTTGGGAAAATTGGAGAAATATCCTAAAAAATCAAAGATTTCAAAAAACTGCTCGCAAAAATAAAAGAGTGTAGGGCATTTTGCGTATTTTCCTAAGCAAGTACATAATTTTTCGTCATATTCTAGAGATTTTGAGAAGATAGTAATATTTCACTTTGGGAAAATTGAAAAAATATACTAAAAAATCCAAGATTTCACAAAACCGAAAAATGTTCTAAAAATCAAAGTTTTCACAAAACCACAAAAGATTACTATAAAATTTTAGTGAAATTTTTCATAAAGAATTGCAGATATTTCTACTTTTTATAGAGTTTTCATGAAATCTTTTTTGAATTTTTAACTAATTGGAAGACTGTTTCTGTAAAATCAACTGTTCAGTAAATTGCAAGATTTTGTGAAATATTTCATTTCGATGAGAGAATTGGAAAAATGCCTTAGAAAATCAAAATTTTCACAAAACCTCAAGAAAGATTGACATTCTTGTTAAATTGTTGTCAAAATCAGCCAAATATCCTAAAAAATCAAAAATTTCACAAAACCTTTCCCAAACAAGTCAACCGAATAGGGCATTTTGTAAAATTTCTTATTTTTAAAATTCTTATCAAAATGGAAAACGGTTTCTAGAAAATCAATTGTTTAGTAGATTGCAAGATTTTCTGAAAAGATCTAAAAATCAAAGTTTTCACAAAACGTCAAAAGATTACTGTAAAGTTTTCATGAAAAATGTCCTAAGAAATCAAAGTTATCACAAAACTTTGGGAAAATTGGAAAAATATGCAAAATTTCAAAAAACCGTTCTCAAGAAATAATAAGAAGGACATTTTGCGTATTTTATTAAGCAAATACATAAAAATCAAAGTTTTTATAAAACCTCAAAAGATTACTGTAAAGTTTTCATTAAATCTTTTTTTTCAAGATATTCAGCTGTTTCGTAAATTGCAATATTTTGTGAAATATTTCATCATTCGGTTGACTTCTAGATAAAATCGTTGACAAAATCAGACAAATATCCCAAAAAATTTTAGATTTCACAAAACCTTTCTCAAACAAGTCTACCGTATTGGACATTTTGTGAAATTTCTTATTTTTAAAATGTTTAACTAATTGGAAAACCGTTTCTAGAAAATTAAATGTTTAGTAAATTTCAAGGTTTTGTGAAATATTTCATTTTGTTGAGAAAAGGGAAATATGTCCTAAAAATCAATGTTTTCACAAAACCTCAAAAGTTTACTGTAAAGTTTTCATGAAAAATGCCCTAAGAAATCAAAGTTATCACAACACCTCTGGATATTTTGCAATATTTCACTTTGGGAAAATTGGAAAAATATTCTAAAAAATCAAAGATTTCAAAAAAATGTTCGCAAGAAATAAAAGAGTGTAGGGCATTTTGCGTATTTTCTTAAGCAAGTATATAATTTTTCGTTGTTTTGAGAAGATAGTAATATTTCACTTTGCGAAAATTGGAAAAATATACTAAAAAATCAAAGATTTCACAAAACCGAAAAACGTTCTAAAAATCAATGTTTTCACAAAACCACAAAAGACTACTGAAAAATTTTAGTGAAACTTTTCATAAGGAATTGTAGATATTTATACTTTTTATAGAGTTTTCATGAAATCTTTGGATTTTTTGAATTTTTAACTAATTGGAAGGCTGTTTCTGTAAAATCAACTGTTCAGTAAATTGCAAAATTTTGTGAAATATTCCATTTCGATGAGAAAATTGGAGAAATGCCTTAGAAAATCAAAATTTTCACAAAACCTCAAGAAAGATTGACATTCTAGATAAAATCGTTGTCAAAATCAAAAGTTTCACAAAACCTTTCCCAAACAAGTCAACCGTATAGGGCAATTTGTAAAATTTCTTATTTTTAAAATTTGTATCTAATTGGAAAACGGTTTCTAGAAAATCAATTGTTTAGTAAATTTCAAGATTTTGTGAAATGGGAAAACGTCAAAAGATTACTGTTAAGTTTTCATGAAAAATGTCCTAAGAAATCAAAGTTATCACAAAACTTTGGGAAAATTGGAAAAATATGCAAAGATTTCATAAAACCGTTCTCAAGAAATAAAAGAGTGTAGAACATTTTGCGTATTTTCTTAAGCAAATACATAATAATCAAAGTTTTTACAAAACCTCAATAGATTACTGTAAAGTTTTCATAAAATCTTTTTTCATGAAATTCAGCTGTTTCGTAAATTGCAATATTTTTTGTAATATTTCACCATGCTGTTGACTTCTAGATAAAATCGTTGGCAAAATCAGACAAATATCCTAAAAAATCAAACATTTCACAAAACCGAAAAATGTCCCAAAAAGTTTTACAAAACCTCAAAAAAGATTACTATAGAGTTTTCATGAAATCTTTGTTTAAAGAAATTGTGAAATGTTTCACCCTTCGGTTGACTTCTAGATAAAATGGTTGACAAAATCAGACAAATATCCCAAAAAATCAAAAAAATCACAAAACCTTTCTCAAACAGGTAAACCGTAAAGCATTTTGTGAAATTTCTTATTTTTTAAATGTTTAGCCAATTGGAAAACCGTTTCTAGAAAATCAAATGTTTAGTAAATTTCAAGGAAAAGGAAAAGGAAAAATGTCCTAAAAATCAAAGTTTTCACAAAACCTCAAAAGATTACTGTAAAGTTTTAATGGAAAATGCCCTAAGAAATCAAAGTTGTCACAAAACCTCTGGATATTTTGCAATATTTCACTTTGGGAAAATTGGAAAAATATCCTAAAAAATCAAAGATTTCAAAAAACCGAAAAATGTCTAAAAAATCAAAGTTTTACAAAACCTCAAAAAATATTACTGTAGAGTTTTCAAGAAATTCAGCTGTTTCGTAAATTGCAACATTTTGAGAAATATTTCACCATTCGGTTGACTTCTAGATAAAATCGTTGACAAAATCAGACAAATATCCTAAAAAATCAAAGATTTCACAAAACTGAAAAGTATCCTAAAAATCAAAGTTTTACCAAACCTCAAAAAATATTACTGTAGAGTTTTCATGAAATCTTTGTTTCAAGAAATTCAGCTGTTTCGTAAATTGCAATATTTTGTGAAATATTCCACCATTCGATTGACTTCTATAAATAATAGAGTGTAGGGCATTTGGCGTATTTTCTTAAGCAAGTACATAATTTTTTTGTCGTTTTGATAAGATAGTAATATTTCACTTTGGGAAAATTGGAAAAATATACTAAAATATCAAATATTTCACAAAACCGAAAAATGTCCTAAAAATCAAAGTTTTCACAAAACCACAAAAAATTACTGTAAAATTTTAGTGAAACTTTTCATAAGGAATTGTAGATATTTCTACTTTTTATAAAGTTTTCATGAAATCTTTGGATTTTTTGAATTTTTAACTAATTGGAAGACTGTTTCTGTAAAATCAACTGTTCAGCAAATTGCAATCTTTTTTGAAATATTTCATTTCGATGAGCGAATTGGAAAAATGCCTTACAAAATCAAAGTTTTCACAAAACCTCAAGAAAGATTGACTTCCTATCTTTGCTTCAAATAATTCATCTGTTTCGGAAATTGCAATATTTTGTGAAATATTTCACCATTCGGTTGACTTCTAGATAAAATCGTTGACAAAATCAGACAAGTATCTTAAAAAATCAAAAAATTCACAAAACCTTTCTCTAACAGGTAAACCGTAAAGCATATTGTGAAATTTCTTATTTTTAACTAATTGGAAAACCGTGTCTAGAAAATCAAATGTAAGTAAATTTCAAGGTTTTGTGAAATATTTCAATTTGTTGAGAAAAGGGAAAAATGTCCTAAAAATCAAAGTTTTCACAAATGTCCTAAGAAATCAAAGTTATCACAAAAAGTCTGGATATTTTGCAATATTTCACTTTGGAAAAATTGGAAAAATATCCAAAATACTAAAATTTCAAAAACAGACATAAAAGAGTGTAGGACATTTTGCGTATTTTCTTAAGCAAATATATAATTTTTCGTCATTTTGAGAAGATAGTAATATTTCACTTTGAGAAAATTGGAAAAATATAGTAGAAAATCAAGAAATTCAGCTGTTTGGTAAATTGCAATATTTTTGCGAAATTTCTTATTTTTAAAATTTTTAACTAATTGGAAAATCGTTTCTAGAAAATCAAATGTTTAGTAAATTTCAAAATTTTGTGAAATATTTCATTTTTTTGAGAGAAGGGAAAAATGACCTAAAAATTAAAGTTTTCACAAAACCTCAAAACATTACTGTAAAGTTTTCATGAAAAATATCCTAAGAAATCAAAATTATCACAAAACTTTGGGGAAAGTGGTAAAATATGCAAAGATTTAAAAAAACCGTTCTCAGGAAATAAAAGAGTGTAGGACATTTTGCGTATTTTCTTAAGCAAATACATAAAAATCAAAGTTTTCACAAAACCTCAAAAGGTTACTGTATGGTTTTCATGAAATCTTTTTTTCAAGAAATTCAGCTGTTTCGTAAATTGCAATATTTTGTGAAATATTTCACCATTCGGTTGACTTCTAGATAAAATCGTTGACAAAATCAGACAAATATCCTAAAAATTCAAAGATTTCACAAAACCTTTCTCAAACATGTCAACCGTATAGCGCATTTTGTGAAATTTCTTATTCTTAAAATTTTTAACTAATTTGAAGACCGTTTCTAGAAAATCAAATGTTTAGTAAATTTCAAGATTTTGTGAAATATTTCATTTTGTTGAGAAAAGGGAAAAATGTCCTAAAAATCAACGTTTTCACAAAACCTCAAAAGATTACTGCAAAGTTTTTATGAAAAATGTCCTAAGAAATCAATGTTATGACAAAACTTTGGGACAATTGGAAAAATATCCTAAAAAATCAAAGATTTCAAAAAACTGTTCTCAAGAAATAAAAGAGTGTAGGGCATTTTGCGTATTTTGTTAAGCAAATACATAATTTTTCGTCGTATTCTAGAGGTTTTGAGAAGATAGTAATATTCCACTTTGGGAAATTTAGAAAAAATATACTATAAGCTCAAAGTTTTCACAAAACCGAAAAATGTCCTCAAATTCAAAGTATTCACAAAACCTCCAGAAGATTGCTGTAGAGTTTTAATGAAATCTTTGTTTCAAATAATTCAGCTGTTTCGTAAATTGCAATATTTTGTGAAATATTTCACCATTCGGTTGACTTCTAGATAAAATCGTTGACAAAATCAGACAAATATCTTAAAATATCAAAGTTTTCACAAAACCTCAAAAGATTACTGTAAAGTTTTAATGAAAGATGCGCTAAGAAATCAAAGTTTACACAAAACCTCATGAAAGATTGACTTTCTAGATAAAATCGTTGACAAAATCAGACAAATATCCTAAAAAATCAAAGATTTCACAAAGCTTTTCCCAAACAAGTCAACCGTATAGGGCATTTTGTGAAATTTCTTATTTCTTAAATTTTTAACTATTTGGAAAACTGTATCTAGAAAATGAAATGTTTAGTAAATTTCAAGGTTTTGTGAAATATTGTTGAAAAAAGGGAAAAATGTCCTAAAAATCAAAGTTTTCACAAAACCTCAAAAGATTACTGTAAAGTTTTAATGGAAAATGCCCCAAGAAATCAAAGTTATCACAAAACCTCTGGATATTTTGCAATATTTCACTTTGGGAAAATTGGAAAAATATCCTAAAAAATCAAAGATTTCAAAAAACCGAAAAATGTCTAAAAAATCAAAGTTTTACAAAACCTCAAAAAATATTACTGTAGAGTTTTCAAGAAATTCAGCTGTTTCGTAAATTGCAACATTTTGAGAAATATTTCACCATTCGGTTGACTTCTTGATAAAATCGTTTACAAAATCAGACAAATATCCTAAAAAATCAAAGATTTCACAAAACCGAAAAGTGTCCTAAAAATCAAAGTTTTACCAAACCTCAAAAAATATTACTGTAGAGTTTTCATGAAATCTTTGTTTCAAGAAATTCAGCTGTTTCGTAAATTGCAATATTTTTTATTCTATAAATAATAGAGTGTAGGGCATTTGGCGTATATTCTTAAGCAAGTACATAATTTTTTTGTCGTTTTGATAAGATAGTAATATTTCACTTTGGGAAAATTGGAAAAATATACTGAAATATCAAATATTTCACAAAACCGAAAAATGTCCTAAAAATCAAAGTTTTCACAAAAGATTACTGTAAAATTTTAGTGAAACTTTTCATAAGGAATTGTAGATATTTCTACTTTTTATAAAGTTTTCATGAAATCTTTGGATTTTTTGAATTTTTAACTAATTGGAAGACTGTTTCTGTAAAATCAACTGTTCAGCAAATTGCAATCTTTTTTGAAATATTTCATTTCGATGAGCGAATTGGAAAAATGCCTTACAAAATCAAAGTTTTCACAAAACCTCAAGAAAGATTGACTTCCTATCTTTGCTTCAAATAATTCATCTGTTTCGGAAATTGCAATATTTTGTGAAATATTTCACCATTCGGTTGACTTCTAGATAAAATCGTTGACAAAATCAGACAAGTATCTTAAAAAATCAAAAAATTCACAAAACCTTTCTCTAACAGGTAAACCGTAAAGCATATTGTGAAATTTCTTATTTTTAACTAATTGGAAAACCGTTTCTAGAAAATCAAATGTAAGTAAATTTCAAGGTTTTGTGAAATATTTCAATTTGTTGAGAAAAGGGAAAAATGTACTAAAAATCAAAGTTTTCACAAATGTCCTAAGAAATCAAAGTTATCACAAAAGCTCTGGATATTTTGCAATATTTCACATAGGAAAAATTGGAAAAATATCCAAAATACTAAAATTTCAAAAACAGACATAAAAGAGTGTAGGACATTTTGCGTATTTTCTTAAGCAAATATATAATTTTTCGTCATTTTGAGAAGATAGTAATATTTCACTTTGAGAAAATTGGAAAAATATAGTAGAAAATCAAGAAATTCAGCTGTTTGGTAAATTGCAATATTTTGTGAAATATTTCACCATTCGGTTGACTTCTAGATAAAATCGTTGACAAAATCTGACAAATATCTTAAAAATTCAAAGTTTTCACGAAACCTTTCTCAAACAAGTCAACCGTATAAGGCATTTTGCGAAATTTCTTATTTTTAAAATTTTTAACTAATTGGAAAATCGTTTCTAGAAAATCAAATGTTTAGTAAATTTCAAGATTTTGTGAAATATTTAATTTTTTTGAGAGAAGGGAAAAATGTCCTAAAAATTAAAGTTTTCACAAAACCTCAAAAGATTACTGTAAAGTTTTCATGAAAAATATCCTAAGAAATCAAAATTATCACAAAACTTTGGGGAAAGTGGTAAAATATGCAAAGATTTAAAAAAACCGTTCTCAAGAAATAAAAGAGTGTAGGGCATTTTGCGTATTTTCTTAAGCAAATACATAAAAATCAAAGTTTTCACAAAACCTCGAAAGGTTACTGTAAGGTTTTCATGAAATCTTTTTTTCAAGAAATTCAGCTGTTTCGTAAATTGCAATATTTTGTGAAATATTTCACCATTCGGTTGACTTCTAGATAAAATCGTTGACAAAATCAGACAAATATCCTAAAAATTCAAAGATTTCACAAAACCTTTCTCAAACATGTCAACCGTATAGGGCATTTTGTGAATTTCTTATTCTTAAAATTTTTAACTAATTTGAAGACCGTTTCTAGAAAATCAAATGTTTAGTATATTTCAAGATTTTGTGAAATATTTCATTTTGTTGAGAAAAGGGAAAAATGTCCTAAAAATCAACGTTTTCACAAAACCTCAAAAGATTACTGCAAAGTTTTTATGAAAAATGTCCTAAGAAATCAATGTTATGACAAAACTTTGAGACAATTGGAAAAATATCCTAAAAAATCAAAGATTTCAAAAAACTGTTCTCAAGAAATAAAAGAGTGTAGGGCATTTTGCGTATTTTGTTAAGCAAATACATAATTTTTCGTCGTATTTGGGAAATTTAGAAAAATATACTATAAGCTCAAAGTTTTCACAAAACCGAAAAATGTCCTCAAATTCAAAGTATTCACAAAACCTCAAAAGATTACTGTAAAGTTTTCATGAAAAATGTCCTATGAAATCATAGTTATCACAAAACTTTGGAAAAATATGCAAAGATTAAAAAAAACCGTTCTCAAGAAATAAAAGAGTGTAGGGCATTTTGCGTATTTTCTTAAGCAAATACATAATTTTTCGTCGTATTCTAGAGATTTTGAGAAGATAGTAATATTTCACTTAGGGAAAATTAGAAAAATATGCAAAGATTTTGAAAAACCGTTCTCAAGAAATAAAAGAGTGTAGGACATTTTGCGTATTTTCTTAACCAAATACATAATTTTTCGTCGTATTCTAGAGGTTTTTAGAATATAGCAGTATTTCACTTTGGGAAAATTGGAAAAATATTCTAAAATATCAAAAATTTCACAAAACCGAAAAATGTCGTAAAAATCAAAGTATTCACAATACCTCAAGAAGATTACTGTAGAGTTTTCATGAAATCTTTGTTTCAAATAATTCAACTGTTTCGTAAATTGCATTATTTTGTGAAATATTTCACCATTCGGTTAACTTCTAGATAAAATCGTTGACAAAATCAGACAAATATCCTAAAAATTCAAAGATTTCACAAAACCTTTCTCAAAAAAATCAAACCTCTCTCAAACAAATCAACCGCATTTTGTGAAATTTTTATTTTTTTAAATTTTTAACTAATTGGAAAATCGTTTCTAGAAAATCAACTGTTTAGTAAATTTTCAAAATTATGTGAAATATTTCATTTTGTTGAGAAAAGGGAAAAATGTCCTAAAAATCAAAGTTTTCACAAAACTTCAAAAGATTACTGTAAAGTTTTAGTAAAAATTTTCATAAGGAATTGCAGATATTTCTACTTTTTATAGAATTTCATGATCTTTGGATTTTTTGAATTTTTAACAATTGGAAGACTGTTTCTAGCTGTTCAGTAAATTGCAAGATTTTGTGAAATATTTGGTGGTGCGAATTATGGCCCCAAGTAAAATGGCCCCAAAATATAAAACGAAATAGTGCTCCAACAAAGATACAGGAAATATTTTTTTGAGGTATTTCAACTTTTTTACATTTAGGGTAATACTATATTTTGCAAAAAAAAAAAAAAAATAAAAATGACCCCAATGTTGTAAAATGAAGAAATACCCCAAAACAAAACTTTTTTCCTTTGGCGCTAATTTTCATTCTTAAATTTTGTAAAATTCGTGAATATTAAAATATTAAAAAGGGACCTAAAAAACCATATAATAATTAGGGGTGATCTTTCATTATTACTATTTATTAATATATTATAAAAAATCAGAACATTATCGCGCGAAATTTTATAAATAAAATACATCAAATATTATTACAAAAAAATATTTTTTTATTAAAGCGCGATTTTATAAAAATATTTTATGTAATAATATTTGTTGTATTTTCATAAAATGTTCAAAATAAACAAACATTTTATGAAAATACAAGAAAAATTATTAAATATGAAATTTTATAAATATATTAGCATATATTTGAGGTGGGGTGTCATAATGTCCATTGACGTTATGACACACCAAAAAGTTTCATAGTGTCCTAGGACGTTATGACAATTTTTAAAAGTGTTATAATGTCCATTGACATTGTATCATTTTTAAAACAGAACTGTATTTGAAAATTTGTAAAGAATTTAAGAAAGGGACACTCTTACCCCCAAAGGAATTTATCCTAAATTTGGTGTATGTTGCATTTTGGTTTCCATTTAAAAAGTGTTCTGAATAGCCGGCCTTCGGCCGGTCGCAGGGGTTTTAAACTCTGTGGTATTTCGAATACCGGCTTCGCTAAATTAAGCCATCTTTTGATAAATGGACTCTTTGAAATCCATGGTATTTATGTTACATTGCTAATATGCATTGTGACACTTTTGAAATTGCTATAACGTCCATGGACACTAGACTCAATTTAGTGAGTCATAACGCCCATGGAAAATATGACACTGGACTTTATGCCACCTATATTTGAATTAAAACTAAATGGGGTGAAATTTCATTTACGTTTTTGGGGTAATTGTTTATTACGAAAAATTACCCCAATATTTGTGGCCACTTTTCATTTCAACCTTGGGGAGATTTTTCATTAATTTTGGGGTGATTTTTCTTAAAAAATGTTAGGGTTATACTTCATAATGAATTTTGACCCCAACATTGGGGCAATTTTTCGTTTTATATTTTGGGGCCATTTTACCTGGGGCCATAATTCGCAGCGCCAAATATTTCATTTCGATGAGGGAATTGGAAAAATGCTTTACAAAATCAAAGTTTTCACAAAACCTCAATAAAAGCTGACTTTCTATATAAAATCGTAGACAAAATCAGTCAGATATCCTAGAAAATGAAAGATTTCACAAAACTTTTCCCAAACAAGTCAACCATATAGGGCATTTTGTGAAATTTCTTATTTTTTAAATTTTTAACTAAATTTCACAAAACCGAAGAATGTCGTAAAAATCAAAGTTTTCATAAAAACTCAAAAAAGATTACTATAGAGATTTCATGAAATATTTATTTCAAGAAATTCAGCTGTTTTGTAAATTGCAATATCTTGTGAAATATTTCACCATTCGGTTGACTTCTAGATAAAATCGTTGTCAAAATCAGACAAATATCCTAAAAACTCAAAGATTTCAGAAAACTTTTCTCAAACAAATCAACCTTACAGGGCATTTTGTGTAATATCTAATTTTAAAAATTTTTAACTAATTGGAAAACCGTTTCTAGAAAATCAAATGTTTAGTAAATTTCAAGATTTTGTGAAATGTTTCATTTCGTTGAAAAAAGTGGAAAAATGTCCTATAAAAATCAAAGTTTTCACAAAACCACAAAAAATGACTGTAAAGTCTTAGTGAAATTTTTCATAATTGCAGATATTTCTACTTTTTATAGAATTTTCATTAAATCTTTGAATTTTTTGAATTTTTAACTAATTGAAAGATTGCTAAATTGCAAGATTTGACATATAAACTAAAAATTAAAAGATTTCACAAAGCCTTTCTCAAACAAGTCAACCATATAGGGCATTTTGTGAAATTTCTTATTTTTAAAATTTTTAACTAATTGGTAGACTGTTTCTAGAAAATCAAATGTTTAGAAAATTTCTATAAGCTCAAAGATTTCACAAAACCCTCAAAGATTGCTGTAGAGTTTTCATGAAATCTATGTTTCAAATAATTCAGCTGTTTCGTAAATTGCAATATTTTGTGAAATATTTCACCATTCGGTTGACTTCTAGATAAAATCGTTGACAAAATCAGACAAATATCCTAAAATATCAAAGTTTTCACAAAACCTCAAAAGATACTGTAAAGTTTTCATGAAAAATGTCCTAAGAAATCAAAGTTATCACAAAACCACTGGATATTTTGCAATGTTTCACTTTGGGAAATTTGGAAAAATATCCTAAAAATCAAAGATTTCACAAAACTGAAGAATGTCCTCAAAATCAAAGTTTTCATAAAAACTTAAAAAAGATTACTATAGAGTTCTCATGAAATATTTGTTTCAAGAAATTCAGCTGTTTTGTAAATTGCAATATCTTGTGAGATCGTGAAAAATATACTATAAGCTCAAAGATTTCACAAAACCGAAAAATGTCTTCAAATTCAAAGTATTCACAAAACCTCAAAGTTTGCTGTAGAGTTTTCATGAAATCTTTGTTTCAAATAATTCAGCTGTTTGGTAAATTGCAAAATTTTGTGAAATATTTCACCATTCGGTTGACTTCTAGATAAAATCGTTGACAAAATCAGACAAATATCCTAAAATATCAAAGTTTTCACAAAACCTCAAAAGATTACTGTAAAGTTTTAATGAAAAAATGTCCTAAGAAACAAAGTTTTCACAAAACCTCAAGAAAGATTGACTTTCTAGATAAAATCGTTGACAAAATCAGACAAATATCCTAAAAAATCAAAGATTTCACAAAACTTTTCCCAAACAAGTCAACCGTATAGGGCATTTTGTGAAATTTCTTATTTTTAAAATTTTTAACTATTTGGAAAACTGTTTCTAGAAAATGAAATGTTTAGTAAATTTCAAGATTTTGTGAAATGTCCTAAAAATTAAAGTTTTAACAAAACCTCAAAAGATTACTGTAAACTTTTCATGAAAAATGTCCTATGAAATCAAAGTTTTCACAAAACTTTGGGAAAATTGGAAAAATATGCAAAGATTTAAAAAACCGTTCTCAAGAAATAAAAGAGTGTAGGACATTTTGCGTATTTTCTTAAGCAAATACATAATTTTTCGTCGTTTTCTAGAGATTTTGAGAAGATAGTAATATTTCACTTAGGGAAAATTGGAAAAATATGCAAAGATTTTAAAAAACCGTTCTCAAGAAATAAAAGAGCGTAGGATATTTTGCGTATTTTCTTAAGCAAATACATAATTTTTCGTCGTATTCTAGAGGTTTTGAGAATGTAGCATTATTTCACTTTGGTAAAATTTGAAAAATATACTAAAAAATCAATGATTTCACAAAACTGAAAAATGTCCTAAAAATCAAGATTTTATGGTATACGCATAATTAGGACGAATTTTGCTTAGCACGACGAACGATTGCACAAAAAATTGTTGCGTAAATTCGTCGATTGGAGCACAATAAAACTTTACGCACTGCGAATCTTGCTTTCAGTTCTCTGCTTTTCTTTGTGTTTGTTTTTAACTGCATATTCTGCAGGAAAATTGCACTTTTTTTGTTTTAGATCACAAACAAATTATTATTCAAATTTCTTAATTTTCAAATAAATAATTTTTGTTTACATACTGGTTGGGGTGACCATATTTACTAACCAAATATTATTAATCGAAAATAAAAAAAATTATTTTGAAATATTTCCTCATTTTTGCATTCAAAGATAATTATATTAATAAGAATAGTATACATTTAATTTATATACAGATAAATATACAAGAAAACGCTTTTTAGAACAAAAATTTACTTTATTTAAAAAAATAAATTAAAGCCAGAAATAAAAACGGTTACTCTAAACCAATTTATAAATAAAAACCAATATAAATAAAAACCAATAAACCAATTTATAAATAAATCTATCGCACAGTTCGTTACGTACGACGAATTTCGTCGTACGCACTGGTTGTGTGTATTTTCATATACTTTAGTGTGTTCTATATGTGACGACGAAAATTCGTTCCGAAAAATTCGTCGTTCGTCCCAATTGTGCGTATAGAATTACAAAACCTCAAAAAATATTACTGTAGAGTTTCCATGAAATCTTTGTTTCAAATAATTCAACTGTTTCGTAAATTGCAATATTTTGTGAATTATTTCACCATTCGGTTGACTTCTAGATAAAATCGTTGACAAAATCGCACAAATATCGTAAAAAATCAAAAATTTTACAAAACCTTTCTCAAACAGGTAAACAGTATAGGGCATTTTGTGAAATTTCTTATTTTTAAAATTTTTAACTAATTGAAAAATATTTTCTAGAAAATCAAATGTTTAGAAATTTTCAAAATTATGTGAAATTATCATTTCGCTGAGAAAAGTGAAAATGTCCTAAAAATCAAAGTTTTCACAAAACCTCAAAAGATTACTATAAAGTTTTTGTGAAATTTTTCATAAGGAATTGCAGATATTTCTACTTTTTATAGAGTTTTCATGAAATCTTTGGATTTTTTGAATTTTTAGCTAATTAGAAGACTGTTTCTAGAAAATCAACTGTTCAGTAAATTGCAAGATTTTGTGAAATATTTCTTTTCTATTTGAAATGAACTAGAGCAACTTCTTCTAGATTGGTAGAGCGGGGTAAACTAGTGGAGCAATCTAAATGAAGTTTTTCAGATAATTATAATAACTCTCGTCCGAGTTATTATAATTATTTGCGGTTGCGGGGGAAAAAGAAAGAAATTAAGCGGGATTAATAAAAGTTATATTTCTTTCAATTCTATAAGAGAGGAAACTCACCTTTTGTTCTGCCGTGCTAAATGAAGTAGAGTTTAAGTTTTTTTTTATTTTATTTTATATTTTATTCACAGCACTGAGCGGGGGTTTACTAAAGAGAAAGTTCAACTTTACTCAACGATTGATGATTTACAAGTGACTGATTTATTTTAATTACATGAAACGTGAAGCTTAGGTTTAGAACATAAATGGCTATTAAGCGAATATTTAGAACAAATGACAATTCAATTGTACCGAATACTAATTACTAATTACAAGATTACTTTACAGTGTTAAGATAATACAGTTCATTCATTATAATTCAATTTATCTTAAAATGTAAATAACCGTAAAGTAATAACAATTCAAAAAATCCAATTCAATATACAATTTATTTAATAATAATCATAATAATAATAATAATAATAATAAAATAGTGTCCAAGATTGGACATGCCGCCGACCTTGCCCTTAGGCAACAGTTGGCCCCTTGTTGGTGGAGCAGAGTACGTTGGCCAATGATTTAATGGCCTCGATAATGACTTCTTGATTTAGGCAGGCGGAAGTAGTTGGTTGATTGGGTGGTGGATGTTTAATGATAGGTTGGGTAGTTGGTGTGTGTGGTGTGATAGTTTGGACCTGGTTCAGCTGAGGACGTTGAATGGTTGAGGGCTGGGTTTGTCTTTGCGGCTTGGGCCGAGGATGTCGTCGTTGTGTGGTTTGGCTGCCGATGGTGACACGAATGTTTGGTGGATGTAACATCGTGTGATGGAACCTGTGGCATCTCCTGCAGCTTGCCATAAAGGTGCAAGACCGCACTACGTGGCTTTTAGCCAAACAGTTCACGCAATAGCGGTGTCTCGTGACCACATGAAGGTCATGCTGAGTAATTTTGGACAAAAACGTATGGCATGGAACATCATACAGAGCATACACTGGTATAGGTCAGGATCCAATCTGTTTTGATGATGACTGGTGCGGTTTCGGTGATCTTGTCGGTTGCGGGAAGCGGACCTGCGGTTATTGCTGCGGCTTTGGCTGCTACGTTCGCTTGGCCGATTGGTATCATCGCTACGGTATTCCTCTTGGCTGGGGTCCTCTCTTGGCCGGGTTGCGGTAAGTCTTCGGTTGGATCTAGGTGGGGATAAACAAAGTGTAAGTAACTGACAAAACAAATGAAGGTGGATTAGTGCTGGGAAAATTAGGGATTGTTAAGTGTGAAAGTGTAAAAATGAGAAGTGTTAAATGAGAGATTAGTGTGAAAGGTGTTAGGGTAATTAAAATATATAAAAAGGTATTGCTAAAGGAGATTAATGATATTATTTATATTGGATTAGAATTTTAATCTAAGTTAAAATTCTAATCATGATTTTCGCTTAAAAATGGTAGATAACATAATTTGACGATCGGTCGATTAATAACTCCTGAGCTTATGCGAACGTCGGCTACGCGTACATTATTATCTGAACCAAAATAAGTTTTTTCGATTCTTCCTAGACGCCATTCATAAGGCGGCTGAAGATCGTCTATTACAACGACGAGATCTTCGATTTTAAGATTGGTAGTAGAGTTTTTCCATTTGTGTAAAGTTTTAAGATAATCATTTTTCCAACGTATTGAGAATTTATGATGCAAAGCTTTTAATTTTTCCCACCTATTAATAAGAAATATATTTTGATAATCTTGTTCTGGGAGAGCCATTATCGGGGATCCTCTTAGGAAATGTCCTGGGGTTAGAGCAGTAAGTTCTGAAGGGTCTTCAGATAGAGCTGAGATTGGGCGAGAGTTTAGTACGCCTTCAATTCGGGTTAGAATTGTTGAGAATTCATCAAATGTGAATTTTTGAGCACCAGTAATTCGTTTTAAATGAAATTTGAAACTTTTTACGGCGGCTTCCTATAAGCCGCCCATATGAGGAGCGTGTGGGGGAATAAATTTCCACTCAAAGCCGTGTGTCAAGTACTTTTGAGCAACATCTTGAGATGCGTTTTTTATAAAAGAGGAAAATTCTCGTAAAAGTTCTTTACTAGCCCCTAGAAAGTTTCTACCGTTATCAGATACTACCCTTTGGGGTAGTCCTCGCTTCTTCACTTCTTCACTTCTAAGTGAACAGCTTTAGTACTAAAGCAAACGAATACGCTGACGTAACCTTTGACAAACGTAGATTTTCGTAAAGCTGACGATTTGAGCTCAAAGGGCCCAGCAAAGTCAACGCCAGTTATTTGAAAAGGTAGCGACAAATTACATCTGGTAGGGGGTAGAGGAGCCATTATTTGAGAACAGGGTTGCTGTTTGTAAATTATACAAGTTTTACAGTGTCGTATTATATTTTTTACACGAGGCTTGAGTTTGAATACATAAAATTCAGTTTGTACCATTCGGCACATTTGACCACATTCGGCATGAGATAAGAATTCGTGTAAATGTTTGAGATAAAGTTTACAAAAATGTGAATTACCGGGTAAAATTATGGGATAGTGTTCGCTATAGGGAAGTGATGATTGCGATAATCTTCCATTTACTCGTAAAATTGAGTTCGAGTCTATAAATGGATTAAGGGATTTTAGCGAACTTTTATTGGGTAATGCTTGAGATTTTAAACATTCTATTTCGTATTCTTCGAAATAGAATGTTTTTTGTTTTTGAGTTAAAGATAATTGAGTAGCGGAATTAACTTTTTTACATTTGTTAATAAATCGAAAAACATAGCAGATAATACGTAAGACTTTGCTATACGACGAAAATCTTTCAAGAATATATGTTTTTTGGGTTTCTGAATGCATTGATACTATTTTCTTTGGACATTCAGGGTTTTTTAAAGGATTTCTGTTAGGCCACTCAGACGATGGTTTAGTTAGCCACGATGGTCCATGCCACCAAAGCGAATTGTGAACAAGGTCTTGAGGTTTACAACCTCGAGTTCCCAAGTCTGCTGGATTATCATGCGTTGGGACATGTTTCCATATGGCGTTTGGCGTTAAACGATGAATTTCTGCAATACGATTTGCAACATATGTTTCCCACGTAGATGGGTGTTTAGAGAGCCAACCTAACACAATGGATGAATCAGTCCAAAGAAAAATTTCTGTAGTATTAAAATGTAGGGAAAAAATTACGTAATTTACCAGTTTTGATAGCAAACCGCACCATTTAGTTCCAGTCTTGGTAGACAAACAGTTTGAATTGGTGCCACTTTACTTTTTGCTACAAGTAAATTTACGAAAGTGTTACAAGTTTTCGTTTTACGTCGAATAAACACTGTAGCGCAATATGCTGTTTTAGACGCATTTGAGAATCCGTGGATTTGAATATCGTCAGATGGCGTATACTGTAACCAACGTGGAATGGAAATTGTTTCTATATGAGATAAATCTCGAATTAGATTATTCCACTTTTGAAGAGATTCAGATGAAACATCTTCATCCCATTCCAAGCCTTCTAACCACAGCTGCTGCATCAGCATTTTTGCTCTGATGACGATTGGTGCAAGTAATCCAGCTGGATCAAAAAGTTTTGCAACTGAATATAAAATTTGACGTTTTGTTATTCTTTGAGATTCATCGATGGGTGAAAAACTATAAGAAAATGTATCAGTGATTGCATTCCACTTGATGCCAAGTAGAACTTGCTTCGTGAAAACGTAAGAAGTCTAAATCATAAAGATCTTCTTTGGGCAAATGAGCAAGTAATTGCGGGTTATTAGCAGTAATTTTCTTTAATGGGAAACCTGCTGAGTTTAATGTTTCAATAAGTTGAGTTTGAGCAGAAAGAGTTTCTTCAATTGAATAACCTCCTGAGAGAATGTCATCGACATAAGTTTCTGTGCGCAGAATTGATGCTGCTTTTGGGTGTGCAGATTCGGAATCTGTTGCGAGTTGAAGAAGTGTCCGAATCGCGAGATAGGGAGCACAATTTTATATTTTAGGTTTTGAGCTGATAATCTTTAACTGGTTCATCTGACTCAGATTGAAATAAAATTCTTTGAAAAGATCTATAGCAGGGTGCACAAGTATTTGGCGATACATTTTTTGTATGTCGCCACTAAATACATATTAATATTTTCTCCAATTGAGAATAATCGTAATTAAATCATTTTGTAGAGTGGGACCTGTGTATAACACATCATTGAGCGAGAATTTAGATTTTGATTTTCTTGATGCGTTAAATACGACTCTTAATTTGGTCGTTTTGTGTTCTGGGCGAACAACTGCGTGGTGCGGTAAGTAAAACGAATAATATTTATCTTGGGATACAATTTCACTGGAAGAAGTTTCTTCCATGTGATCTAGAGTTATATAATCGTTCAGAACTGCTTTATATTGGGCTTGAAGTTCTGGATCTTTTGCGAGTGTTTTCTCCATTCTGGAGTATTGAGCTAATGCAATATATCGGGATGAGCCAAGGGAAACTTTGTCGGGAAATTCTGATCTGAATGGTAGTCGAACGACGTATCTACCATTCTCATGACGAGTTGTAGTTTGAGTATAAAACTTTTCGCAAATTTCATGTTCAACGGTGATTGGATTAGTAGTAGGAATTTCTTCCTGTTCCCAAAACATTTTCAATGTATTATTTAAATCTGAAGTTTCACATTGTGTGACCGAAGTGGTAAAAGTTTGAATAGTTTGGGTTTTAATGGGACCACTAAGAACCCAACCAAAAACAGTGTGATAAGCTGAAGTTTGACCACATACATTCTTTTTAATACCTTCTAAATTAAGAAATTTTTCATAATCATTTCCTATAATGAGATCAATTTGAGCAGATTTATTGAAAGTTGGATCTGCTAGATCCAATTCAGAAAGCTCAGGCGAGTCAGGTATTTCAAAAGAATATGTTGGAAGTCATTTAGTGACTTTGGGCATTACTATAGATTTAACTGGAATTCTAAAATTGTATCTTTTTGCATATAATACGAATTCACATTCTTTGTTAGCTATTTGTTTTTGGCCGCCAATACCAATAATTTCAAAATGAGAATTTTGATAAGGTAATTGAAGACGATTTCGAACATTTTCTGTTAAAAATGTTCGTTGAGAACCAGGGTCTATTAGAGCCCTAACAGTAAAAAGTTGACCTTGATGATCAATTTGTACTAATGCAGTACGCAACAGAATATTTTCATTATTCAGTGAACAATTACCTTGAATTTGATTTGAGCAAGCTGGGAAATCATTTTGAGGTGTAATTTGTTCAGTTTGGGCAGAATTCGACAAAGTTTTATGAGTTATATTTTTATTTTCTTTTGGATCTTGATTTTTTTTCGAGTGTTCTGGGATTTGAGCGGAATTTTGTAACTTTGGTCTCATATGAAGCAAAGTATGACGATTTTTTTTTACAATGGAGACAAGTTTTTTTACTTTTGCAATTTGGTTTAAAATGAGATGAACTCAAACAATTATTACAAATTTTATTTTTAAAAACGTAATCCACTCTTTGTTGTACCGTAAAGGTTCTAAATTTGGGACATGTTCTTAGAGAGATTTTCTTGAGATGTATAAGTTTGTAACTTTTTGCAGTTTTTATGCTATTGATGCGTTCTACTGCTTCATATCTGTCAACAAGGAATTGTGACATTTGAGACCACTTGGGAAGTTCTCGAGGGGAAGTTAAAGACTGTTCCCAAAGCGAAAGAGTAAAATCTGGCAATTTTGTTGAAACTAGGCGAATTAAAATAGGGTCCCAGCTTTCAACTTCTACCCCGAGAGTTCTTAGAGTTGCTAGCGAATCATTAACTGAAGATTGTATTCTTCTAATTGATTCGCTGTTTTCAGCGGTTGCTGGCGGAATATTAAAAAGGAGTTTTATTTGGTTATCAACCAGAACACGTTTGTTTTCATAGCGGGTTTTCAAAGCATTCCACGCTAATTCAAAATTTTCATGAGATAAGGGATATCTCTTTACAATGTCACCAGCTTCACCTCGTGTTTTATTTCGAAGGTGGTATAATTATGTGACAGGAGAGAGTTTTGAGTGATTTATATATACGGCCGTGAACATGTCACGAAACGATGGCCATTGTTCGTGACTGCCTTTAAATATTTCTGTATCGCAAGAGGGAAGTTTTATACAGTTACTTGAGTTACCTGGCGCAAAATTTTGAGTGAGAGGTTGGTTTGGGATTGAGTATCGGGCTGCTGCCTCGAACCCTGCTACATTGGAACTATCTAGTCTAGTAGCTTTTATTAAATCAAGAATTTGAGATGTGCATAAGTAATATGCGTCTACACACGCATTAAAATTAGTTTTCGCTTCTTCTTTAAATTCGGGTTTTATAGAGTTATCAGAAGCTAACATGACTCCTTCGTAAGAAGCTTCGACTTTAACCCATCTTGAGTCCAAATCTTTTAATTTTACTTCAAGAACAGATTCAGATTGTTCTTCAATAGGCGTTCTATTGAATCTGTCACAAAATTGAAGAAGATGGTCGCAGTCGAATACAAAGCGCTCTTTTGGAGCTGAAGTAGACTTTGTATTTGATGTAGAAGTCATATTGAAATGAGTTTAATATAGATTTAAGCTTATTTTAGCTTTAAAGCGTAGCGATTGCAATTTAATTTCTTTGTAATAGCGGTAAATTAGGGCATATGCAATTAAAAGCTGAGTTATGAAATGAGAATAAAAATTTTCTTCAAAAATTTTATTCTTTTTCGTAAAAGTGGATAAAAAGTTGCAACTTTTTGTGAATATGTTTTTATTAAAGGGGATGGTATTTGGTGAAAGCGGATAAAATATAAAGTAAACCAAACGAGAATTGGGTATTTATTAAAAATTTTTGATCGTTCTTCTTTATTCACTTTACTGAGAAGCGGTTATTAAATTAAAATAGTAATATGAACATAAAGAAGGGGTAGCGATAGCGGCGAATTGAAATTTAATTTAAGATTTTAATAACTTTTCTTTATTCACTTTACGGAGAAAGAGAAGGGAGCTATTAAGTAATAGCACTAGATGCGGATTATCTAGTTAAATTAGTAATATGAACATAAAGAAAAAGTTATAAAATTTCAAAAAATTTTAAATTTCAGGTTATCAATTATTCGTATTTCTTTATACTCTGGGTAAAGGGGCTATAGCGTTATAGCACTAGATACCAATTATCTAGTTAAAAATTTAGTATACTAATAGAATAATTTACAAAGTGATAAAAAATATTAAAAAAGTTTAATTTTGGGCAAAATTGTTTAATTTTTATTATTCTCGATGGTTTGTTTATTAGAGAAAAACTAGAGTTGATATCTAGTTAAAGGTGGATCAAATCGCGGAAATAAAAAACTAAATTTAGAGCAAATTAGTTTTTATAATTTTCAACCAAATTAATTTCTTAGCAGTCGTTGAGAATAACGAAACAAATTTCAAGAAAAAGAGTTTTCACACAAATTAAAAAAAAATTATTCGATATTCTTTTATTCTCTTTATCCTTGTATTTATCAGAACTAGATAACTAGTTAAAATTGAGCATTATTTGAGAATAAAGATATAATACAAAATTTAAATATTAAGATATAGAGATGGGATATGTATAATATAGTATAATATAATAAAAAATTTTAAAATTGTAAAATTTTTAAATTTTTATAAATGTGCACGCTTAAAAGTGTATTGGCTTAATATTTATTTAATGAGCTTTAAATGTTACCAAAGTTATTGCGTAATTATAGGGAAAATAATTTTTCAAAAAGACTATTGAATTATTTAAAAGTTTTTAAAACTGTGTTTTTCTTTTCGAGCTTTAATTAAATTTATTTAATTATTTAGAAATAGTGATTGGCATAAAATTGTCGATAATTGGGTTTAACAAAAAATTTTCAAAATCAAAAATTTTTTTCCGTTTGAAATTTATTTCAAAAAATTATTTCGTTGCTTAATTTTCCGAAAAAATGAAAAAAAACGCGATGGCAACTCTTTTTCACGATCAATTACGAAAAAAACACGATGGCAACACTTATTGAGAATGAGCGAGAATATATGAAAAAAAATATAAGTGATGACAACACGACCACTATTAAGCGATTTTTTTCCGAATACACTTTTACACTTGCACTTTTTATTTAATATTTTTGAGTTGAGTAAATTTGATTTAGTAAAATATTTTGATTTCGTATAACTTATTAGGGATAATTTCAATTGGGATGTATGTAATAATAACAAATTTATTTTTCTGCTTTTTAATTAATTTTGGAAAATTTTATTTAAATACATATATTTTTTTATTTATTTATTATGATTTTTTGTTTTTTAGCGAGTTGTGAAAATTTTAAATAATAAATTTGTGTTGTTAGTATTGTTTTAATTTTTTTTTGTTCTTTATTTAAGTTGTTTTTGCTTATAATTCTTTGGAATGGACTGTATGTAATTTTATTTTAAGTTTAAGCAACAACAAAAATATTTAAATAATGAGAACAACACAAAGTATTCTTATTTATTTTTACACTCGAGAAAAATATCAGCACAAGTTATCACAATTTTTAATATTTATAAAAATTTCAATGTGATAGAATTTTTCTTTAAGTTTCACTTGAGTAAATAAAGAAATTTATTTGAGAAATAAATTACTTTTATTAAAGCAGAAAAATAAATTTATTTTATTATTGCACTTTAATTTTTTTTTTTTTTTCGAAATATTTTCTTTTAATTATTAGGAGCACACTTAATTTTTCTTTGGGTGTAATATTTTTTATGTATTTTCCTTTATGTGAGAAACACTTGTTTAAAAAAAACCATACAACAAATATTTTTGGAATTTTACTTTATTCTCGTTTGTTTATTTATTTTGGACAAACATTTTTACACAAACAATTTAACGGGATAATTACATGAGATTTGTAATAGGTATGGATTTGTAATATGTATATATGCAAACATGTATTGGGTAGGGGAAAAAAATTTTGCGGTAATTATGTGCACTTAAAATTTTGTTTAAAAATTAATTTTTATTTAAAAAAAATTTAAAGAAATTACCGATTTTATTTATTTAAAAAAATATGGCGTCACAATTTTTTCTAAATATGGCGTTATTTAATAAAAAAAAAATTTATAAAAGAAAACCGCTTAACTTTTGTAAAAAAAATATGGCGACACAGATTATATATTTAAAAATTGCGCTTTTTTAGTATATAGGGCACCGCTATTTTTATGTAAAATTATTCTCTTTTTTAAATATATATATATATGTATACACTTTATGTAAAATTATGCGCTTTTTTTCAGAAAATTTTATATATGTATATAAGGAACCGCTAATTTTTTAATTTTAAATATATAGAACCCGTACGGCGACACGAATTATTTTTCACTTTTTATATACAATTTTATATAAGTATTTACTAATTATTAGTTTTAACATATTAATAAACTAATTATTTAGTTTTAACATATTTACATATATACATAAATATAACTTTTTTTATAGGGATTTTTTGTTGCAATTTTTGGCACTTTTATATTTGTTGTATGTTTATACCCTCCACCACCATCAGTGGTGATAGAGGGTATATATAAGTTTGTCGTTCCGTGTGTAACACCAAGAAATATACATCTAAGACCCAACAAAGTATATATATTCTGGGTCCTTATGAAATTCTGAGTCGATTTAGCTATGTCCGTCTGTCTGTCTGTGTAAAACACGCTCACGTTAAAACTAAGTAAAGAAAATCAACCAAATTCACCCAAAATATTTATTATTATCCTAAGCAGTTTGGTATTGAAAATCAGCAAAATCGGTTTACAACGTAAGAAGTTATGAGTAAAAATTTCAGACTACCTCGAAAAAAATTACGTTTTTTTCCTAATTCTTTTGAAGTTTCCTCGGAAACTACCAAAGATATTGCGATGAATTTTGTCACACTTTATTTTTTAGAGCAGTGATCAATTATGTTCAAAATCTTTACAATTGATCCAATATTTCCCATAGCCCCCATACAAAAGTACATATTCCCGGAAATTAGTTTTTCGTTAATAACTCAATCAAATATATCGGTATCAACACCAAATTTTGTACATACAAATATAATATGAAAAGAAATCATACTACCAACGTAGATCTCAGTCGGTCCACAATTGGTCATAGCTCCCATATAAGGTCCACTTCCAAAAATCACTTAAACGCACATATTTAATTGATGAATAAAGCTATTATGATAAAATTCGGGCTGGATATGTTTTGTGTACATACAAATCATTCTACCAAATTTTTTGGGGATCGGTCCATTATTGGTCATAGCTCCCATATAAGGCCCACTTCCGAAAATCATTTAAAAGCTCATATTTCATTGTCAAATAAAGCTATTTTGATAAAATTCGACAGAAATATGTTTAGTCTAAATATAAATCACTCTATGAAATTTTTTCCGGATAGGCCCATAATTGGTCATAGCTCCCATATAAGGTCGACTTCCGAAAATCACTTAAACGCATATATTTCATTGAACTATAAAGCTATCGGGATAAAATTCGACACAAATCTGTTTTGTATACATACAAATCTTTCTACAAAATTTTTTACGGATCGGTCCATTATTGGTCATAGATCCCATATAAGGCCCACTTCCAAAAATCACTTAAAAGCACATATTTCAATGTCAAGCTATCTTCATAAAATTCGACACAAATATGTTTTGCCTAAACATGAATCACTCTACGAAATTTTTTCTGGATAGGCCCATAATTGGTCATAGCTCCCATATAAGGTCGACTTCCGAAAATCACTTAAACGCATATATTTCATTGAATTCTAAAGCTATCGGGATAAAATTCGACTTGAATATATTTTGTGTACGTACAAATCATTTTACAAAATAATTTTTTACGGATCGGTCCATTATTGGTCATAACTCAAATATGAGGCTCACTTACGAAAATCACTTAAAAGCACATATTTCATTATCAAATAAAGCCATCTTGATAAAATTCGACACAAACATGTTTTGCCCAAATATAAATCACTCTGCAAAATTTTTCCCGAATAGGCCCATAATTGGTCATTGTTCCCATATAAGGTCCACTTCCGAAAATCACACGCATATATTTCATTGAATTCTTAAGCTATAGGAATAAAATTCGACTTGAATAAGTCTTGTGTACATACAAATCATTTTACCACTTTTTTCTCGGATCGGTCCATTATTAATCATAGCTCCCATATAAGGTCCACTTCTGAGAATAACTTAAACGCACATATTTCATTGTCAAATAAAGTTATCTTGAGAAAATTCGACACTTATATGTTTTGTCTTTACATAAATCACTACGAAATTTTTTCGGGATAGGCCCTTAATTGCTCATAGCTCCTATATAAAGTCCACTTCCTAAAATCACCTAAACGCACCTATTGGAGTAAAATTATACTTGATCTTTTTCTGCATTATACGAAATTGTTTCCTGATCGGTGCATAATTGGTCACAACTCCCTTATAAGGACCATTTATGAAAATTACTTGAACGCACATTTTATACATAGGTATACAATTTTTTCTGAATCGGTCCGTATTTGGTCACAACTCCCATATAAGGGCCATTTCTGAAAATTACTTAAAAGCACATTTTATACACATTTAGGTATAAAATTTGACGTAAATGTGTATTTTGTATATATGTATATAAATCATTGTACGGAATTTTTCCGAACCGGTCCATATAAGGTTAATTGTTAAAAATCACTTAATACCACTTAATTCGTTATTAAATTATTATATCCGGATAAAATTCGACATAAGTATGTTCTGCGTATAGATAAATAATTCTAAATTTTTCTGGACCTAATCAAAATTAGTTCGACAAAAATTTTGGCGAGTTATCTAAAAAATAGATAGTTAGATGGGTTTCAATAAAAAGTAGCTTGCTGGTGGAGGGTATTTAAGATTCGGCATAGCCGAATATAGCACTCTGACTTGTTTTTTTTTCTTGTGGTTTTTATCACTTAAAAAAAAATTGAGAGATTTATGTATGTTTGTTGTTTTAACAAATTTCAAACGCGAGATTTTTAGGGGTTGTTTTTTAATTTTAAATATTCTTTTTTCTTGCACTTTAATAAAGAGATATGTAATTTTTGTGATTTTTTGGATGAGTGTATGTATGTGTGTGTGCGCGAGTGGGAATTTTGTGTAAAAAATTAGAGTTTTACTTAAGTTTTGTCCGGCTTTTAAAAACTGATGAGCATGTAATTTACCTCATTCTTGCGGTGATTTTTGTAGGGAATTTTTTTGGTATTTAGCTGGTTTCATTTTTCAGCGGTTTGATGTGACCGTGAAATGAACTAGAGCAACTTCTTATAGATTGGTAGAGCGGGGGGAAAATAAGTGGAGCAATCTAAAAGAAATTTTTAATAATTATAATTACTCTCGTCCGAGTAATTATAATTATATGCGTTGCGAAAAAAAGAAAAGCGGGGAATTAATAAAATGATATTTCTTTTCTTTTATGAGAGAGGGGAATGAGGGATAATTACCTTTTGTTCTGCCGCGCTAAGAAGTAAATAAGTGGAGTTGGTTTTTTTTTGTATTTTATTTTTGTTCACTGCACAGAGTTAAATAGAAGTTAAAGAGCGGGAGAGATATGTTAAAGTGTACTCAACGACTGATGATTTACAAGTGACTGATTTATTTTAATTACAAGAAACGTGAAGCTTAGGTTTAGAACATAAATGGCTATTCTTTCTTATTTTTTAAATTTTTAACTAATTGGAGAACTGTTTCTAGAAAATGAAATGTTTAGTAAATTTCGAGATTTTGTGAAATGTCCAAAAAATCAAAGTTTTAACAAAACCTCAAAAGTTTACTGTAAACTTTTCATGAAAAATGTCCTATGAAATCAAAGTTTTCACAAAACTTTGGGAAAATTGGAAAAATATGCAAAGATTTAAAAAACCATTCTCAAGAAATAAAAGAGTGTAGGGCATTTTGCGTATTTTCTTAAGCAAATACATAATTTTTCGTCGTATTCTAGAGATTTTGAGAAGATAGTAATATTTCACTTTGGGAAAATTAGAAAATTATACTAATAAATCAAAGATTTTACAAAACCGAAAATTGTCCAAAAAATCAAAGATTCACAAAACCTCAAAAAAGATTACTGTAGAGTTTTCATGAAATTTTTGTTTCAAGGAATTCAGCTGTTTCGTAAATTGCAATATTTTTTGAAATATTACACCATTCGATTGACTTCTAAATAAAATCGTTGACAAAATCAGACAAATATCCTAAAAAATCAAAGATTTCACAAAACCTTTCTCAAACAAGTCAACCGTACTGGACATTTTGTGAAATTTCTTATTTTTAAAATTTTTAACTAATTGGAAAACCGTTTCTAGAAAATCAAATGTTTAGTAAATTTCAATATTTTGTGAAATATTTCATTTCGATGAGAGAATTGGAAAAATTCCTTAAAAAATAAAAGTTTTCACAAAACCTCAAGAAAGATTGACGTTCTAGATAAAATCGTTGACAAAATCAGACAAATATCTTAAAAAATCAAAGATTTTACAAAACCGAAAATTGTCCAAAAAATCAAAGTTTCACAAAACCTCAAAAAAGATTACTGTAGAGTTTTCATGAAATCTTTGTTTCAAGGAATTCAGCTGTTTCGTAAATTGCAATATTTTGTGAAATATTCCACCATTCGATTGACTTCTAAATAAAATCGTTGACAAAATCAGACAATTGTCCTAAAAAATCAAAAAATTCAAAAAACCTATCTCAAATGGGTAAACCGTAAATCATTTTGTGAAATATCTAATTTTTAAAATATTTAACTAATTGGAAACCCGTTTCTAGAAAATCAAATGTTTAGTAAATTACAAGGTTTTGTGAAATATTTCATTACAAAATCAAAGTTTTCACAAAACCTCAAGAAAGATTGACTTTCTAGATAAAATCGTTGACAAAATCAGACAAATATCCTAAAAAATCAAAGATTTCACAAAACCGAAAAATGTCCTAAAAAAAAGTTTTACAAAGCCCCAAAAAAGATTACTGTAGAGTTTTCATGAAATCTTTGTTTCAAATAATTCATCTGTTTCGTAAATTGCAATATTTTGTGAAATATTTCACCATTCGCTTGACTCCTAGATAAAATCTTTGACAAAATCAGACAAATATCCTAAAAAATCAAAAAATTCACAAAACCTTTCTCAAACAGGTAAACCATAAAGCATATTGTGAAATTTCTTATTTTTAACTAATTGGAAAACCGTTTCTAGAAAATCAAATGTTTAGTAAATTTCAAGGTTTTGTGAAATATTTCATTTTGCTGAGAAAAGGGAAAAATATCCTAAAAATCAAAGTTTACCCAAACCTCAAAAGATTACTGTAAAGTTTTCATGAAAATCAAAGTTATCAAAAAACCTCTGGATATTTTGCAATATTTCACTTTGGGAAAATTGGAAAAATATCCTAAAAAATCAAAGATTTCAAAAAACTGTTCGCAAGAAATAAAAGAGTGTTGGGCATTTTGCGTATTTTCTTAAGCAAGTATATAATTTTTCGTCGTTTTGAGAAGATAGTAATATTTCACTTTGCGAAAATTGGAAAAATATATTAAAAAATCAAAGATTTCACAAAACCGGAAAATGTTCTAAAAAGCAAAGTTTTCACAAAACCACAAAAGATTACTGTAAAATTTTAGTGAAACTTTTCATAAGGAGTGGAAATATTTATACTTTTTATAGAGTTTTCATGAAATCTGTGTATTTTTTTTGAATTTTTAACTAATTGGAAGACTGTTTCTGTAAAATCAACTGTTCAGTAAATTGCAAGATTTTGTGAAATATTTCATTTCGATGAGAGAATTAGAAAAATGCCTTAGAAAATCAAAGTTTTCACAAAACCTCAAGAAAGATTGACATTCTAGTTAAATTGTTGTCAAAATCAGACAAATATCCTAAAAAATCAAAAATTTCACAAAACCTTTCCCAAACAAGTCAACCGTATCTTGTAAAATTTCTTATTTTTAAAATTTCTATCTAATTGGAAAATGGTTTCTAGAAAATCAGTTGTTTAGTAGTTTGTAAGATTTTGTGAAATTATCTAAAAATCAAAGTTTTCACAAAACGTCAAAATATTACTGTAAAGTTTTCATGAAAAATGTCCTAAGAAATCAAAGTTATCACAAAACTTTGGGAAAATTGGAAAAATATGCAAAGATTTCAAAAAACCGTTCTCAAGAAATAAAAGAGTTTAGGACATTTTGCGTATTTTCTTAAGCAAATACATCAACGTTTTTACAAAACCTCAAAAGATTACTGTAAAGTTTTCATGAAATCTTTTTTTCAAGAAATTCAGCTGTTTCATAAATTGCAATATTTTGTGATATACTTCACCATTCGGTTGACTTGTAGATTAAATCGTTGACAAAATCAGACAAATATCCTAAAAAATCAAAGATTTCACAAAACCTTTCTCAACCAAGTCAACTTTGTATGATATTTTGTGAAATTTCTTTTTTTTTAATTTTTAACTAATTGGAAAATCGTTTCTAGAAAATCA
This sequence comes from Lucilia sericata, assembly GCF_015586225.1. Taxonomy (NCBI): domain Eukaryota; kingdom Metazoa; phylum Arthropoda; class Insecta; order Diptera; family Calliphoridae; genus Lucilia; species Lucilia sericata. The sequence continues at coordinate 239,735 of NW_023994343.1, read as the reverse complement.
AATGTGTAATAAATTTCAAGATTTTGTGAAATATTTCATTTTGTTGAGAAATGGAAAAAATGTCCTAAAAATCAAAGTTTTCACAAAACCTCAAAAGATTAATGTAAAGTTTTAGTGAAATTTTTCATAAGGAATTGCAGATATTTCTACTTTTTATAGAGCTTTCATGAAATCTTTGGATTTTTAACTAATTGGAAGAATGTTTCTAGAAAATCAACTGTTCAGTAAATTGCAATATTTTGTGAAATATTTCACCATTCGGTTGACTTGTAGATTAAATCGTTGACAAAATCAGACAAATATTCTAAAAAATCAAAGACTTTACAAAACCTTTCTCCAACAAGTCAACCGTATAGGGCATTTTGTGAAATTTTTTATTTTTAAAATTTGGAAAACCGTTTCTAGAAAATCAAATGTAAATTTCAAAATTTTGTGAAATATTTCATTTCGTTGAGAAAAGTGAAAAAATGTCCTAAAAATCAAAGTTTTCACAAGACCACAAAAGATTACTGTAAAATTTTAGTGAAATTTTTCATAAGGAATTGCAGATATTTCTACTTTTTATAGATTTTTCATGAAATCTTTGGATTTTTTGAATTTTTAACTAATTCGAAAACTGTTTCTAGAAAATCAACTGTTCAGTAAATTGCAAGATTTTGTGAGAGATTTCTTTTCTATGAGAGAATTGGAAAAATGCCTTTCAAAATCAAAGTTTTCACAAAACCTCAAGAAATATTGACTTTCTAAAATTTCTTACTTTTGAAATTTTTAACTAAACTAAATTTCAAGATTTTGTGAAATGTCCCAAAAATCAAAGCTTTCACAAACCCTCAAAAGATTACTGTAAAGTTTTCATGAAAAATGTCCTAAGAAATCAAAATCAAATCAAAAAGATTGTAAAGCATTTAATAATAATCAAATTTAAACATAATCAAATACATAATTTTTCGTCGTATTCTAGAGGTTTTGAGAAGATAGTAATATTTCACTTTGGGAAAATTTGAAAGATATTGGAAAAATATCCTAAAAAATCAAAGATTTCAAAAAACCGTTCTCAAGAAATAAAAGAGTGTAGGTCATTTTGCGTATTTTCTTAAACAAATACATAATTTTTTGTCGTATTCTAGAGGTTTAGAGAAGATGGTAATGTTAAACGTTTAGCAAATTTCAAGATTTTGTGAAATATTTTATTTTGTTGAGAAAAGGGAAAAATGTCCTAAAAATCAAAGTTTTCACAAAACCTCTGAATATTTTGCAATATTTCACTTTGGGAAAATTGCAAAAATATACTAAAAATCAAAAATTTCAAAAACTGACATAAAAGAGTGTAGGGCATTTTGCGTATTTTCTTAAGCAAATACATAATTTTTCGTCGTTTTGAAAAGATAGTAATATTTCACTTTGGGAAAAATGGCAAAATATACTAAAAAATCAAAGATGTCCAAAACCGAAAAATGTCTTAAAAATCAAAGTTTTACAAAACCTCCAAAAATATTACTGTAGAGTTTTCATGAAATCTTTGTTTCAAGAATTTCAGCTGTTTCGTAAATTGCAATATTTTGTGAAATATTTCACCATTCGGTTGACTTCTAGATAAAATCGTTGACAAAATCAGATAAATATCCTAAAAAATCAAAGATTTCACAAAACCTTTCTCAAACAACTCAAGCATATAGGGCATTTTGTGAAATTCTTATTTTTAAAAATTTTAACTAATTGGAAAACCGTTTCTAGAAAATCAAATATTTAGTAAATTTCAAGATTTTGTGAAATATTTCATTTCGATGAGAGATTTGGAAAAATGCCTTACAAAATAAAAGTTTTCACAAAACCTCATGATAGATTGACTTTCTAAATAAAATCGTTGACAAAATCAGACAAATATCCTAAAAAATCAAAGATTTCACAAAACCGAAAAATTTCCCAAAAATCAAAGTTTTACAAAACCTTAAAAAATATTACTGTAGAGTTTTTATTAAATCTTCGTTTCAGGAAATACAGCTGTTTCATAAATTGTAATATTTTGTGAAATACTTCACAATTCGGTTGACTTCTAGATAAAATCTTTGACAAAATCAGAAAATATCCTAAAAAATCAAAGATTTCACAAAACCTTTCTCAAACAAGTCAACTATAAATGGCATTTTGTGAAATTTCTTATTTTTAAAATTTTTAACTAATTGGAAAACCGTTTCTAGAAAATCAAATGTTTAGTGAATTTCAAGATTTTATGAAATATTTCATTTTGTTGAGAAAAGTGAAAAAATATCCTAAAAATCAAAGTTTTCACAAAACCCCAAAAGATTACTGTAAAGTTTTAGTGAAATTTTTCATAAGGAATTGCAGATATTTCTACATTTTATAGAGTTTTCATGAAATCTTTGGATTTTTTGAATTTTTAACTAATTGGAAGACTGTTTCTAGGAAATCAACTGTTCAGTTAATTGCAATATTTTGTGAAATATTTCACCATTCGGTTGACTAGTAGATAAAGTCGTTGACAAAATCAGACAAATATCCTAAAAAATCAAAGATTTCACAAAACCTCAAGAAATATTGACTTTCTAGATAAAATCGTTGACAAAATCAGACAGATATCCTAAAAAATCAAAGATTTCACAAAAACTTTCCCAAACCAGTCAACCGTATAGGGCATTTTGTAAAATTTCTTGCTTTTTAAATTTTTAACTAATTGGAAAACTGTTTATAGAAAAAGAAATGTTTAGTAAATTTCAAGATTTTGTGAAATGTCCCAAAAATCAAAGTTTTCACAAAACCTCAAAAGATTACTGAAAAATTTTCATGAAAAATGTCCTAAGAAATCAAATTTATCACAAAACTTTGGGAAAATTGGAAAATATGCATAGATTTCAATAAACCGTTCTCAAGAAATAAAAGAGTGTAGGTCATTCTGCGTATTTTGTTAAGCATTTTGCGTATCTTCTTAAGCAAATACATAATTTTTCGTCGCATTCTAGAGGTTTTGAGAAGGTAATAATATTTCACTTGGGGAATATTTGAAAAATATTGGAAAAATATACTAAAAAATCAAAGATTTCAAAAAACCGTTCTCAAGAAATAAAAGAGTGTAGGTCATTTTGTGTATTTTCTTCAGCAAATACATAATTTTTCGTCATATTCTAGAGGTTTTGAGAAGATAGTAATATCAAATGTTTAGCAAATTTCAAGATTTTGTGAAATATTTCATTTTGTTGAAAAAAGGGAAAAAGGTTCTAAAAATCAAAGTTTTCACAAAACCTCAAAAGATTACTGTAAAGTTTTCATAAAAATGCCCTAAGAAATCAAAGTTATCACAAAACCTCTGGATATTTTGCAATATTTCACTTTTGGGAAATTTGGAAAAATATCCTAAAAATCAACAATCTCAAAAACTGACATAAAAGAGTGTAGGGCATTTTGCGTATTTTCTTAAGCAAATACATAATTTTTCGTCGTTTTGAGAAGATAGTAATATTTCACTTTGGGAAAATTAGAAAAATATACTAAAAAATCAAAGATTTCACAAAACCGAAAAATGTTTTAAAACCAAAGTTTTACAAAACCTCCAAAAATATTACTGTAGAGTTTTCATGAAATCTTTGTTTCAAGAAATTCAGCTGTTTCGTTAATTTTGTGAAATATTTCACCATTCGGTTGTCTTCTAGATAAAATCGTTGACAAAATCAGACAAATATCCTAAAAAATCAAAGATTTCACAAAACCTTTCTCAAACAACTCAACCGTATAGGGCATTTTGTGAAATTTATTAATTTTAAAATTTTTAAATAATTGGAAAACCGTTTCTAGAACATCAAATGTTTAATAAATTTCAAGATTTTGTGAAATATTTCATATCGATTAGAGAATTGGAAAAATGCCTTACAAAATCAAAGTTTTCACAAAACCTCAAGAAAGATTGACTTTCTAGATAAAATCGTTGACAAAATCAGACAAATATCCTAAAAAATCAAATATTTCATAAAACCTTTCTCAAACAACTCAACCATATAGGGCATTTTGTGAAATTTCTTATTTTTAAAAATTTTAACTAATTGGAAACCCGTTTCTAGAAAATCAAATATTTAGTAAATTTAAAGATTTTGTGAAATATTTCATTTCGATAAGAGAATTGGAAAAATGCCTTACAAAATCAAAGTTTTCACAAAACCTCAAGAAAGATTGACTTTCTAGATAAAATCGTTGACAAAATCAGACAAATATCCTAAAAAATCAAAGATTTCACAAAACCTTTCTCAAACAACTCAACCATATAGGGCATTTTGTGAAATTTCTTATTTTTAAATATTTTAACTAATTGGAAAACAGTTTCTAGAAAAGCAAATATTTAGTAAATTTCAAGATTTTGTGAAATATTTCATTTCGATGAGAGAATTGAAAAAATGCCTTACAAAATCAAAGTTTTCACAAAACCTCAAGAAAGATTGACTTTCTAGATAAAATCGTTGACAAAATCAGACAAATATCCTAAAAAATCAAAGATTTCACAAAACCTTTCCCAAACAAGTCAACCATATAGGGCATTTTGTGAAAAAATACACAAAACCTTTCTCAAACAGGTAAACCGTAAAGCATTTTGTGAAATTTCTTATTTTTAAAATTTTTAACTAATCGGAAAATCATTTCTAGAAAATCAAATGTTTAGTAAATTTTCATTTCGTTGAGAAAAGTGAAAAAATGTCCTAAAAATCAAAGTTTTCACAAAACCTCAAAAGATTACTGTAAAGTTTTAGTGAAATTTTTCATAAGGAATTGCAGATATTTCTACTTTTTATAGAGTTTTCATGAAATCTTTGGATTTTTAACTAATTGGAAGAATGTTTCTAGAAAATCAACTGTTCAGTAAATTGCAATATTTTGTGAAATATTTCACCATTTGGTTGACTTGTAGATTAAATCGTTGACAAAATCAGACAAATATCCTAAAAAATCAAAGATTTTACAAAACCTTTTTCCGACAAGTCAACCGTATAGGGCATTTTGTGAAATTTTTTATTTTTAAAATTTGGAAAACCGTTTCTAGAAAATCAAATGTAAATTTCAAAATTTTGTGAAATATTTCATTTCGTTGAGAAAAGTGAAAAAATGTCCTAAAAATCAAAGTTTTCACAAGACCACAAAAGATTACTGTAAAATTTTAGTGAAATTTTTTATAAGGAATTGCAGATATTTCTACTTTTTATAGATTTTTCATGAAATCTTTGGATTTTTTGAATTTTTAACTAATTCGAAAACTGTTTCTAGAAAATCAACTGTTCAGTAAATTGCAAGATTTTGTGAAAGATTTCTTTTCTATGAGAGAATTGGAAAAATGCCTTTCAAAATCAAAGTTTTCACAAAACCTCAAGAAATATTGACTTTCTAAAATTTCTTACTTTTGAAATTTTTAACTAAACTAAATTTCAAGATTTTGTGAAATGTCCCAAAAATCAAAGCTTTCACAAAACCTCAAAAGATTACCGTAAAGTTTTCATGAAAAATGTCCTAAGAAATCAAATTTATCACAAAACTTTGGAAAAATTTAAAAAATATGCATAGATTTCAATAAACCGAGAAATAAAAGATTGTAAAGCATTTTACGTATCTTCTTAATCAAATACATAATTTTTCGTCGTATTCTAGAGGTTTTGAGAAGATAGTAATATTTCACTTTGGGAAAATTTGAAAAATATTGGAAAAATATCCTAAAAAATCAAAGATTTCAAAAAACCGTTCTCAAGAAATAAAAGAGTGTAGGTCATTTTGTGTATTTTCTTGAGCAAATACATAATTTTTCGTCATATTCTAGAGGTTTTGAGAAGATAGTAATATCAAATGTTTAGCAAATTTCAAGATTTTGTGAAATATTTCATTTTGTTGAGAAAAGGGAAAAAGGTTCTAAAAATCAAAGTTTTCACAAAACCTCAAAAGATTCATAAAAATGCCCTAAGAAATCAAAGTTATCACAAAACCTCTGGATATTTTGCAATATTTCACTTTTGGGAAATTTGGAAAAATATCCTAAAAATCAACAATTTCAAAAACTGACATAAAAGAGTGTAGGGCATTTTGCGTATTTTCTTAAGCAAATACATAATTTTTCGTCGTTTTGAGAAGATAGTAATATTTCACTTTGGGAAAATTAGAAAAATATACTCAAAAATCAAAGATTTCACAAAACCGAAAAATGTCTTAAAAACCAAAGTTTTACAAAACCTCCAAAATATTACTGTAGAGTTTTCATGAAATCTTTGTTTCAAGAAATTCAGCTGTTTCGTAAATTGCAATATTTTGTGAAATATTTCACCATTCGGTTGACTTCTAGATAAAATCGTTGACAAAATCAGACAAATATCCTAAAAAATCAAAGATTTCACAAAACCTTTCTCAAACAACTCAACCGTTAAGGCATTTTGTGAAATTTCTTAATTTTAAAATTTTTAAATAATTGGAAAACCGTTTCATTTCGATGAGAGAATTGGAAAAATGCCTTACAAAATCAAAGTTTTCACAAAACCTCAAGAAAGATTGACTTTCCAGATAAAATCGTTGACAAAATCAGACAAATATCCTAAAAAATCAAAGATTTCACAAAACCTCAAGAAAGATTGACTTTCTAGATAAAATCGTTGACAAAATCAGACAAATATCCTAAAAACTCAATTCGAATCGATTAGAGAATTGGAAAAATGCCTTACAAAATCAAAGTTTTCACAAAACCTCAAGAAAGATTGACTTTCTAGATAAAATCGTTGACAAAATCAGACAAATATCCTAAAAAATCAAAGATTTTATAAAACCTTTCTCAAACAACTCAACCATATAGGGCATTTTGTGAAATTTCTTATTTTTAAAAATTTTAACTAATTGGAAACCCGTTTCTAGAAAATCAAATATTTAGTAAATTTAAAGATTTTGTGAAATATTTCATTTCGATGAGAGAATTGGAAAAATGCCTTACAAAATCAAAGTTTTCACAAAACCTCAAGAAAGATTGACTTTCTAGATAAAATCGTTGACAAAATCAGACAAATATCCTAAAAAATCAAAGATTTCACAAAACCTTTCTCAAACAACTCAACCATATAGGGCATTTTGTGAAATTTCTTATTTTTAAATATTTTAACTAATTGGAAAACAGTTTCTAGAAAAGCAAATATTTAGTAAATTTCAAGATTTTGTGAAATATTTCATTTCGATGAGAGAATTGAAAAAATGCCTTACAAAATCAAAGTTTTCACAAAACCTCAAGAAAGATTGACTTTCTAGATAAAATCGTTGACAAAATCAGACAAATATCCTAAAAAATCAAAGATTTCACAAAACCTTTTCCAAACAAGTCAACCATATAGGGCATTTTGTGAAAAAATTCACAAAACCTTTCTCAAACAGGTAAACCGTAAAGCATTTTGTGAAATTTCTTATTTTTAAAATTTTTAACTAATCGGAAAATGATTTCTAGAAAATCAAATGTTTAGTAAATTTTCATTTCGTTGAGAAAAGTGAAAAAATGTCCTAAAAATCAAAGTTTTCAAAAAACCTCAAAAGATTACTGTAAAGTTTTAGTGAAATTTTTCATAAGGAATTGCAGATATTTCTACTTTTTATAGAGTTTTCATGAAATCTTTGGATTTTTAACTAATTGGAAGAATGTTTCTAGAAAATCAACTGTTCAGTAAATTGCAATATTTTGTGAAATATTTCACCATTCGGTTGACTTGTAGATTAAATCGTCAAAGATTTTACAAAACCTTTCTCCAACAAGTCAACCGTATAGGGCATTTTGTGAAATTCTTTTATTTTTAAAATTTGGAAAACCGTTTCTAGAAAATCAAATGTAAATTTCAAAATTTTGTGAAATATTTCATTTCGTTGAGAAAAGTGAAAAAATGTCCTAAAAATCAAAGTTTTCACAAGACCACAAAAGATTACTGTAAAATTTTAGTGAAATTTTTCATAAGGAATTGCAGATATTTCTACTTTTTATAGATTTTTCATGAAATCTTTGGATTTTTTGAATTTTTAACTAATTCGAAAACTGTTTCTAGAAAATCAACTGTTCAGTAAATTGCAAGATTTTGTGAAAGATTTCTTTTCTATGAGAGAATTGGAAAAATGCCTTTCAAAATCAAAGTTTTCACAAAACCTCAAGAAATATTGACTTTCTAAAATTTCTTACTTTTGAAATTTTTAACTAAACTAAATTTCAAGATTTTGTGAAATGTCCCAAAAATCAAAGCTTTCACAAAACCTCAAAAGATTACTGTAAAGTTTTCATGAAAAATGTCCTAAGAAATCAAATTTATCACAAAACTTTGGAAAAATTTAAAAAATATGCATAGATTTCAATAAACCGTTCTCAAGAAATAAAAGATTGTAAAGCATTTTGCGTATCTTCTTAATCAAATACATAATTTTTCGTCGTATTCTAGAGGTTTTGAGAAGATAGTAATATTTCACTTTGGGAAAATTTGAAAAATATTGGAAAAATATCCTAAAAAATCAAAGATTTCAAAAAACCGTTCTCAAGAAATAAAAGAGTGTCATTTTGCGTATTTTCTTAAACAAATACATAATTTTTTGTCGTATTCTAGAGGTTTAGAGAAGATGGTAATGTTAAACGTTTAGCAAATTTCAAGATTTTGTGAAATATTTTATTTTGTTGAGAAAAGGGAAAAATGTCCTAAAAATCAAAGTTTTCACAAAACCTCAAAAGATTTCTGTAAAGTTTTCATGAAAAATGCCCTAAGAAATCAAAGTTATCACAAAACCTCTGAATATTTTGCAATATTTCACTTTGGGAAAATTGCAAAAATATACTAAAAATCAAAAATTTCAAAAACTGACATAAAAGAGTGTAGGGCATTTTGCGTATTTCCTTAAACAAATACATAATTTTTCGTCGTTTTGAGAAGATAGTAATATTTCACTTTGGGAAAAATGGAAAAATATACTAAAAAATCAAAGATTTCCAAAACCGAAAAATGTCTTAAAAATCAAAGTTTTACAAAACCTCCAAAAATATTACTGTAGAGTTTTCATGAAATCTTTGTTTCAAGAAATTCAGCTGTTTCGTAAATTGCAATATTTTGTGAAATATTTCACCATTCGGTTGACTTCTAGATAAAATCGTTGACAAAATCAGATAAATATCCTAAAAAATCAAAGATTTCACAAAACCTTTCTCAAACAATTTTTAAAATTTTTAAATAATTGGGAAACCGTTTCTAGAAAATCAAATGTTTAATAAATTTCAAGATTTTGTGAAATATTTCATATCGATTGGAGAATTGGAAAAATGCCTTACAAAATCAAAGTTTTCACAAAACCTCAAGAAAGATTGACTTTCAAGATAAAATCGTTGACAAAACTGACAAATATCCTAAAAAATCTAAGATTTCACATAACCGAAAAATGTCCTAAAAATCAAAGTTTTACAAAACCTTAAAAAATATTACTGAAGAGTTTCGGTTGAAAATCTTTTTTGAAAATCTGACAATTATCCTAAAAAATCAAAGATTTCACAAAACCTTTCTCAAACAACTCAAGCATATAGGGCATTTTGTGAAATTTCTTATTTTTAAAAATTTTAACTAATTGGAAAACCGTTTCTAGAAAATCAAATATTTAGTAAATTTCAAGATTTTGTGAAATATTTCATTTCGATGAGAGATTTGGAAAAATGCCTTATAAAATAAAAGTTTTCACAAAACCTCATGATAGATTGACTTTCTAGATAAAATCGTTGACAAAATCAGACAAATATCCTAAAAAATCAAAGATTTCACAAAACCGAAAAATTTCCCAAAAATAAAAGTTTTACAAAACCTTAAAAAATATTACTGTAGAGTTTTCATTAAATCTTCGTTTCAGGAAATACAGCTGTTTCATAAATTGTAATATTTTGTGAAATACTTCACAATTCGGTTGACTTCTAGATAAAATCTTTGACAAAATCAGACAAATATCCTAAAAAATCAAAGATTTCACAAAACCTTTCTCAAACAAGTCAACTGTATATGGCATTTTGTGAAATTTCTTATTTTTAAAATTTTTAACTAATTGGAAAACTGTTTCTAGAAAATCAAATGTTTAGTGAATTTCAAGATTTTATGAAATATTTCATTTTGTTGAGAAAAGTGAATAAATATCCTAAAAATCAAAGTTTTCACAAAACCCCAAAAGATTACTGTAAAGTTTTAGTGAAATTTTTCATAAGGAATTGCAGATATTTCTATATTTTATCGAGTTTTCATGAAATCTTTGGATTTTTTGAATTTTTAACTAATTGGAAGACTGTTTCTAGGAAATCAACTGTTCAGTTAATTGCAATATTTTGTGAAATATTTCACCATTCGGTTGACTAGTAGATAAAGTCGTTGACAAAATCAGACAAATATCCTAAAAAATCAAAGATTTCACAAAACCTCAAGAAATATTGACTATCTAGATAAAATCGTTGACAAAATCAGACAGATATCCTAAAAAATCAAAGATTTCACAAAACCTTTCCCAAACCTTTTTAAATTTTTAACTAATTGGAAAACTGTTTATAGAAAATGAAATGTTTAGTAAATTTCAAGATTTTGTGAAATGTCCCAAAAATCAAAGTTTTCACAAAACCTCAAAAGATTACTGAAAAATTTTCATGAAAAATGTCCTAAGAAATCAAATTTATCACAAAACTTTGGGAAAATTGGAAAATATGTATAGATTTCAATAAACCGCTCTCAAGAAATAAAAGAGTGTAGGTCATTCTGCGTATTTTGTTAAGCATTTTGCGTGTCTTCTTAAGCAAATACATAATTTGTCGTCCTATTCTAGAGGTTTTGAGAAGATAATAATATTTCACTTTGGGAATAGTTGAAAAATATTGGAAAAATATACTAAAAAATCAAAGATTTCAAAAAACCGTTCTCAAGAAATAAAAGAGTGTAGGTCATTTTGCGTATTTTCTTAAACAAATACATAATTTTTTGTCGTATTCTAGAGGTTTAGAGAAGATGGTAATGTTAAACGTTTATCAAATTTCAAGATTTTGTGAAATATTTTATTTTTTTGAGAAAAGGGAAAAATGTCCTAAAAATCAAAGTTTTCACAAAACCTCAAAAGATTACTGTAAAATTTTCATGAAAAATGCCCTAAGAAATCAAAGTTATCACAAAACCTCTGAATATTTTGCAATATTCCACTTTGGGAAAATTGCAAAAATATACTAAAAATCAAAAATTTCAAAAACTGACATAAAAGAGTGTAGGGCATTTTGCGTATTTTATTAAGCAAATACATAATTTTTCGTCGTTTTGAGAAGATAGTAATATTTCACTTTGGGAAAAATGGAAAAATATACTAAAAAATCAAAGATTTCCAAAACCGAAAAATGTCTTAAAAATCAAAGTTTTACAAAACCTCCAAAAATATTACTGTAGAGTTTTCATGAAATCTTTGTTTCAAGAATTTCAGCTGTTTCGTAAATTGCAATATTTCGTAATATTGCAATCAAAGTTTTACAAAACCTTAAAAAATATTACTGAAGAGTTTCGGTTGACTTCCAGATAAAATCGTTGACAAAATCTGACAAATATCCTAAAAAATCAAAGATTTCACAAAACCTTTCTCAAACAACTCAAGCATATAGGGCATTTTGTGAAATTTCTTATTTTTAAAAATTTTAACTAATTGGAAAACCGTTTCTAGAAAATCAAATATTTAGTAAATTTCAAGATTTTGTGAAATATTTCATTTCGATGAGAGATTTGGAATAATGCCTTACAAAATAAAAGTTTTCACAAAACCTCATGATAGATTGACTTTCTAGATAAAATCGTTGACAAAATCAGACAAATATCCTAAAAAATCAAAGATTTCACAAAACCGAAAAATTTCCCAAAAATCAAAGTTTTACAAAACCTTAAAAATATTACTGTAGAGTTTTCATTAAATCTTCGTTTCAGAAAATACAGCTGTTTCATAAATTGTAATATTTTGTGAAATACTTCACAATTCGGTTGACTTCTAGATAAAATCTTTGACAAAATCAGACAAATATCCTAAAAAATCAAAGATTTCACAAAACCTTTCTCAAACAAGTCAACTGTATATGGCATTTTGTGAAATTTCTTATTTTTAAAATTTTTAACTAATTGGAAAACCGTTTCTAGAAAATCTAATGTTTAGTGAATTTCAAGATTTTATGAAATATTTCATTTTGTTGAGAAAAGTGAAAAAATATCCTAAAAATCAAAGTTTTCACAAAACCCCAAAAGATTACTGTAAAGTTTTAGTGAAATTTTTCATAAGGAATTGCAGATATTTCTATATTTTATAGAGTTTTCATGACTTTGGATTTTTTGAATTTTTAACTAATTGGAAGACTGTTTCTAGGAAATCAACTGTTCAGTTAATTGCAATATTTTGTGAAATATTTCACCATTCGGTTGACTTGTAGATAAAGTCGTTGACAAAATCAGACAAATATCCTAAAAAATCAAAGATTTCACAAAACCTCAAGAAATATTGACTTTCTAGATAAAATCGTTGACAAAATCAGACAGATATCCTAAAAAATCAAAGATTTCACAAAACCTTTCCCGAACCAGTCAACCGTATAGGGCATTTTGTAAAATTTCTTGCTTTTTAAATTTTTAACTAATTGGAAAACTGTTTATAGAAAATGAAATGTTTAGTAAATTTCAAGATTTTGTGAAATGTCCCAAAAATCAAAGTTTTCACAAAACCTCAAAAGATTACTGAAAAATTTTCATGAAAAATGTCCTAAGAAATCAAATTTATCACAAAACTTTGGGAAAATTGGAAAATATGCATAGATTTCACAAAACCTTTCTCAAACAGGTAAACCGTAAAGCATTTTGTGAAATTTCTTATTTTTAAAATTTTTAACTAATCGGAAAATGATTTCTAGAAAATCAAATGTTTAGTAAATTTTCATTTCGTTGAGAAAAGTGAAAAAATGTCCTAAAAATCAAAGTTTTCACAAAACCTCAAAAGATTAATGTAAAGTTTTAGTGAAATTTTTCATAAGGAATTGCAGATATTTCTACTTTTTATAGAGTTTTCATGAAATCTTTGGATTTTTAACTAATTGGAAGAATGTTTCTAGATAATCAACTGTTCAGTAAATTGCAATATTTTGTGAAATATTTCACCATTCGGTTGACTTGTAGATTAAATCGTTGACAAAATCAGACAAATATCCTAAAAAATCAAAGATTTTACAAAACCTTTCTCCAACAAGTCAACCGTATAGGGCATTTTGTGAAATTTTTTATTTTTAAAATTTGGAAAACCGTTTCTAGAAAATCAAATGTAAATTTCAAAATTTTGTGAAATATTTCATTTCGTTGAGAAAAGTGAAAAAATTTCCTAAAAATCAAAGTTTTCACAAGACCACAAAAGATTACTGTAAAATTTTAGTAAAATTTTTCATAAGGAATTGCAGATATTTCTACTTTTTATAGATTTTTCATGAAATCTTTGGATTTTTTGAATTTTTAACTAATTCGAAAACTGTTTCTAGAAAATCAACTGTTCAGTAAATTGCAAGATTTTGTGAAAGATTTCTTTTCTATGAGAGAATTGGAAAAATGCCTTTCAAAATCAAAGTTTTCACAAAACCTCAAGAAATATTGACTTTCTAAAATTTCTTACTTTTGAAATTTTTAACTAAACTAAATTTCAAGATTTTGTGAAATGTCCCAAAAATCAAAGCTTTCACAAAACCTCAAAAGATTACTGCAAAGTTTTCATGAAAAATGTCCTAAGAAATCAAATTTATCACAAAACTTTGGAAAAATTTAAAAAATATGCATAGATTTCAATAAACCGTTCTCAAGAAATAAAAGATTCTTAATCAAATACATAATTTTTCGTCGTATTCTAGAGGTTTTGAGAAGATAGTAATATTTTACTTTGGGAAAATTTGAAAAATATTGGAAAAATATCCTAAAAAATCAAAGATTTCAAAAAACCGTTCTCAAGAAATAAAAGAGTGTAGGTCATCTTGCGTATTTTCTTAAACAAATACATAATTTTTTGTCGTATTCTAGAGGTTTAGAGAAGATGGTAATGTTAAACGTTTAGCAAATTTCAAGAGTTTGTGAAATATTTTATTTTGTTGAGAAAAGGGAAAAATGTCCTAAAAATCAAAGTTTTCACAAAACCTCAAAAGATTTCTGTAAAGTTTTCATGAAAAATGCCCTAAGAAATCAAAGTTATCACAAAACCTCTGAATATTTTGCAATATTTCACTTTGGGAAAATTGCAAAAATATACTAAAAATCAAAAATTTCAAAAACTGACATAAAAGAGTGTAGGGCATTTTGCGTATTTCCTTAAGCAAATACATAATTTTTCGTCGTTTTGAGAAGATAGTAATATTTCACTTTGGGAAAAATGGAAAAATATACTAAAAAATCAAAGATTTCCAAAACCGAAAAATGTCTTAAAAATCAAAGTTTTACAAAACCTCCAAAAATATTACTGTAGAGTTTTCATGAAATCTTTGTTTCAAGAATTTCAGCTGTTTCGTAAATTGCAATATTTTGTGAAATATTTCACCATTCGGTTGACTTCTAGATAAAATCGTTGACAAAATCAGATAAATATCCTAAAAAATCAAAGATTTCACAAAACCTTTCTCAAACAATTTTTAAATAATTGGGAAACCGTTTCTAGAAAATCAAATGTTTAATAAATTTCAAGATTTTGTGAAATATTTCATATCGATTGGAGAATTGGAAAAATGCCTTACAAAATCAAAGTTTTCACAAAACCTCAAGAAAGATTGACTTTCTAGATAAAATCGTTAACAAAATCTGACAACTATCCTAAAAAATCTAAGATTTCACAAAACCGAAAAATTTCCCAAAAATCAAAGTTTTACAAAACCTTAAAAAATATTACTGTAGAGTTTTCATTAAATCTTCGTTTCAGGAAATACAGCTGTTTCATAAATTGTAATATTTTGTGAAATACTTCACAATTCGGTTGACTTCTAGATAAAATCTTTGACAAAATCAGACAAATATCCTAAAAAATCAAAGATTTCACAAAACCTTTCTCAAACAAGTCAACTGTAAATGGCATTTTGTGAAATTTCTTATTTTTAAAATTTTTAACTAATTGGAAAACCGTTTCTAGAAAATCAAATGTTTAGTGAATTTCAAGATTTTATGAAATATTTCATTTTGTTGAGAAAAGTGAAAAAATATCCTAAAAATCAAAGTTTTCCCAAAACCCCAAAATATTACTGTAAAGTTTTAGTGAAATTTTTCATAAGGAATTGCAGATATTTCTACATTTTATAGAGTTTTCATGAAATCTTTGGATTTTTTGAATTTTTAACTAATTGGAAGACTGTTTCTAGGAAATCAACTGTTCAGTTAATTGCAATATTTTGTGAAATATTTCACCATTCGGTTGACTAGTAGATACAGTCGTTGACAAAATCAGACAAATATCCTAAAAAATCAAAGATTTCACAAAACCTCAAGAAATATTGACTATCTAGATAAAATCGTTGACAAAATCAGACAGATATCCTAAAAAATCAAAGATTTCACAAAACCTTTCCCAAACCTTTTTAAATTTTTAACTAATTGGAAAACTGTTTATAGAAAATGAAATATTTAGTAAATTTCAAGATTTTGTGAAATGTCCCAAAAATCAAAGTTTTCACAAAACCTTTCTCAAACAATTTTTAAAATTTTTAAATAATTGGGAAACCGTTTCTAGAAAATCAAATGTTTAATAAATTTCAAGATTTTGTGAAATATTTCATATCGATTGGAAAATTGGAAAAATGCTTTACAAAATCAAAGTTTTCACAAAACCTCAAGAAAGATTGACTTTCTAGATAAAATCGTTGACAAAATCTGACAAATATCCTAAAAAATCTAAGATTTCACATAACCGAAAAATGTCCTAAAAATCAAAGTTTTACAAAACCTTAAAAAATATTACTGAAGAGTTTCGGTTGACTTCCAGATAAAATCGTTGACAAAATCTGACAAATATCCTAAAAAATCAAAGATTTCACAAAACCTTTCTCAAACAACTCAAGCATATAGGGCATTTTGTGAAATTTCTTATTTTTAAAAATTTTAACTAATTGGAAAACCGTTTCTAGAAAATCAAATATTTAGTAAATTTCAAGATTTTGTGAAATATTTCATTTCGATGAGAGATTTGGAAAAATGCCTTACAAAATAAAAGTTTTCACAAAACCTCATGATAGATTGACTTTCTAGATAAAATCGTTGACAAAATCAGACAAATATCCTAAAAAATCAAAGATTTCACAAATTTCCCAAAAATCAAAGTTTTACAAAACCTTAAAAAATATTGCTGTAGAGTTTTCATTAAATCTTCGTTTCAGGAAATACAGCTGTTTCATAAATTGTAATATTTTGTGAAATACTTCACAATTCGGTTGACTTCTAGATAAAATCTTTGAGAAAATCAGACAAATATCCTAAAAAATCAAAGATTTCACAAAACCTTTCTCAAACAAGTCAACTGTACATGGCATTTTGTGAAATTTCTTATTTTTAAATCTTTGGATTTTTGGATTTTTTGAATTTTTAACTAATTGGAAGACTGTTTCTAGGAAATCAACTGTTCAGTTAATTGCAATATTTTGTGAAATATTTCACCATTCGGTTGACTAGTAGATAAAGACGTTGACAAAATCAGACAAATATCCTAAAAAATCAAAGATTTCACAAAACCTCAAGAAATATTGACTTTCTAGATAAAATCGTTGACAAAATCAGACAGATATCCTAACAAATCAAAGATTTCACTAAACCTTTCCCAAACCAGTCAACCGTATAGGGCATTTTGTAAAATTTCTTGCTTTTTAAATTTTTAACTAATTGGAAAACTGTTTATAGAAAAAGAAATGTTTAGTAAATTTCAAGATTTTGTGAAATGTCCCAAAAATCAAAGTTTTCACAAAACCTCAAAAGATTACTGAAAAATTTTCATGAAAAATGTCCTAAGAAATCAAATTTATCACAAAACTTTGGGAAAATTGGAAAATATGCATAGATTTCAATAAACCGTTCTCAAGAAATAAAAGAGTGTAGGTCATTCTGCGTATTTTGTTAAGCATTTTGCGTGTCTTCTTAAGCAAATACATAATTTTTCGTCGTATTCTAGAGGTTTTGAGAAGATAATAATATTTCACTTTGGGAATATTTGAAAAATATTGGAAAAATATACTAAAAAATCAAAGATTTCAAAAAACCTTTCTCAAGAAATAAAATAGTGTAGGTCATTTTGTGTATTTTCTTGAGCAAATACATAATTTTTCGTCATATTCTAGAGGTTTTGAGAAGATAGTAATATCAAATGTTTAGCAAATTTCAAGATTTTGTGAAATATTTCATTTTGTTGAGAAAAGGGAAAAAGGTTCTAAAAATCAAAGTTTTCACAAAACCTCAAAAGATTACTGTAAAGTTTTCATAAAAATGCCCTAAGAAATCAAAGTTATCACAAAACCTCTGGATATTTTGCAATATTTCACTTTTGGGAAATTTGGAAAAATATCCTAAAAATCAACAATTTCAAAAACTGACATAAAAGAGTGTAGGGCATTTTGCGTATTTTCTTAAGCAAATACATAATTTTTCGTCGTTTTGAGAAGATAGTAATATTTCACTTTGGGAAAATTAGAAAAATATACTAAAAAATCAAAGATTTCACAAAACCGAAAAATGTCTTAAAAACCAAAGTTTTACAAAACCTCCAAAAATATTACTGTAGCGTTTTCATGAAATCTTTGTTTCAAGAAATTCAGCTGTTTCGTAAATTGCAATATTTTGTGAAATATTTCACCATTCGGTTGACTTCTAGATAAAATCGTTGACAAAATCAGACAAATATCCTAAAAAATCAAAGATTTCACAAAACCTTTCTCAAACAACTCAACCGTATAGGGCATTTTGTGAAATTTCTTAATTTTAAAATTTTTAAATAATTGGAAAACCGTTTCTAGAACATCAAATGTTTAATAAATTTCAAGATTTTGTGAAATATTTCATATCGATTAGAGAATTGGAAAAATGCCTTACAAAATAAAAGTTTTCACAAAACCTCAAGAAAGATTGACTTTCTAGATAAAATCGTTGACAAAATCAGACAAATATCCTAAAAAATCAAAGATTTCACAAAACCTTTCTCAAACAACTCAACCATATAGGGCATTTTGTGAAATTTCTTATTTTTTAAAATTTTAACTAATTGGAAACCCGTTTCTAGAAAATCAAATATTTAGTAAATTTAAAGATTTTGTGAAATATTTCATTTCGATGAGAGAATTGGAAAAATGTCTTACAAAATCAAAGTTTTCACAAAACCTCAAGAAAGATTGACTTTCTAGATAAAATCGTTGACAAAATCAGACAAATATCCTAAAAAATCAAAGATTTCACAAAACCTTTCTCAAACAACTCAACCATATAGGGCATTTTGTGAAATTTCTTATTTTTAAATATTTTAACTAATTGGAAAACAGTTTCTAGAAAAGAAATATTTAGTAAATTTCAAGATTTTGTGAAATATTTCATTTCGATGAGAGAATTGAAAAAAAGCCCTACAAAATCAAAGTTTTCACAAAACCTCAAGAAAGATTGACTTTCTAGATAAAATCGTTGACAAAATCAAACAAATATCCTAAAAAATCAAAGATTTCACAAAACCTTTCTCAAACAAGTCAACCGTATAGGGCATTTTATGAAATTTTTTGTTTTTAAAATTTTCCAAATTTCTGGAAAATCAAATGTAAATTCAAAATTTTGTGAAATATTTCATTTCGTTGAGAAAAGTGGAAAAATGTCCTAAAAATCAAAGTTTTCACAAAACCACAAAAGATTACTGTAAAATTTTAGTGAAATTTTTCATAAGGAATTGTAGATATTTCTACTTTTTATAGATTTTTCATGAAATCTTTGGATTTTTTGAATTTTTAACTAATTGGAAAACTGTTTCTAGAAAATCAACTGTTCAGTAAATTGCATGATTTTGTGAAATATTTCTTTTCTATGAGAGAATTGGAAAAATGCCTTTCAAAATCAAAGTTTTCACAAAACCTCAAGAAATATTGACTTCGTTGACATCGTTGACAAAATCAGACAGATATCCTAAAAATCAAAGATTTCACAAAACCTTTCCCAAACCAATCAACCGTATAGGGCATTTTGTAAAACTTCTTACTTTTTAAATTTTGAACTAACTTTAAAACTGTTTATAGAAAATTAAATGTTTAGTAAATTTCAAGATTTTGTGAAATGTCCCAAAAATCAAAGTTTTCACAAAACCTCAAAAGATTACTGTTTTCATGAAAAATGTCCTAAGAAATTAAATTTATCACAAAACTTTGGGAAAATTGGAAAAATATGCATAGATTTCAATAAACCGTTCTTAAGAAATAAAAGAGTGTAAAGCATTTTGTGTATCTTCTTAATCAAATACATAATTTTTCGTCGTATTCTAGAGGTTTTGAGAAGATAGTAATATTTCACTTTGGGAAAATTTGAAAAATATTGGAAAAATATCCTTAAAAATCAAAGATTTCAAAAAACCGTTCTCAAGAAATAAAAGAGTGTAGGTCACTTTGCGTATTTTCTTAAGCAAATACATAATTTTTCGTCGTATTCTAGAGGTTTTGAGAAGATAGTAATATCAAATGTTTAGCAAATTTCAAGATTTTGTGAAAAATGTCAGTTTGTTGAGAAAAGGGAAAAATGTCCTAAAAATCAAAGTTTTCACAAAACCTCAAAAGATTACTGTAAAGTTTTCATGAAAATTGCCCTAAGAAATCAAAATTATCACAAAACCTCTGGATATTTTGCAATATTTCACATTGGGAAAATTGGAAAAATATCCTAAAAATCTAAAACTTCAAAAACTGACCTAAAAAAGTGTAGGGCATTTTGCGTATTTTCTTAAGCAAATACATAATTTTTCGTCGTTTTGAGAAGATAGTAATATTTCACTTTGGGAAAAATGGAAAAATATACTAAAAAAATCAAAGATTTCCAAAACCGAAAAATGTCTTAAAGATCAAAGTTTTACAAAACCTCCAAAAATATTACTGTAGAGTTTTCATGAAATCTTTGTTTCAAGAAATTCAGCTGTTTCTCAAACAAGTCAACCGTATAGGACATTTTTTTTTCATTTTTAAAACTTTTAAATAATTGGAAAACCTTTTCTAGAAAATCAAATGTTTAATAAATTTCAAGATTTTGTGAAATATTACATATCAATTAGAGAATTGGAAAAATGCCTTACAAAATCAAAGTTTTCACAAAACCTCAAGATATGGATAAAATCGTTGACAAAATCAGACAAATATCCTAAAAGATCAAAGATCTCACAAAACCGAAAAATATCCTAAAAATCAAAATTTTACAAAACCTCAAAAAATATTACTGTAGAGTTTTCATGAAATCTTTGTTTCAAATAATTCGGCTGTTTCGTAAATTGCAATATTTTGTAAAATATTTCACCATTCGGTTGACTTCTGGATAAAATCGTTGACAAAATCTGACAAATATCCTAAAAAATCAAAAAATTCACAAAACCTTTCTTTAAACCGTAAAGCATTTTGTGAAATTTCCTATTTTTAAAATTTTTAACTAATTGGAGAATCGGTTCTAGAAAATCAAATGTTTAGTAAATTATCATTTCGTTGAGAAAAGTGAAAAAATGTCCTAAAAATCAAAGTTTTCACAAAACCTCAAGAGACAAATGTTTTAGTGAAATTTTTCATAAGGAATTGCAGATATTTCTACTTTTTATAAAGTTTTCATGAAATCTTTGGATTTTTTGAATTTTAACTAATTGGTAGACTGTTTCTAGAAAATCAACTGTTCAGTAAATTGCAAGATTTTTCGAAATATTTCTTTTCTATGAGAGAATTGTAAAATGCCTTCCAAACTCAAAGTTTTCACAAAACCTCAAGAAAGATTGACTTTCTAGATAAAATCGTTGACAAAATCAGACAGATATCCTAAAAAATCAAAGATTTTAAAAAACCTTTCCCACACCAGTCAACCGTATGGGGCATTTTGTAAAATTTCGTACTTTTTAAATTTTTAACTAATTGGAAAACGGTGTCTAGAAAATCAAATGTTTAGTTTTGTGAAATATTTCATTTTGTTGAGAAAAAGGAAAAAAGTCCTAAAAATCAAAAATTTCACAAAACCTAATAAGATTGCTGTAAAGTTTTCATGAAATTCAAAGTTATCACAAAATCTCTGGATATTTTGCAATATTGCACTTTGGGAAAATTGGAAAAATATACTAAAAAATCAAAGATTTCACAAACCCGAAAAATGTCCTAAAAATCAAAGTCTTTCAAAACCTCAAAATATATTACTGTAGAGTTTTCATGAAATAATTCAACTGTTTCGTAAATTGCAATATTTTGTGAAATATTTCACCATTCGGTTGACTTCTAGACGAAATTGTTGACAAAATCAGACAAATATCCTAAAAATCTGAAAATTCACAAAGCTTTCTCAAACAGGTAAACGGTAAAGCATTTTGTGAAATTTCTTATTTTTAAAATGTTTAACTAATTGGAAAACCGTTTCTAGAAAATCAAGTATTTAGTAAATTTCAAGGTTTCGTGAAATATTTCATTTTGTTGAGAAAAGGGAAAAATATCCTAAAAATCAAAGTTTTCACAAAATCTCAAAAGATTACTATAAAGTTTTCATGAAAAATGCCCTAAGAAATCAAAGTTATCACAAAACCTCTGGATACTTTGCAATATTTCACTTTGGGAAAATTGGAAAAATATTCCTTAATAATCAAAGATTTCAAAAAACTGTTCGCAAGAACGCATTTTCTTAAGCAAGTTATATAATTTTTCGTTTCCCTAAAAATCAAAGTTTTAAAAAAAACCTCAAAAGATTACTGTAAAGTTTTCATGAAAAATATCCTATGAAATCAAAGTTATCACAAAACTTTGGGAAAATTGGAAAAATATGCAAAGATATTAAAAAACCTTTCTCAAGAAATAAAAGAGTGTAGGGCATTTTGCGTATTTTTTTACGCAAGTACATAATTTTTCGTTGTATTCTAGAGATTTTGAGAAGATATTAATATTTCACTCAGGGAAAATTGGAAAAATTTGCAAAGATTTTAAAAAACCGTTCTCAAGAAATAAAAGAGTGTAGGACATTTTGCGTATTTTCTTAATCAAATACATAATTTTTCGTCGTATTCTAGAGGTTTTGAGAATATAGCAGTATTTCACTTTGGGAAAATTGGAAAAATATGCTAAAAAATCAAAGATTTCACAAAACCGAAAAATGTCCTCAAAATCAAAAAAACCTCCAAAAAGATTACTGCAGAGTTTCCATGAAATCTTTGTTTCAAATAATTCAACTGTTTCGTAAGTTGCAATATATTGTGAAATATTTCACCATTCGGTTGACTTCTAGATAAAATCGTTGACAAGATCTGACAAATATCCTAAAAAATCAAAGATTTCACAAAACCTTTCTCAAACCAGTCACAAAACCGAAAAATGTCCTAAAAATCAAAGTTTTACAAAGCCTTAAAAAATATTACTGAAGAGTTTTCATAAAATCTTTGTTTCAAGGAATACAGCTGTTTCGTAAATTGCAATATTTTGTGAAATATTTCACCATTCGGTTGACTTCTAGATAAAATCGTTGTCCAAATCAGACAAATATCTTAAAAAATCAAAGATTTCCCAAAACCTTTCTCAAACAACTCAACCATATAGGGCATTTTGTGAAATTTCTTATTTTTAAATATTTTAACTAATTGGAAAACCGTTTCTAGAAAATCAAATATTTAGTAAATTTCAAGATTTTGTGAAATATTTCATATCGATTAGAGAATTGGAAAAATGCCTTACAAAATCAAAGTTTTCACAAAACCTCAAGAAAGATTGACTTTCTAGATAAAATCGTTGACAAAATCAGACAAATATCCTAAAAAGTCAAAGATTTCACAAAACAGAAAAATGTCCTAAAAATCAAAGTTTTACAAAACCTTAAAGAATATTACTGAAGAGTTTTCATGAAATCTTTGTTTCAAATAATTCGGCTGTTTCGTAAATTGCAATATTTTGTGAAATATTTCACCATTCGGTTGACTTCTAGATAAAATCGTTGACAAAATCAGACAAATATCCTAAAAAATCAACGATTTCACAAAACCTCAAGAAATATTGACTTCCTAGATAAAATCGTTGACAAAATCAGACAGATATCCTAAAAAATCAAAGATTTCACAAAACCTTTCCCAAACCAATCAACCGTATAGGGCATTTTGTAAAATTTCTTACTTTTTAAATTTTTAACTAATTGGAAAACTGTTTATAGAAAATGAAATGTTTAGTAAATTTCAAGATTTAGTGAAACGTCCCAAAAATCAAAGTTTTCACAAAACCTCAAAAGAATACTGTAAAGTTTTCATGAAAAACGCCCTAAGAAATCAAAGTTATCGCAAAACCTCTGGATATTTTGCAATATTTCACTTTGGGAAATTTGGAAAAATATCCTAAAAATCAACAATTTCAAAAACTGACATAAAAGAGTGTAGGGCATTTTGCGTATTTTCTTAAGCAAATACATAATTTTTCGTCGTTTTGAGAAGATAGTAATATTTCACTTTGGGAAAATTAGAAAAATATACTAAAAAATCAAAGATTTCACAAAACCGAAAAATGTCTTAAAAACCAAAGTTTTACAAAACCTCCAAAAATATTACTGTAGAGTTTTCATGAAATCTTTGTTTCAAGAATTTCAGCTGTTTCGTAAATTGCAATATTTTGTGAAATATTTCACCATTCGGTTGACTTCTAGATAAAATCGTTGACAAAATCAGACAAATATCCTAAAAAATCAAAGATTTCACAAAACCTTTCTCAAACAACTCAACCGTATAGGGCATTTTGTGAAATTTCTTAATTTTAAAATTTTTAAATAATTGGAAAACCGTTTCTAGAACATCAAATGTTTAATAAATTTCAAGATTTTGTGAAATATTTCATATCGATTAGAGAATTGTAAAGATGCCTTACAAAATCAAAGTTTTCACAAAACCTCAAGAAAGATTAACTTTCTAGATAAAATCGTTGACAAACTCAGACAAATATCCTAAAAAATCAAAGATTTCACAAACCCGAAAAATGTCCTAAAAATCAAAGTTTTACAAAACTTAAAAAATATTACTGTAAAGTTTTCATGAATGTAATGTTTGTGTATAAGAGGATTTTAAACTTTTCATCAAAATGTCCGAAGAAGGAATTAAATACAGTAAAATATTAAAAAAAATAAAGGATAAAAGGATACCAACATCAAATCTACTTAAAACGATTCCTACAAAAAGAAAACTTCTGCGCTATTGAATAATTTTTGATTTTATTAAAGATATACACTACATGCAAAATTTCCTTCTTTCTAACATTAGAATATTGAGAGACAGAGAGTCGGTGGGACCCGTCTTAGCCGCTAGCTTCAGTGGTGTGGGGAGGTTCTTGACTCCTGTCAATCAAAACTCCGTTATTTACTATTTTATTAAAGAGTCCCGGATTTAGAGTGATGTTAACAAATATGGATATATACAATTAATTAACTATTGATTCCCCAGAAAAATGAATTACAAACAAACCTTACTATTGATTATGGAAAATTATTGGATACTAAGTATTCAATGTCGAAAGAAACTTGTTGGGCTATGTTGGATTACCCAGTGTTCAAAACCCTCCCAAACCATTGTTCTTCTAAACACGATACTAATTTATAAGAAGAACCCGAAAGCCTGATTAAATTTTCTTCAACCCCAAAGGATAAGTCGCAAAATTTCTACTCCAACATTATTATAAGTTTATTAAGAAAAATATATATTCAAATTTTCCACATTTTAACAAATTTATAAGAAATTTTCAACAAAATACTTAAATTCTAACAATTAGTTAAAGAGTAATGAAAAAACTCAAATTTTAAACAAATTCAAAATATTATTTTGATTTTAACTGAAAATATAATAATAAGAATTAATGTTTTTATTACTAATTTGCACCCATAAACGTTTTCTTTTATACACACGAATTTGGTAATCGCGATCTAGATTATATTTATCATTTCACTTTTCACAATAATGATTTTTTTTATATGTTATTTTTATTATTTTGTTTTATGTTATTGATTGAAATTTACTGGTTGATCATTTTTAGTTAATTATTAGTTATAAAAATATGTTAAATAAGAAAATGAATTTAATGAAAAATTAAACAAATCAAAACTGTTGTTTTTTTTAATATATGTTTTTTTTTTAGTTTTTAAATTAATTTATAAAATTGCATGCAATAGCATTATTTATTTACAAATGAACTACACATTAGAAATTTCAAGAATTTGATACTAAAGGTTAACAAGTGGAAATTTTAACAAATTTAAAATTTTAGTAAATGAAAATTTTAACAATTTGAAATTTTAACAGAAAAAATTTAAAAGAAAATTAAAATTTTAACAAAATCAATTTATAACAAATTTTTAATTATCACAAATTTTGAATTTAGAAAAAAAATTACAACAAGTTAAAATTTAAACAAATTTTGAATTTAGGAAAAAAATAATTTTAACAAATTTGAAATTTTAACAAATGAAAATTTCA
This sequence comes from Lucilia sericata, assembly GCF_015586225.1. Classification (NCBI taxonomy): domain Eukaryota; kingdom Metazoa; phylum Arthropoda; class Insecta; order Diptera; family Calliphoridae; genus Lucilia; species Lucilia sericata. The sequence goes on along the minus strand of NW_023994343.1, from coordinate 214,055 downwards.
ACAATTGGAAATTTTGAACAATGTTTTTTTTAAATTGAAATTGTAACAAGATAAATATATAATAAAGAAATTATATTACATATTTTTCAAAAAAAACAGTTTCGATCTGAAAAATAACGAAAAAAAATTACATGAGCTTTGGTATTGCATAGTTTTTTTTTTTTAATTAATATACTAACAAAATTAGAATTCAAATACGAAGCTGGTGGTCTTACAATTTTGCCACGACTGTATTTGAGATTGCAATAACAGAGCCCATGTAAATAACAGAAATATTTATTTCACTTGCAGAGATGTTGAAAAGCTTTCCAAATCGCCGCTGCACAGTGGTATAGGAAAAAAAAAGAGGGAAATAATTCGGTAACTTCTAAACGGTTAATCCGATTTTAATGAAATTTGCTATGCACAAAGAGGAGGTGTTGTCGAGTTTAGATTTTGAATTTGGACCTTATAGGCCAACCAGGGGCCCGGCGGGGGGTCCTCAAATTAGGACGCCTCGGCTAGTTAAATTTTTAAAACGATCTTATTTCTTCATTTGAGTTCGTAGCAGTAAATTATCTCTTATAGTTTAGGAGATATTCGCATTTGAAAATTAAAATTTTAAAATTTTTACCGTCCTTACTTTAGTTTTTTTGATAATAGCGGGTGCAAATATTCCCGATTTTCGCCATTTTTTATTCGCTTAACAACAAGTTTATATATCAAGCAGTGAAAGAATTATGTAAAAATCATGACTGAGTCCAAAGTTATAGGCATTTTAATTTAAAAAAATTAAAAAAAAGGCGATTTTTTGCCATTTTTTGGGAAAAAAGTATTTTTTTCTTTTTAAGTTATCTAAAAAGTTTCTAAGAAGATGTATATAGAATTAATACTTTTTGGAAAGCTGACTTTACATAAAGTACGATAAATGAAAGAAAACCTAAACATTTTTGATACAGAGGGGACCAGGTCCATCCAAAAAAACCCTATTTTTTATGGAAAATTCAATTTCGAGCAAAAATTCTCAAATCGCATAGTCGATATCAAATTATAGTGACCTGTTTTATATGACCCAATATGTTCTTAATCATTTTGTAACGGGTTTCGATAACCCCGCCCCTGGTGTGGATATAATAGGCAAAAAACCAAAAAATCCCATTTTGGGATTTTTTAAAAGTTTTTTTGGAATTCCGGGATTTCTAATAAGAAAATTCGAAATTTTTATTTAATTTTAGATTTTGAGTAAAAAAATCTACCTAACTGTAAAATTTTATCAAAAAATGTTCATAAATAAAATTTTTATTGCAATTTGAAAAATTTCTATCTTCGCAAAAACTGAATAAAACAAATTTTTAATTTTTTTTTTAAAAAGTATTCCGCGAATTTTTTAATTTTCAAAAATTATATACAGTTTTGAAAAATAGACAAAATTACCTTTTAATTGATATATAACATGCCTACCTAATGTTTTTTAAGTGACAAATTAATTAGGGAAAACTAAACATCTTTTAGAAAATTTACATAGCACTATTGTTTTCATCCATAAGGTTAACTCTTAAATTTGTTACATATATGAATGAAAATAATAGTGCTAGGTAAATTTTCTAAAAGATGTTGAGTTTTCCCTAATTAATTTGTCACTTAAAAAACATTAGGTAGGCATGTTATATATCAATGGAAAGGTAATTTTGTCTATTTTTCAAAACTGTGTATAATTTTTGAAAATTAAAAAATTCGCGGAATACTTTTTTAAAAAAATAGAAATTTTTCAAATTGCAATAAAAATTTTATTTATGAACATTTTTTGATAAAATTTTACAGTTAGGTAGATTTTTTTACTCAAAATCCAAAATTAAATAAAAATTTCGAATTTTCTTATTAAAAATCCCGGAATTCCCAAAAAAGTTTTAAAAAATCCCAAAAATGGGATTTTTTGCCTATTATATCCATACCAGGGGCGGGGTTATCGAAACCCGTTACAAAATGATTAAGAACATATTGGGTCATATAAAACAGGTCACTATAATTTGATATCGACTATGCGATTTGAGAATTTTTGCTCAAAATTGAATTTTCCATAAAAAATAGGGTTTTTTTGGATGGACCTGGTCCCCTCGGTATCAAAAATTTTTAGGTTTTGTTTCATTTATCGTATTTTATGTAAAGTCAGCTTTCCAAAAAGTATAAATTCTATATACATCTTCTTAGAAACTTTTTAGATAACTTAAAAAGAAAAAAATACTTTTTTCCCAAAAAAATGGCAAAAAATCGCCTTTTTTTAATTTTTTAAATTAAAATACCTATAACTTTGGACTCAGTCATGATTTTTACATAATTCTTTCACTGCTTGATATATAAACTTGTTGTTGAGATAATTTACTGCTACGACGACATTTTTTATAGTGCTCGATGAGGAGATTCTATATACAAAATTTTTTTTAAATCGGAACTCAAATGAAGAAATAAGATCGTTTTAAAAATTTAACATAGCCGAGGTGTCCTAATTTGAGGACCGCCCGCCGGGCCCCTGGTTGGCCTATAAGGTCCAAATTCAAAACCTAAACTCGAAAACACCTCCTCTTTGTGCATAGCAAATTTCATTAAAATCGGATTAACCGTTTAGAAGTTACCGAATTATTTCCCTCTTTTTTTTTTTCCTATACCACTGTGCGCTGTTAGTTTGTAAATGAGAGATGATGATCTCTGTTGTCTGCTTTTATTCCTTTATAATCTCGGATTTTTTTTTTTTCTGTTTTAATATTTAGGTATTTTTTTTTTTTCTTTTGTTTTCACTTTTCTTTTTCTTATTAAACACAATTTTTTTGAATATTTGTTTCACAGTGGCTCGCTTTCAGAAAATTTTATCAAACAAATTTTGATATTTACTTTTTTATTTATTTTCAAATTACCAAGCCATCCGTGATATTTTTATAACTGACAGCAAAAACCATTATTGTAATTTACCATATATTTCTTTTTTTTATTTTAATGATAAATATAGATTTAGATCTTTTTTTTCAACTTATTATGTTTTTTTTTTAGAAATTTTTTTACTTTCGTTACACTGTGGTATAAATAAACACTTTTATGAGTGCAATATTTTTAAACAATCTAATTAAACTTTTAATATTTTACTTTTATGAAATCACTCACTCTTGATCAAAATTTAGATTATTTTTTTCTTTTAAAAATTTAATTTGTAAAAAAAATATAAAATTTATAATGACTTTTTTCTGATTTTTGGTTGTTCTTTTCTCAAGTTACATGTGAAACTGGTTTTCTCGACAAAACTGCATATTAGTATACCAATATCAAAAGATTATTTTATCGAGTCAGAGAATTAGCACAGAGTTTCTCTCTTTTGGTGTTGATTCATAAACTTGGAGACTAATTGAGAAATGCCTCCTTATAATGTAAATGATGAAACTTTTCTATAGTATTCTCTAAGGGACTATAAGATAAAAACTTAACCCTTTAACTGGATATATGGTTATTAAATCTTTCGTAAATAAGATGTTTCCAAGTTTCTTATTATTTTCCCCATAAAAAGAAACTTTAAATAATAAAAAAAATATGTAGCCTTTTCCTTAATGTAAAAATATATTTCTATCCTTTGTTGAAAAGAAATTATTTTTGGTTAGAAATACCACATTGAATTACCATATATTTAGTTTATGGATTGATATAAAGGTGTTGTAAGCTTCGTGGTCAAAATGAAAAAAGAATGATGGAGTCTAATTTTTGGGAAAACTTAATTTTTTGAAAATCATGATGACTATTTTACCTTCATTTTATTGGAAATGCTTGAAGATACATGCAGGTAGCACGAATTAGGTAGCACTTTAATTCTGTGCCAAGAACTAAGCTATCACTGAACATGCTTCATAGACCAGTTCAAATTCCGTTAATAGATTTAAATGTATCAACAATTATAAATATCTTAGAAATCCATAGTCCAAATCGTAAACTAAAAGTCAGTAGAACCAAAATAAAAAAATCCAAAAACATACTAATTACAATTGCCATGAACATGATGAATGTTTATGAATTATCTTCAAAAATTATTACAGTTGTTTAATAAATTTAAATTAGCCTTGTTTCAAATAATTTGTTTACAATTTTAATTAAAGGATGCATTTTCAATAATCTGGATTTTTCGGATTGGTTGTTATCATTTAATTTTGTTTTTAGGTTTAAATACATAATATGAAATAAGAATAGCTGAAATTAATAATGAACTAGAACTGAACTATAAATGTTTCTTACTATTAAATTCTAAATTACCTGAGAATACTCTTTCATAATATCTTTAAACTTTTCCTCGGTTGTTAAAACAAACTACTTATGCCTTGTTGTTCTGAGACAAAAACAAAAAAAAAAATATATTAAAAATTAAATGTGTGTTTACATATTACAAAACCGTATAATATGGAAGTTTTCTAAACAGATTAGCCGGAAATATTCTATGGTTTTATATCTTTGCCATGATATGTACCTATATTCTTTCCCTCTATGTCTTCAAGTACATAATAGCAGTTTCCTAATTTTCTTTTGACTATGGCTTTTACGAACATTGGACTTAATTTGGCGTTGAACCTTTGCTCCGCATTACTTTGTGCAAAGTTTCGTCTGTATACTTCCTGACCGATGTTATAGGTAATTGGTCTTGCTCTCAAATTATATTGTTTAACATTTGCATCATACGCTTTCTTTATATTTTGGGTTACTTGATCTCGTAGTATAGTTAGTTTGTCTTTGGTTTCGAGTTTAACATCTGAACTACCTAAGCAATTAATGGATCTCAGTAACTTATATGAAGACGCATGTGTCACCATGTCAAACCCATACAATGCGTGATAGGGTGATATGCCAATAGAACTATGAATAGCATTTCGTAAAGCACAACTGATTGCAGATATATTGACATCCTACTCTCTATGATCAGTTTTCAAATAGGCTCTTATTGCTGCAATAATACTCCTATTCACCCTTTCAGAGGCATTGCTTTGTGGTGAATATAGAGCAGTAGTGCGTTAAATTCATTTCCCTTAAATTGGCTTCCGTTATCGCTCACCACTACTTCCGGAACTCCATACTGATGAAAAATTTGTTTTTCCATAAACTCAATTATAAACGAAGAGGTAAATTTTCTTAGGGGGCATAACCAATGATATTTTGAAAAATGGTCTAATATTATAAGTAACCCAATATATCCCTTTTTACTCCTAGGATAGGGGCCTAGAATATCCACATATAGTCTCTGGAATGGTCTTTCCGATGTGGCCATATTACCCATTTCTGGTACCTGTTTTTGATTAGGAGCTTTGGTCATTTTGCAAATACTACAATCTTTAATATAATTTCTCACGTCTGATGCTAAGCAAGGCCAGTAGAAATGCCTGCGAATCAATTCAAATGTCTTCCCCGTGCCACCGTGTGCGGCTAAAACTGAATCATGGAATCGCCTCAATATTTCTAATCTTAGTTTATCGGGAATCCATAATTTCCAAGAGTTAGAATCTATAACCTCATCACCTGTAGCGAATTTGTTTCGAATGTAAATATATCGATCTATAACTTTAACATCAGGGTAAGAGCTTTCGTTTTCTATAAACTTGTCTCTTAAATTTGTGTAGTCATCATCTAGAAAATGAACCGAGTCCAAATCAATTTCAGGCCCTATAAGTTCAACGGATGCTAATTCATTTTCGTAGATTCTACTAAGCGCGTCTGGAACTATATTTTCCTTTCCTTTTCTATGACTTATAGTAAATTGATATGACTGAAGTTTTAGTACCCAGCGAGCAAGTCGACCTTTCAAGTTAGGCTGCCTCATCCACCACACCAAGCTACTGTGGTCAGTTATAACCTCAAAATTCTGTAACTCAACATAACACCTGAATCGTTCAATAGCCTCAATCGTCGCCAGACACTCCTTTTCCGCGACGGAATAATTTCTTTGAGCAGAGTTCAATTTTTTTGACATGAAAGCCACCGGAAACTCTTCTCCATCTGCCCCTAGTTGTACTAACACGGCCCCTATACCAAAATTGCTGGCATCGCAGTGGATAAAGAATTTCTTAGCACGGGTGCAGTAGTCAACAGTTTCTTGATCTTTTCAAACGCTTCAGATGCTTCTTTTGTCGATTAAAATTTCCTCTTTTTTGAAAGAATTTCTGTTATAGGATGGGTAATGTCAGCAAAGTTCGCAATGAAACGTCTATACCAGCCCGTTAAACCTAGAAAACCCCTCACTTGTTTCAAACTTTGTGGAGTTGGCCAGTTCAAAATAGACTCAATTTTCTCTGGGTCTGTCGAGATCCCACCATCACCTATAATATAGCCTAAATATTGTACCCTTTTCACACAAAATTTACTTTTCTTTACATTTAGAGTTAAGTTAGCTTTCCTGAATTGTTCGGCTAGTTTCATTAAGATTGAAATATGATTTTCGAATGTATCGGAAACCACACATACATCATCCAAATATCCGAAAACTGAATGTTTTAGTTCTGGAGGAATAATAGAATCCATTAGACGGCACATAGTCTGCGGTGCTGTACATAAGCCGAATGGCATTACTGTAAATTGGTACAGTGGGCGGCCGGGTATAGTAAATGCAGTTATTTGTTTAGCATCATCTTCTAACGCGATTTGCCAATACTCGTCCTTTAAATCAATTTTTGTTATGATATTTGCCTTCGGTAATCTGGCGAAGATTCCTTCAATATTTGGAAGAGGATAAGCATCCTTTACAGTGAATATATTGATTTTTCTGGCATCTAAGCATAACCGCACCTTTCCAGGCTTCACTACCATCCTCATTGGAGAACTCCAAGCACTATTACTCTCTTCTATGACACCTAAACTAAGCATTCTGTCGATTTTGGAATACATCAATTTCTCTACCGCCGGTGACACAGGATAGAATCTCTGTTTCACTGGTTTTGCGGATCCTACATCTATATTGTGTTTAATCAAGGAGGTTTTTCCAAGACCTTGAACTTCAAAATTTGGAAAGAAAGATTTAACTACTTCTAACTGTTGTCTTTGTACTTGAGTCAAAGGATATTCATAATCTTCTATTTTATGTTCTTGTGAATCAGTTAAAATAACACCAGAAACAATATTATCAATCAAACCAAATAATCTCCAAAAATCTAAACCTAGGATTAACCTTTGATTTAAATTGGGAACTATATACAAATTTATCTTTTCCGAAATATTCTTATAACGCATTTCAACATTAATCAATCCTGTAACCTCATGAGCTTGTCCATCTGCTGTTCTAACTGTTGATTTTATTCTTTTAAAGCCATGATATTTAGAAAAATCTTTTGTTGCTAAGTTTTTTCCTACACAACTGATATTCGCGCCTGTATCTAATAAACCTAATTCGACATGATCTAAGAAACTTACTTCCGCATATAAACGACCATCTTTCCCCGAATCTACAATTGAAGATACAACAAGTCGTTGAGAGTTTTTTATCTTCCGGTAAAAATTCCTCATTCGCACTGTAGAACGCTTATTTTTCTTATTATCTAATTTAACATCATTAAAAATTCGATATCTAGCTTTAATATACTCCTTTAATCTTTCATGTAAATTACGTATATTATATAAATTCTTATCTTTACTAACAAATAAATTATTATTTACCTTACTATCATTATTATTCCTTAAAATACTAACTTTATTTTCCTCTACTCCTAAGTTATTATCCAATTCAATCTGACTTTTTGAATCTATTTCGGCTTTACGTAATTGTTATTGTGCTGATAGTTTTTTGCATTATTTAAACATTTTACACATTGTGGTTTGTAAACATTTCGAAGACCACATCCATAGCAGAAAATCGTACGTTCTTTTAGGCACATGTCCCAAAAGTGGCCCTCTTCCCCACAGTTCCAGCATTTGATGACTTTATCCGGGTTAGATATAGCATTTATCTCAAAATCTGGTATTTCATCATTTACTTTGTCATTAAAAACTAGATCTTCCTCTACAATAGGTTGTGATTCCATAGCAGCAACACGTCTTTGTTGAACGAAATTACCCGGATTTCGATTGAAATGACTACGTCGAAAACTTTCTTCACTAAAAAGTAAATCGCGTTTCTGACAAAGTTCTTTTAGATGACCGATTGAACGAACCTTTACATACAATAATTCGTGACGTATTTCAGGTTTCAAATTCCTTATAATAATTTCTATTAATTCCTCATCTTCTAATGGAACCGTCAACTTGTCTACAATCTCCGTTATCGCATCGTAAAATACCTCGAAGGACTCGGATGTCTTTTGTTTACGATTGTGTAACTCTCCCTGATATCGAAAGTTGTTCTAAAGTCTTGGTATTGTTTCTTCAGAGCTGAACTAAATGAATCCCATTGAATCCTGTTAACCATTTTATGGTAACGCCAAAACCAATCTTTGGCTTTCCCTGTTAACAACACATGTAAATTCTTACACACAGTATCATCGAAATTACCATTAAAATTTTCAACTGTCAAAACATGGATTCTATACAAAAATTTCTCGCACCTTAGACCCTTCGATGACCCATCAAATTTCACATTCCAACTCTGGATCATAGATGTTATCCCATCTGGATTAAGATTACTACTATTAGATACAATTCTATTAATATTACTACGATTTTGCAGAATGTTTTGAATAGGATAGTTATCCACCGAATCATTTAGTGGCTCGTTCTGTTCATGGGATTGTGGTATGTTTTGAGGAGGTTGCACAGGACTAATGTTCATATTCATTAATACACGCTGCACAGTGTTTTCGACCATCTGAGACATACGATTCAAACTACGATTATTTCGACGACCTCTGTTAGAGTTATTCAAAGTATTTCGAGTAGAATTATGTAAATTTTGTGAATAATCCTGCCTGTTATCTGAAATATTAAGGTCTTGTGAATTGACTGGTCCTGTAGCATTTTCCCCATTTTCGGGTTGAGTAGCTGGAGGAAAATCTAAACTAGCTTCCTGTACGCTAGTACTTCTAGTATTATATTTTTTTGTAGCCGACCCACGCCCTCTACCGCGAAAATTTGAGATTTGGATAACTGGCTTAGAAACTATAGAAGACAAATCTTTCGAATGACATAATTTTTTACAATTCGGACACTCCTGTGAGTTAAGTTATGCAATCTTTGTGAAAAATATGTTTACAACTAGTCGATACGCAATCCAGGTTATTTTGCATATCTCGTTCACACAACGAACATGCTGGTCCTAAAGTATTTGCCGTAACTGCCGGTATATCTTCAGTACTACGTTGAACTGCCATCATGAAAAGTTAATTAGCAAACACGATCTAAAAACTATACAATATCTCACTCTAATCAAAAAGGAATATTTATTAACTTTTTTGAGCAAACAACAAAAAAAAATTATGTAGAATTGAAAACAAAAAAAATTGAAATTCAGAATGAATTTGTATATTATTTCTAAATTATTAAAAAAAATGTTCTCTATTTCACTGATAATCAAACTCAATTAATGAATTATATAAAGAAATAGTTTTCTATTCGAAAAATATAAACGCATAAACGATATTCAATGTAATCGTACTGAAAATAAATTCTCAGTAACAAAAAAAATTTTTAAATACAAGAATTATTGTTAAAGACTATCCTTTTTAGGGGTTGGAAGAAAAATTTACAGACAAATTTCCATTATATATATTTAGAAATATAATAGAGTTAAATTCGACACGAAATAGTAAAATAAATAAAGTTTGGGCTATTGTTTGGACTATCGACTTTGCAAGTAAAGTTATATTTAAATTAAATGTATTTAAACTGATTGAAATTCGTAAATTAAAATAAATGTTCAATATTCCAGGAAAAAATACGTTTAATTCTCTTATAACATTAAAACCAGAATCGAAAATCCTCTGAATTTTAAAGTAAAATTACTTTTAAAACACGAATTCGAAAAGGAATACTAAATTGCCAAGCAGTCGAATCTATTCGTACCAATTCAACGACAAATAGTCGAAATCCAGATTGGATTTATATTTATTACGAGCTACATGTCTAAACAAAAACATTCACTTATAAATACATTAAATGTTGTGAAAACCAATTAACAGAAAATTTTTCGTGAAAACAGATTAAACTGCTACACAGGAGCCATGAAAGAAATATTATTGAAAAATATTTTTCCAAATTTTAACCCCTTAGATTGGACCTGAAATCTCGCAAGAAAAATATATGGTTAAATACAAAATCTTTCGAAAACTTCAGGCCCCACGTTGGGCGCCATTTATGTAATGTTTTTGTATAAGAGGATTTTAAACTTTTCATCAAAATGTCCGAAGAAGGAATTAAATACAGTAAAGTATAAAAAAAATAAAGGATAAAAGGATACCAACATCAAATCTACTTAAAACGATTCCTACAAAAAGAAAACTTCTGCGCTATTGAATAATTTTTGATTTTATTAAAGATATACACTACATGCAAAATTTCCTTCTTTCTAACATTAGAATATTGAGAGACAGAGAGTCGGTGGGACCCGTCTTAGCCGCTAGCTTCAGTGGTGTGGGGAGGTTCTTGACTCCTGTCAATCAAAACACCATTATTTACTATTTTATTAAAGAGTCCCGGATTTAGAGTGATGCTAACAAATATGGATATATATATATAATTAATTAACTATTGATTCCCCAGAAAAATTAATTACAAACAAACCTTACTATTGTTTATAGAAAATTATTGGATACTAAGTATTCAATGTCGAATGAAACTTGTTGGGCTATGTTGGATTACCCAGTGTTCAAAACCCTCCCAAACCATTGTTCTTCTAAACACGATACTAATTTATAAGAAGAACCCGAAAGCCTGACTAAATTTTCTTCAACCCCAAAGGATAAGTCGCAAAATTTCTACTCCAACATTATTATAAGTTTATTAAGAAAAATATATATTCAAATTTTCCTCATTTTAACAAATTTATAAGAAATTTTCAACAAAATACTTAAATTCTAACAATTAGTTAAAGAGTAATGAAAAAACTCAAATTTTAAACAAATTCAAAATATTATTTTGATTTTAACTGAAAATATAATAATAAGAATTAATGTTTTTATTACTAATTTGCACCCATAAACGTTTTTTTTTTTTATACACACGATTTTGTTTTTTAATGAATTAGAAACCGAAAATTTGGTAAACGCGATCTAGATTATATTTATCATTTCACTTTTCACAATAATGATTTTTTTTATATGTTATTTTTATTATTTTGTTTTATGTTATTGATTGAAATTTACTGGTTGATCATTTTTAGTTAATTATTAGTTATAAAAATATGTTAAATAAGAAAATGAATTTAATGAAAAATTAAACAAATCAAAACTGTTGTTTTTTTTAATATATGTTTTTTTTTAGTTTTTAAATTAATTTATAAAATTGCATGCAATAGCATTATTTATTTACAAATGAACTACACATTAGAAATTTCAAGAATTTGATACTAAAGGTTAACAAGTGGAAATTTTAACAAATTTAAAATTTTAGTAAATGAAAATTTTAACAATTTGAAATTTTAACAGAAAAAATTTAAAAGAAAATTAAAATTTTAACAAAATCAATTTATAACAAATTTTTAATTATCACAAATTTTGAATTTAGAAAAAAAATTACAACAAGTTAAAATTTAAACAAATTTTGAATTTAGGAAAAAAATAATTTTAACAAATTTGAAATTTTAACAAATAAAAATTTCAACAATTGGAAATTTTGAACAATGTTTTTTTTAAATTGAAATTGTAACAAGATAAATATATAATAAAGAAATTATATTACATATTTTTCAAAAAAAAAAAAACAGTTTCGATCTGAAAAATAACGAAAAAAAATTACATGAGCTTTGGTATTGCAAAGTTTTTTTTTTTTTTTTTAATTAATATACTAACAAAATTAGAATTCAAATACGAAGCTGGTGGTCTTACAATTTTGCCACGACTGTATTTGAGATTGCAATAACAGAGCCCATGTAAATAACAGAAATATTTATTTCACTTACTTGCAGAGATGTTGAAAAGCTTTCCAAATCGCCGCTGTTAGTTTGTAAATGAGAGGAGATGATGATCTCTGTTGTCTGCTTTTATTCCTTTATAATCTCGGATTTTTATTTTTTTTTTTCTGTTTTAATATTTAGGTATTTTTTTTCTTTTGTTTTCACTTTTCTTTTTCTTATTAAACACAATTTTTTTGAATATATGTTTCACAGTGGCTCGCTTTCAGAAAATTTTATCAAACAAATTTTGATATTTACTTTTTTATTTATTTTCAAATTACCAAGCCACCCGTGATATTTTTGTAACTGACACCAAAAACCATTATTGTAATTTACTATATATTTCTTTTTTTATTTTAATGATAAATATAGATTTAGATCTTTTTTTTCAACTTATTATGTTTTTTTTTTTTTTTAGAAATTTTTTTACTTTCGTTACACTGTGGTATAAATAAACACTTTTATGAGTGCAATATTTTTAAACAATCTAATTAAAGTTTTTATATTTTACTTTTATGAAATCACTCACTCTTGATCAAAATTTAGATTATTTTTTTCTTTTAAAAATTTAATTTGTAAAAAAAATATAAAATTTATAATGACTTTTTTCTGATTTTTGGTTGTTCTTTTCTCAAGTTACATGTGAAACTGGTTATCTCGACAAAACTGCATATTAGTATACCAATATCAAAAGATTATTTTATCGAGTCAGAGAATTAGCACAGAGTTTCTCTCTTTTGGTGTTGATTCATAAACTTGGAGACTAATTGAGAAATGCCTCCTTATAATGTAAATGATGAAACTTTTCTATAGTATTCTCTAAGGGACTATAAGATAAAAACTTAACCCTTTAACTGGATATATGGTTATTAAATCTTTCGTAAATAAGATGTTTCCAAGTTTCTTATTATTTTCCCCATAAAAAGAAACTTTAAATAATAAAAAAAATATGTAGCCTTTTTCATCGATCTTTACCAAAGATTGTCAGGAGAAATCAATTTATTCCTTTTCGTAATTGCAGATTTTAACTAGTTTCGATGATTTTCCTTAATGTAGAAAAATATATTTCTATCTTTTGTTGAAAAGAAATTATCTTTGGTTAGAAATACCACATTGAATTACCATATATTTAGTTTATGGATTGATATAAAGTGTTGTAAGCTTCGTGGTCAAAATGAAAAAAAAAAAAAAAAATGGAGTCTAATTTTTGGGACAACTTAATTTTTTGAAAATCATGATGACTATTTTACCTTCATTTTATTGGAAATGCTTGAAGATACATGCAGGTAGCACGAATTAGGTAGCACTTTAATTCTGTGCCAAGAACTAAGCTATCACTGAACATGCTTCTTAGACCAGTTCAAATTCCGTTAATAGATTTAAATGTATCAACAATTATAAATTTCTTAGAAATCCATAGTCCAAATCGTAAACCAAAAGTCAGTAGAACCAAAATAAAACAATCCAAAAACATACTAATTACAATTGCCATGAACATGATTAATGTTTTTGAATTATCTTCAAAAATTATTACAGTTGTTTAATAAATTTAAATTAGCCTTGTTTCAAATATTTTGTTTACAATTTTAATTAAAGGATGCATTTTCAATAATCTGGATTTTTCGGATTGGTTGTTATCATTTAATTTTGTTTTTAGGTTTAAATACATAATATGAAATAAGAACTAGAACTGAACTATAAATGTTTCTCTACTATTAAATTCTAAATTACCTGAGAATACTCTTTCATAATATCTTTAAACTTTTCCTCGGTTGTTAAAACAAACTACTTATTCCTTGTTGTTCTGAGACAAAAACCAAAAAAAAATATATTAAAAATTAAATGTGTGTTTACATATTACATGAAATCTTTGTTTCAAGAAATACATGTGTCTCGTAAATTGCAATATTTTGTGAAATATTTCACCATTCTGACACATATCCTAAAAAATCAAAGATTTCACAAAACCTTTCTCAAACAACTCAACCATATAGGGCATTTTGTGAAATTTCTTATTTTTAAAAATTTTAACTAATTGGAAACCCGTTTCTAGAAAATCAAATATTTATTAAATTTAAAGATTTTGTGAAATATTTCATTTCGATGAGAGAATTGGAAAAATGCCTTACAAAATCAAAGTTTTCACAAAACCTCAAGAAAGATTGACTTTATAGATAAAATCGTTGACAAAATCAGACAAATATCCTAAAAAATCAAAGATTTCACAAAACCTTTCTCAAACAACTCAACCATATAGGGCATTTTGTGAAATTTCTTATTTTTAAATATTTTAACTAATTGGAAAACAGTTTCTAGAAAAGCAAATATTTAGTAAATTTCAAGATTTTGTGAAATATTTCATTTCGATGAGAAAATTGGAAAAATGCCTTACAAAATCAAAGTTTTCACAAAACCTCAAGAAAGATTGACTTTCTAGATAAAATCGTTGACAAAATCAAACAAATATCCTAAAAAATCAAAGATTTCACAAAACCTTTCTCAAACAAGTCAACCGTATAGGGCATTTTGTGAAATTTTTTGTTTTTAAAATTTTCCAAATTTCTGGAAAATCAAATGTAAATTCAAAATTTTGTGAAATATTTCATTTCGTTGAGAAAAGTGGAAAAATGTCCTAAAAATCAAAGTTTTCACAAAATCACAAAAGATTACTGTAAAATTTTAGTGAAATTTTTCATAAGGAATTGCAGATATTTCTACATTTTATAGATTTTTCATGAAATCTTTGGATTTTTTGAAAATCAATTGTTCAGTAAATTGCAAGATTTTGTGAAATATTTCTTTTCTATGAGAGAATTGGAAAAATGCCTTTCAAAATCAAAGTTTTCACAAAACCTCAAGAAATATTGACTTCGTTGACATCGTTGACTAAATCAGACAGATATCCTAAAAATCAAAGATTTCACAAAACCTTTCCCAAACCAATCAACCGTATAGGGCATTTTGTAAAATTTCTTACTTTTTAAATTTTTAACTAATTGGAAAACTGTTTATAGAAAATTAAATGTTTTGTAAATTTCAATATTTTGTGAAATGTCCCAAAAATCAAAGTATTCACAAAACCTCAAAAGATTACTGTTTTCATGAAAAATGTCCTAAGAAATTAAATTTATCACAAAACTTTTGGAAAATTGGAAAAATATGCATATATTTCAATAAACCGTTCTCAAGAAATAAAAGAGTGTAAAGCATTTTGTGTATCTTCTTAATCAAATACATAATTTTTCGTCGTATTCTAGAGCTTTTGAGAAGATAGTAATATTTCACTTTGGGAAAATTTGAAAAATATTGGAAAAATATCCTTAAAAATCAAAGATTTCAAAAAACCGTTCTCAAGAAATAAAAGAGTGTAGGTCATTTGCGTATTTTCTTAAGCAAATACATAATTTTTCGTCGTATTCTAGAGGTTTTGAGAAGATAGTAATATCAAATGTTTAGCAAATTTCAAGATTTTGTGAAAAATTTCATTTTGTTTAGAAAAGGGAAAAATGTCCTAAAAATCAAAGTTTTCACAAAACCTCAAAAGATTAATGTAAAGCTTTCATGAAAATTGCCCTATGAAATCAAAATTATCACAAAACCTCTGGATATTTTGCAATATTTCACATTGGGAAAATTAGAAAAATATCCTAAAAATCTAAAATTTCAAAAACTGACCTAAAAAAGTGTGGAGCATTTTGCGTATTTTCTTAAGCAAATACATAATTTTTCGTCGTTTTGAGAAGATAGTAATATTTCACTTTGGGAAAAATGGAAAAATATACTAAAAAATCAAAGATTTCCAAAACCGAAAAATGTCCTAAAAATCAAAGTTTTACAAAACCTCGAAAAATATTACTGTAGAGTTTTCATGAAATCTTTGTTTCAAGAAGTTCAGCTGTTTCTCAAACAAGTCAACCGTATAGGGCATTTTGTTTTTTTTATTTTTAAAACTTTTAAATAATTGGAAACTCGTTTCTAGAAAATCAAATGTTTAATAAATTTCAAGATCTTGTGAAATATTACATATCGATTAGAGAATTGGAAAAATGCCTTACAAAATCAAAGTTTTCACAAAACCTCAAGAAAGATTGAATTTCTGGATAAAATCGTTGACAAAATCAGACAAATATCCTAAAATATCAAAGATCTCACAAAACCGAAAAATATCCTAAAAATCAAAATTTTACAAAACCTCAAAAAATATTACTGTAGAGTTTTCATGAAATCTTTGTTTCAAATAATTCGGCTGGTTCGTAAATTGCAATATTTTGTGAAATATTTCACCATTCGGTTGACTTCTAGATAAAATCGTTGACAAAATATGACAAATATCCTAAAAAATCAAAAAATTCACAAAACCTTTCTCAAACAGGTAAACCGTAAAGCATTTTGTGAAATTTCTTATTTTTAAAATTTTTAACTAATTGGAGAATCGGTTCTAGAAAATCAAATGTTTAGTAAATTATCATTTCGTTGAGAAAAGTGAAAAAATGTCCTAAAAATCAAAGTTTTGACAAAACCTCAAGAGACAAATGTAGAGTTTTAGTGAAATTTTCCATAAGGAATTGCAGATATTTCTACTTTTTATAAAGTTTTCATGAAATCTTTGGATTTTTTGAATTTTAACTAATTGGTAGACTGTTTCTAGAAAATCAACTGTTCAGTAAATTGCAAGATTTTGTGAAATATTTCTTTTCTATGAGAGAATTGGAAAAATGCCTTTCAAAATCAAAGTTTTCACAAAACCTCAAGAAATATTGACTTCGTTGACATCGTTGACAAAATCAGACAGATATCCTAAAAATCAAAGATTTCACAAAACCTTTCCCAAACCAATCAACCGTATAGGGCATTTTGTAAAATTTCTTACTTTTTAAATTTTTAACTAATTGGAAAACTGTTTATAGAAAATTAAATGTTTTGTAAATTTCAATATTTTGTGAAATGTCCCAAAAATCAAAGTATTCACAAAACCTCAAAAGATTACTGTTTTCATGAAAAATGTCCTAAGAAATTAAATTTATCACAAAACTTTTGGAAAATTGGAAAAATATGCATATATTTCAATAAACCGTTCTCAAGAAATAAAAGAGTGTAAAGCATTTTGTTTATCTTCTTAATCAAATACATAATTTTTCGTCGTATTCTAGAGGTTTTGAGAAGATAGTAATATTTCACTTTGGGAAAATTTGAAAAATATTGGAAAAATATCCTTAAAAATCAAAGATTTCAAAAAAACCGTTCTCAAGAAATAAAAGAGTGTAGGTCATTTGCTTATTTTCTTAAGCAAATACATAATTTTTCGTCGTATTCTAGAGGTTTTGAGAAGATAGTAATATCAAATGTTTAGCAAATTTCAAGATTTTGTGAAAAATTTCATTTTGTTTAGAAAAGGGAAAATGTCCTAAAAATCAAAGTTTTCACAAAACCTCAAAAGATTACTGTAAAGCTTTCATGAAAATTGCCCTAAGAAATCAAAATTATCACAAAACCTCTGGATATTTTGCAATATTTCACATTGGAAAATTAGAAAAATATCCTAAAAATCTAAAATTTCAAAAACTGACCTAAAAAAGTGTAGAGCATTTTGCGTATTTTCTTAAGCAAATACATAATTTTTCGTCGTTTTGAGAAGATAGTAATATTTCACTTTGGGAAAAATGGAAAAATATACTAAAAAATCAAAGATTTCCAAAACCGAAAAATGTCTTAAAAATCAAAGTTTTACAAAACCTCCAAAAATATTACTGTAGAGTTTTCATGAAATCTTTGTTTCAAGAAGTTCAGCTGTTTCTCAAACAAGTCAACCGTATAGGGCATTTTGTTTTTTTTTATTTTTAAAACTTTTAAATAATTGGAAACCCGTTTCTAGAAAATCAAATGTTTAATAAATTTCAAGATCTTGTGAAATATTACATATCGATTAGAGAATTGGAAAAATGCCTTACAAAATCAAAGTTTTCACAAAACCTCAAGAAAGATTGAATTTCTGGATAAAATCGTTGACAAAATCAGACAAATATCCTAAAATATCAAAGATCTCACAAAACCGAAAAATATCCTAAAAATCAAAATTTTACAAAACCTCAAAAAATATTACTGTAGAGTTTTCATGAAATCTTTGTTTCAAATAATTCGGCTGGTTCGTAAATTGCAATATTTTGTGAAATATTTCACCATTCGGTTGACTTCTAGATAAAATCGTTGAAAAAATATGACAAATATCCTAAAAAATCAAAAAATTCACAAAACCTTTCTCAAACAGGTAAACCGTAAAGCATTTTGTGAAATTTCTTATTTTTAAAATTTTTAACTAATTGGAGAATCGGTTCTAGAAAATCAAATGTTTAGTAAATTATCATTTCGTTGAGAAAAGTGAAAAAATGTCCTAAAAATCAAAGTTTTCACAAAACCTCAAGAGACAAATGTAGAGTTTTAGTGAAATTTTCCATAAGGAATTGCAGATATTTCTACTTTTTATAAAGTTTTCATGAAATCTTTGGATTTTTTGAATTTTAACTAATTGGTAGACTGTTTCTAGAAAATCAACTGTTCAGTAAATTGCAAGATTTTGCGAAATATTTCTTTTCTATGAGAGAATTGTAAAATGCCTTCCAAACTCAAAGTTGTCACAAAACCTCAAGAAAGATTGACTTTCTAGATAAAATCGTTGACAAAATCAGACAGATATCCTAAAAAATCAAAGATTTTAAAAAACCTTTCCCACACAGTCAACCGTATGTGGCATTTTATAAAATTTCGTACTTTTTAAATTTTTAACTAATAGGAAAACCGTGTCTAGAAAATCAAATGTTCAGTTTTGTGAAATATTTCATTTTGTTGCGAAAAAGAAAAATGTCCTAAACATCAAAGTTTTCACAAAACCTAATAAGATTGCTGTAAAGTTTTCATGAAATTCAAAGTTATCACAAAATCTCTGGATATTTTGCAATTTTGCACTTTGGGAAAATTGGAAAAATATACTAAAAAATCAAAGATTTCACAAAACCGAAAAATGTTCTAAAAATCAAAGTCTTTCAAAACCTCAAAATATATTACTGTAGAGTTTTCATGAAATCTTTGTTTCAAATAATTCAACTGTTTCGTAAATTGCAGTATTTTGTGAAATATTTCACCATTCGGTTGACTTCTAGACAAAATCGTTGACAAAATCAGAAAAAAATCTCCTAAAAATCTGAAAATTCACAAAACCTTTCTCAAACAGGTAAACGGTAAAGCATTTTGTGAAATTTCTTATTTTTAAAATGTTTAACTAATTGGAAAACCGTTTCTAGAAAATCAAGTGTTTAGTAAATTTCAAGGTTTTGTGAAATATTTCATTTTGTTGAGAAAAGGGAAAAATGTCCTAAAAATCAAAGTTTTCACAAAACCTCAAAAGATTACTGTAAAGTTTTCATGAAAAATGCCCTAAGAAATCAAAGTTATCACAAAACCTCTGGATACTTTGCATTTTGGGAAAATTGGAAAAATATTCCTTAATAATCAAAGATTTCAAAGAAAGATTTCACAAAACTTTTCTCAATCAAGTCAACCGTATAGGTCATTTCGCGAAATTTCGTATTTTTTAAACTTTTAACTAATTGGAAAACTGTTTCTAGAAAATGAAATGTTTAGTAAATTTCAAGATTTTGTGAAATGTCCTTAAAATCAAAGTTTTCACAAAACCTCAAAAGATTACTGTAAATTTTTCATGAAAAATGTCCTAAGAAATCAAAGTTATCACAAAACTTTGGGAAAATTGGAAAAATATGCAAAGATTTAAAAAACCGTTCGCAAGAAATGAAAGAGTGTAGGGCATTTTGCGTATTTTCTTAAGCAAATACATAATTTTTTATCGTTTTGAGAAGATAGTAATATTTCACTTTGGGAAAATTGGAAAAATGTATTAAAAAATCAAAGATTTCACAAAACCGAAAAATGTCCTAAAAATCAAGGCTTTACAAAACCTCAAAAAAGATTACTGTAGAGTTTTCATGAAATCCTTGTTACAAGAAATTCAGCTGTTTCGTAAATTGCAATATTTTATGAAATATTTCACTATTCGGTTGACTTCTAGATAAAATCATTGACAAAATCACACAAATATCCTAAAAAATCAAAGATTTCAAAAAACCTTTCTCAAACAAGTCAACCGTGTAGGGCATTTTGTGAAATTTCTTATTTTTAAAATTTTTAACTAATTGGAAAACCGTTTCTAGAAAATCAAATGTTTAGTAAATTTCAAGATTTTGTGAAATATTTCATTTTGATGAGGGAATTGGAAAAATGCCTTACAAAATCAAAGTTTTCAGAAAACCTCATGAAAGATTGACTTTCTAAATAAAATCGTTGACAAAATCAGACAAATATCCTAAAAAATCAAAGATTTCACAAAACCGAAAAATGTCCTAAAAATCAAAGTTTTACAAAAACTCAAAAAGGATTGCTGTAGAGTTTTCATGAAATCTTTGTTTCAAATAATTCAGCTGTTTCGTAAATTGCAATATTTTGTGAAATATTTCACCATTCGGTTGACTTCTAGATAAAATCAGACAAATATCCTAAAAAAAACCAAAAAATTCACAAAACCTTTCTCAAACAGGTAAACCGTAAGGCATATTGTGAAATTTCTTATTTTTAAAATTTTTAACTAATTTTAACTATTCGGTTGACTTCTAGATAAAATCGTTGACAAAATCACACAAATATCCTAAAAAATCAAAGATTTCAAAAAACCTTTCTCAAACAAGTCAACCGTGTAGGGCATTTTGTGAAATTTCTTATTTTTAAAATTTTTAACTAATTGGAAAACCGTTTCTAGAAAATCAAATGTTTAGTAAATTTCAAGATTTTGTGAAATATTTCATTTTGATGAGAGAATTGGAAAAATGCCTTACAAAATCAAAGTTTTCAGAAAACCTCATGAAAGATTGACTTTCTAAATAAAATCGTTGACAAAATCAGACAAATATCCTAAAAAATCAAAGATTTCACAAAACCGAAAAATGTCCTAAAAATCAAAGTTTTACAAAAACTCAAAAAAGATTGCTGTAGAGTTTTCATGAAATCTTTGTTTCAAATAATTCAGCTGTTTCGTAAATTGCAATATTTTGTGAAATATTTCACCATTCGGTTGACTTCTAGATAAAATCAGACAAATATCCTAAAAAAATCAAAAAATTCACAAAACCTTTCTCAAACAGGTAAACCGTAAGGCATATTGTGAAATTTCTTATTTTTAAAATTTTTAACTAATTGAAAAACCGTTTCTAGAAAATCAAATGTTTAGTAAATTTCAGGGTTTTATGAAATGTTTCGTTTTTTTGCGAAAAGGGAAATGTCCTAAAAATCAAAGTCTTCACAAAACCGAAAAAAATTTCCATTCGGTTGACTTCTAGATAATATTGTTGACAAAATCAGACAAATATCCTAAAAAATCAAAGATTTCACAAAACCGAAAAATGTCCTAAAAATCAAAATTTTACAAAACCTCAAAAAGATTACCGTAGAGTTTTCATGAAATCTTTGTTTCAAATAGATCAGCTGTTTCGCAAATTGCAATATTTTGTGAAATATTTCACCATTTCTAGAAAATCAAATGTTTAGTAAATTTCAAGGTTTTGTGAAATATTTATTTTGTTGAGAAATGGGAAAAATGTTCTAAAAAACAAAGTTTTCACAAAACCTCAAAGGATTACTGTAAAGTTTTCATGAAAATCAAAGTTATCACAAAACCTCTGGATATTTTGCAATATTTCACTTTGGGAAAATTGGAAAAATATCCTAAAAAATCAATGATTTCAAAAAACTGTTCTCCAGTAATAAAAGAGTGTAGGGCATTTTGCGTATTTTCTTAAGCAAGTATATAATTTTTCGTCGTTTTGAGAAGATAGTAATATTTCACTTTGGGAAAATTGGAAAAATATAAAATATCCTAAAAAATCAAAGATTTCACAAAACCTTTCTCAAACAAGTCAACCGTACAGGGCATTTTGTGAAATATCTTATTTTTAAAATTTTTAACTAATTTGAAATTTTGTGAAATGTCCTATAAATCAAAGTTTTCGCAAAACCTCAAGAGATTACTGTAAAGTTTTCAAGAAAAATGTTCTAAGAAATCAAGGTTATCACAAAATTTTGGGAAAATTGGAAAAATATGCAAAGATTTCAAAAAACCCTTCTCAAGAAATAAAGGAGTGCAGGGCGCATTTTCTTAAGCAAATACATAATTGTTCGTCATATTCTAGAGGTTTTGAGAATAGAGTAATATTTCACTTTGGGAAAATTAGAAAAATATACTAAAAGATCAAAGGTTTCACAAAACCAAAAAAATGTCCTAAAAATCAAAGTTTTCACAAAACCACAAAAAATGACTGTAAAGTTTTAGTGAAATTTTTCATAATTGCAGATATTTCTACTTTTTATAGAGTTTTCATGAAATCTTTGAATTTTTTGAATTTTTAGCTAATTGGATGACAGTTTCTTTAAAATCAAACTGCAATCTTTTGTGAAATATTTCATTTCGATGAGCGAATTGGAAAAATGACTTACAAAGTTTTCACAAAACCTCAAAAAAGATTGACTTTCTATCTTTGTTTCAAATAATTAAGCTGTTTCGTAAATTGTAATACTTTCTGAAATATTTCACCATTCGGTTGACTTCTAGATAAAATCGTTGACAAAATCAGACAAATATCTTAAAAAATCAAAAAATTCACAAAACCTTTCTCAAACAGGTAAACCGTAAGGCATGTTGTGAAATTTCTTATTTTTAACTAATTGGAAAACCGTTTAGTAAATTTCAAAGTTTTGTAAATATATCATTTTGTTGAGAAAAGGGAAAAATGTCCTAAAAATCAAAGTTTTCACAAAACCTCAAAAGATTACTGTAAAGTTTTCATGAAAATCAAAGTTATCACAAAACCTCTGGATATTTTGCAATATTGAACTTTGGAAAAATTGGAAAAATATCCTAAAAAATCAAAGATATCAAAAAACTGTTCTCAAGAAATAAAACAGTGTTCGGTTGACTTCTATGTAACATCGTTGACAAAATCAGACAAATATCCTAAAAACTCAAAGATTTCACAAAACCTTTCTCAAACAAGTCAACCGTAAAGCATTTTGTGAAATTTCTTGTTTTTAAAATTTTTAACTAATTAGAAACCCGTTTCTAGAAAATCAAATGTTTAGTAAATTTCAAGATTTTGTGAAATATTTCTTTTCTTTGAGAGAATTGAAAAAATGCCTTTCAAATTCAAAGTTTTCACAAAACCTCAAGAATGATTGACTTTCTAGATAAAATCGTTGACAAAATCAGACAAGTATCCTAAAAAATCAAAGATTTCACAAAACTTTTCTCAAAAAAGTCAGCCGTATAGGGCATTTTTGATTTTGTGAAATGTCCTTAAAATCAAAGCTTTCACAAAACCTCAAAAGATTACTGTAAAGTTTTCATGAAAAATGTCCTAAGAAATCAAAGTTATCACAAAACTTTGGGAAAATTGCAAAAACATGCAAAGATTTAAAAACCCGTTCTCAAGAATTAAAGAGTGTAGAGTTTCTAGAAAATCAAATGTTTAGTAAATTTCAAGATTTTGTGAAATATTTCATTTCGATGATAGAATTGGAAAAATGCCTTAAAAAATCAAAGTTTTCACAAAACCTCAAGAAAGATTGACTTTCAAGATAAAATCGTTGACAAAATCAGACAAATATCCTAAAAAATCAAAGATTTCACAAAACCGAAAAATGTCCTAAAAATCAAAGTTTTACAAAACCTCAAAAAAGATTATTGTAGAGTTTTCATGAAATCTTTGTTTCAAATAATTCATCTGTTTCGTAAATTGCAATATTTTGTGAAATATTTCACCATTCGGTTGACTTCTAGATAAAATCTTTGACAAAATCAGACAAATATCCTAAAAAATCAAAAAATTCGCAAAGCCTTTCTCAAACAGGTATACCGTTTCTAGAAAATCAAATGTTTAGTAAATTCCAAGGTTTTGTGAAATATTTCATTTTGTTGAGAAAAGGGGAAAATGTCTTAAAAATTAAAGTTTTCACAAAATCTCAAAAGATTACTGTAAAGTTTTCATGAAAATCAATGTTATCGCAAAACCACAAAAGATTACTGTAAAATTTTAGTGAAATTTTTTATAAGGAATTGCAGATATTTCTACATTTTATAGATTTTTCATGAAATCTTTGGATTTTTTGAAAATCAACTGTTCAGTAAATTGCAAGATTTTGTGAAATATTTCTTTTCTATGAGAGAATTGGAAAAATGCCTTTCAAAATCAAAGTTTTCACAAAACCTCAAGAAATATTGACTTCGTTGACATCGTTGACAAAATCAGACAGATATCCTAAAAATCAAAGATTTCACAAAACCTTTCCCAAACTAATCAACCGTATAGGGCATTTTGTAAAATTTCTTACTTTTTAAATTTTTAACTATTTGGAAAACTGTTTATAGAAAATTAAATGTTTAGTAAATTTCAATATTTTGTGAAATGTCCCAAAAATCAAAGTATTCACAAAACCTCAAAAGATTACTGTTTTCATGAAAAATGTCCTAAGAAATTAAATTTATCACAAAACTTTTGGAAAATTGGAAAAATATGCATATATTTCAATAAACCGTTCTCAAGAAATAAAAGAGTGTAAAGCATTTTGTGTATCTTCTTAATCAAATACATAATTTTTCGTCGTATTCTAGAGGTTTTGAGAAGATAGTAATATTTCACTTTGGGAAAATTTGAAAAATATTGGAAAAATATCCTTAAAAATCAAAGATTTCAAAAAACCGTTCTCAAGAAATAAAAGAGTGTAGGTCATTTGCGTATTTTCTTAAGCAAATACATAATTTTTCGTCGTATTCTAGAGGTTTTGAGAAGATAGTAATATCAAATGTTTAGCAAATTTCAAGATTTTGTGAAAGATTTCATTTTGTTTAGAAAAGGGAAAAATGTCCTAAAAATCAAAGTTTTCACAAAACCTCAAAAGATTACTGTAAAGCTTTCATGAAAATTGCCCTAAGAAATCAAAATTATCACAAAACCTCTGGATATTTTGCAATATTTCACATTAGGAAAATTAGAAAAATATCCTAAAAATCTAAAATTTCAAAAACTGACCTAAAAAAGTGTAGAGCATTTTGCGTATTTTCTTAAGCAAATACATAATTTTTCGTCGTTTTGAGAAGATAGTAATATTTCACTTTGGGAAAAATGTAAAAATATACTAAAAAATCAAAGATTTCCAAAACCGAAAAATGTCTTAAAAATCAAAGTTTTACAAAACCTCGAAAAATATTACTGTAGAGTTTTCATGAAATCTTTGTTTCAAGAAGTTCAGCTGTTTCTCAAACAAGTCAACCGTATAAGGCATTTTGTTTTTTTTATTTTTAAAACTTTTAAATAATTGGAAACCCGTTTCTAGAAAATCAAATGTTTAATAAATTTCAAGATCTTGTGAAATATTACATATCGATTAGAGAATTGGAAAAATGCCTTACAAAATCAAAGTTTTCACAAAACCTCAAGAAAGATTGAATTTCTGGATAAAATCGTTGACAAAATCAGACAAATATCCTAAAATATCAAAGATCTCACAAAACCGAAAAATATCCTAAAAATCAAAATTTTACAAAACCTCAAAAAATATTACTGTAGAGTTTTCATGAAATCTTTGTTTCAAATAATTCGGCTGGTTCGTAAATTGCAATATTTTGTGAAATATTTCACCATTCGGTTGACTTCTAGATAAAATCGTTGACAAAATATGACAAATATCCTAAAAAATCAAAAAATTCACAAAACCTTTCTCAAACAGGTAAACCGTAAAGCATTTTGTGAAATTTCTTATTTTTAAAATTTTTAACTAATTGGAGAATCGGTTCTAGAAAATCAAATGTTTAGTAAATTATCATTTCGTTGAGAAAAGTGAAAAAATGTCCTAAAAATCAAAGTTTTGACAAAACCTCAAGAGACAAATGTAGAGTTTTAGTGAAATTTTCCATAAGGAATTGCAGATATTTCTACTTTTTATAAAGTTTTCATGAAATCTTTGGATTTTTTGAATTTTAACTAATTGGTAGACTGTTTCTAGAAAATCAACTGTTCAGTAAATTGCAAGATTTTGCGAAATATTTCTTTTCTATGAGAGAATTGTAAAATGCCTTCCAAACTCAAAGTTTTCACAAAACCTCAAGAAAGATTGACTTTCTAGATAAAATCGTTGAGAAAATCAGACAGATATCCTAAAAAATCAAAGATTTTAAAAAACCTTTCCCACACAGTCAACCGTATGTGGCATTTTGTAAAATTTCGTACTTTTTAAATTTTTAACTAATAGGAAAACCGTGTCTCGAAAATCAAATGTTCAGTTTTGTGAAATATTTCATTTTGTTGCGAAAAAGAAAAATGTCCTAAACATCAAAGTTTTCACAAAACCTAATAAGATTGCTGTAAAGTTTTCATGAAATTCAAAGTTATCACAAAATCTCTGGATATTTTGCAATATTGCACTTTGGGAAAATTGGAAAAATATACTAAAAAATCAAAGATTTCACAAAACCGAAAAATGTTCTAAAAATCAAAGTCTTTCAAAACCTCAAAATATATTACTGTAGAGTTTTCATGAAATCTTTGTTTCAAATAATTCAACTGTTTCGTAAATTGCAGTATTTTGTGAAATATTTCACCATTCGGTTGACTTCTAGACAAAATCGTTGACAAAATCACACAAATATCCTAAAAAATCAAAGATTTCAAAAAACCTTTCTCAAACAAGTCAACCGTGTAGGGCATTTTGTGAAATTTCTTATTTTTAAAATTTTTAACTAATTGGAAAACCGTTTCTAGAAAATCAAATGTTTAGTAAATTTCAAGATTTTGTGAAATATTTCATTTTGATGAGAGAATTGGAAAAATGCCTTACAAAATCAAAGTTTTCAGAAAACCTCATGAAAGATTGACTTTCTAAATAAAATCGTTGACAAAATCAGACAAATATCCTAAAAAATCAAAGATTTCACAAAACCGAAAAATGTCCTAAAAATCAAAGTTTTACAAAAACTCAAAAAAGATTGCTGTAGAGTTTTCATGAAATCTTTGTTTCAAATAATTCAGCTGTTTCGTAAATTGCAATATTTTGTGAAATATTTCACCATTCGGTTGACTTCTAGATAAAATCAGACAAATATCCTAAAAAAATCAAAAAATTCACAAAACCTTTCTCAAACAGGTAAACCGTAAGGCATATTGTGAAATTTCTTATTTTTAAAATTTTTAACTAATTGAAAAACCGTTTCTAGAAAATCAAATGTTTAGTAAATTTCAAGGTTTTATGAAATGTTTCGTTTTTTTGCGAAAAGGGAAATGTCCTAAAAATCAAAGTCTTCACAAAACCGAAATAAATGTCCTAAAATTGCAATATTTTGTGAAATATTTCACCATTCGGTTGACTTCTAGATAATATTGTTGACAAAATCAGACAAATATTCTAAAAAATCAAAGATTTCACAAAACCGAAAAATGTCCTAAAAATCAAAATTTTACAAAACCTCAAAAAGATTACCGTAGAGTTTTCATGAAATCTTTGTTTC
This sequence comes from Lucilia sericata, assembly GCF_015586225.1. Classification (NCBI taxonomy): domain Eukaryota; kingdom Metazoa; phylum Arthropoda; class Insecta; order Diptera; family Calliphoridae; genus Lucilia; species Lucilia sericata. The sequence goes on along the minus strand of NW_023994343.1, from coordinate 186,420 downwards.
AAATAGATCAGCTGTTTCGCAAATTGCAATATTTTGTGAAATATTTCACCATTTCTAGAAAATCAAATGTTTAGTAAATTTCAAGGTTTTGTGAAATATTTATTTTGTTGAGAAATGGGAAAAATGTTCTAAAAAACAAAGTTTTCACAAAACCTCAAAGGATTACTGTAAAGTTTTCATGAAAATCAAAGTTATCACAAAACCTCTGGATATTTTGCAATATTTCACTTTGGGAAAATTGGAAAAATATCCTAAAAAATCAATGATTTCAAAAAACTGTTCTCCAGTAATAAAAGAGTGTAGGGCATTTTGCGTATTTTCTTAAGCAAGTATATAATTTTTCGTCGTTTTGAGAAGATAGTAATATTTCACTTTGGGAAAATTGGAAAAATATAAAATATCCTAAAAAATCAAAGATTTCACAAAACCTTTCTCAAACAAGTCAACCGTACAGGGCATTTTGTGAAATATCTTATTTTTAAAATTTTTAACTAATTTGAAATTTTGTGAAATGTCCTATAAATCAAAGTTTTCGGAAAACCTCAAGAGATTACTGTAAAGTTTTCAAGAAAAATGTTCTAAGAAATCAAGGTTATCACAAAACTTTGGGAAAATTGGAAAAATATGCAAAGATTTCAAAAAACCGTTCTCAAGAAATAAAGGAGTGCAGGGCGCATTTTCTTAAGCAAATACATAATTGTTCGTCATATTCTAGAGGTTTTGAGAATAGAGTAATATTTCACTTTGGGAAAATTAGAAAAATATACTAAAAGATCAAAGGTTTCACAAAACCAAAAAATGTCCTAAAAATCAAAGTTTTCACAAAACCACAAAAAATGACTGTAAAGTTTTAGTGAAATTTTTCATAATTGCAGATATTTCTACTTTTTATAGAGTTTTCATGAAATCTTTGGATTTTTTGAATTTATAGCTAATTGGATGACAGTTTCTGTAAATCAAATTGCAATCTTTTGTGAAATATTTCATTTCGATGAGCGAATTGGAAAAATGACTTACAAAGTTTTCACAAAACCTCAAAAAAGATTGACTTTCTATCTTTGTTTCAAATAATTAAGCTGTTTCGTAAATTGTAATACTTTGTGAAATATTTCACCATTCGGTTGCCTTCTAGATAAAATCGTTGACAAAATCAGACAAATATCTTAAAAAATCAAAAAATTCACAAAACCTTTCTCAAACAGGTAAACCGTAAGGCATGTTGTGAAATTTCTTATTTTTAACTAATTGGAAAACCGTTTAGTAAATTTCAAAGTTTTGTAAATATTTCATTTTGTTGAGAAAAGGGAAAAATGTCCTAAAAATCAAAGTTTTCACAAAACCTCAAAAGATTACTGTAAAGTTTTCATGAAAATCAAAGTTATCACAAAACTTCTGGATATTTTGCAATATTGAACTTTGGAAAAATTGGAAAAATATCCTAAAAAATCAAAGATATAAAAAAACTGTTCTCAAGAAATAAAACAGTGTTCGGTTGACTTCTATGTAACATCGTTGACAAAATCAGACAAATATCCTAAAAACTCAAAGATTTCACAAAACCTTTCTCAAACAAGTCAACCGTAAAGCATTTTGTGAAATTTCTTGTTTTTAAAATTTTTAACTAATTAGAAACCCGTTTCTAGAAAATCAAATGTTTAGTAAATTTCAAGATTTTGTGAAATATTTCTTTTCTTTGAGAGAATTGAAAAAATGCCTTTCAAATTCAAAGTTTTCACAAAACCTCAAGAAAGATTGACTTTCTAGATCAAATCGTTGACAAAATCAGACAAATATCCTAAAAAATCAAAGATTTCACAAAACTTTTCTCAAAAAAGTCAGCCGTATAGGGCATTCTTGATTTTGTGAAATGTCCTTAAAATCAAAGCTTTCACAAAACCTCAAAAGATTACTGTAAAGTTTTCATGAAAAATGTCCTAAGAAATCAAAGTTATCACAAAACTTTGGGAAAATTGCGAAAATATGCAAAGATTTAAAAACCCGTTCTCAAGAATTAAAGAGTGTAGAGTTTCTAGAAAATCAAATGTTTAGTAAATTTGAAGATTTTGTAAAATATTTCATTTCGATGATAGAATTGGAAAAATGCCTTAAAAAATCAAAGTTTTCACAAAACCTCAAGAAAGATTGACTTTCAAGATAAAATCGTTGACAAAATCAGACAAATATCCTAAAAAATCAAAGATTTCACAAAACCGAAAAATGTCCTAAAAATCAAAGTTTTACAAAACCTCAAAAAAGATTACTGTAGAGTTTTCATGAAATCTTTGTTTCAAATAATTCATCTGTTTCGTAAATTGCAATATTTTGTGAAATATTTCACCATTCGGTTGACTTCTAGATAAAATCTTTGACAAAATCAGACAAATATCCTAAAAAATCAAAAAAATCGCAAAACCTTTCTCAAACAGGTATACCGTTTCTAGAAAATCTAATGTTTAGTAAATTCCAAGGTTTTGTGAAATATTTCATTTTGTTGAGAAAAGGGGAAAATGTCTTAAAAATTAAAGTTTTCACAAAACCTCAAAAGATTACTGTAAAGTTTTCATGAAAATCAATGTTATCACAAAACCTCTGGATATTTTGCAATATTTAATTTTGGGAAAATTGGAAAAATATCCTAAAAAACCAAAGATTTTTAAAAACTGTTCTCAAGAAATAAAAGAGTGTAGGGCATTTTGCGCATTTTCTTAAGCAAGTACATAATTTTTCGTCGTTTTGAGAAGATAGTAATATTTCACTTTGGGAAAATTGGAAAAATATACTAAAAAATCAAAGATTTCACAAAACCTAAAAATGTCCTAAAAATCAAAAAAATTTCAAAAAACTGTTCTCAAGACATAAAAGAGTGTAGGGCATTTTGCGTATTTTCTAAAGCAAATACATAATTTTTCGTCGTTTTGAGAAGATAGTAATATTTCACTTTGGGAAAATTGGAAAAATATACTAAAAAATCAAAGATTTCACAAAACCGAAAAATGTCCTAAAAATCAAAGTTTTACAAAACCTCTAAAAAAATTACTGTAGAGCTTTCATGAAATCTTTGTTTCAAGAAATTCAGCTGTTTCGTCAATTGCAATATTTTGTGAAATATTTCACCATTCGTTTGACTTCTAGATAAAATCGTTGAAAAAATCAGACAAATATCCTAAAAAAATCAAAAAATTCACAAAACCTTTCTCAAACAGGTAAACGGTAAAGCATTTTGTGAAATTTCTTATTTATAAAATTTTTAACTAATTGGAAGACCGTTTCCAGAAAATCAAATGTTTAGTAAATTTCAAGATTTTGTGAAATATTTAATTTTGTTGAGAAAAGGGAAAAATGTCCTAAAAATCAAAGTTTTCACAGAACCTCAAAAGATTACTGTAAAGTTTTCATGAAAAATGTCCTAAGAAATCAAAGTTATCACAAAACTTTGGAAAAATTGGAAAAATATGCAAAGGTTTCAAAAAACCGTTCTCAAGAAATGAAAGAGTGTAGGGCACTTTGCGTATTTTCTTAAGCAAATACATAATTTTTCGTCGTATTCTAGAGATTTTGAGAAGATAGTAATACTTCACTTAGGGAAAATTAGAAAATTATACTATAAATATAAATCACAGATTTCACAAAACCGAAAAATGTTCTAAAAATCAAAATATTCACAAAACCTCAAGAAGATTACTTTAGAGTTTTCATGAAATCTTTGTTTCAAGAAATTCAGCTGTTTCGTCAATTGCAATATTTTGTGAAATATTTCACCATTCGTTTGACTTCTAGATAAAATCGTTGAAAAAATCAGACAAATATCCTAAAAAAATCAAAAAATTCACAAAACCTTTCTCAAACAGGTAAACGGTAAAGCATTTTGTGAAATTTCTTATTTTTAAAATTTTTAACTAATTGGAAAATCGTTTCTAGAAAATCAAATGTGTAGTAAATTTCAAGATTTTGTGAATTATTTCATTTTGTTGAGAAAAGGGAAAAATGTCCTAAAAAAATCAAAGTTTTCACAAAACCTCAAAAGATTACTATAAAGTTTTCATGAAAAATATTTTGCAATATTTCACTTTGAGAAAATTGCAAAAATATTCTAAAAATCAAAATTTTCAAAAACTGACATAAAAGAGTGTAGGGCATTTTGCGTATTTTCTTAAGCAAATACATAAGTTTTCGTCGTTTTGAGAAGATAGTAATATTTCACTTAGGGAAAATTAGAAAATTATACTAAGAAATCAAAGATTTCAGAAAACCGAAAAATGTCCTAAAAATCAATGTATTCACAAAACCTCAAGAAGATTACTGTAGAGTTTTCATGAAATCTTTGTTTCACATAATTCAACTGTTTCGTAAATTGCAATATTTTGTGAAATATTTCACCATTCGGTTGACTTCTAGATAAAATTGTTCACAAAATCAGACAAATATCCTAAAAAATCAAAAATTTCACAAAACCTTTCTCAAACGTAAAGGGCATTTTGTGAAATTTCTTATTTTTAAAATTTTCAACTAATTGGAAACCGTTTCTAGAAAATCAAATGTTTAGTAGATTTCAAACGTAAAGGGCATTTTGTGAAATTTCTTATTTTTAAAATTTTCAACTAATTGGAAACCGTTTCTAGAAAATCAAATGTTTAGTAGATTTCAAGATTTTGTTAAATATTTCATTTTGTTGAGAAAAGGGAATAATGTTCTAAAAACCAAAGTTTTCAAAAACCTCAACAGATTACTGTAAAGTTTTCATGAAAAATGCCCTAAGAAATCAAAGTTACCACAAAACCTCTGGATATTTTGCAATATTTCACTTTGAGAAAATTGAAAAAATATCCTTAAAATCAAAAATTTCAAAAAACTGTTCTCAAGACATAAAAGAGTGTAGGTCATTTTGCGTATTTTCTTAAGCCATACATAATTTTTCGTCGTTTTGAGAAGATAGTAATATTTCACTTTGGGAAAATTGGAAAAATATACCAAAAAATCAAAGATTTCTCAAATCCGAAAAATGTTCTAAAAATTAAAGTTTTATAAACCTCCGAAAATATTACTGTAGAATTTTCATTAAATCTTTGTTTCAAGAAATTCAGCTGTTTCGTAAATTGCAATATTTTGTGAAATATTTCACCACTCGATTGACTTCTAGATAAAATCGTTGACAAAATCAGACAAATATCCTAAAAAATCAAAGATTTCACAAAACCTTTCTCAAACAAGTCAACCGTATATGGCATTTTGTGAAATTTATTATTTTTAAAACTTTTAAATAATTGGAAAACCGTTTCTAGAAAATCAAATGTTTAATAAATTTCAAGATTTTGTGAAATCTTTCATATCGATTAGAGAATTGGAAAAATGCCTTATAAAATCAAAGTTTTCACAAAACCTCAAGAAAGATTGACTTTCTAGATAAAATCGTTGACAAAATCAGACAAATATCCTAAAAAATCAAAGATTTCACAAAACCGAAAAATGTCCTAAAAATCAAAGTTTTACAAAACCTCAAAAAATATTACTGTAGAGTTTTCATGAAATCTTTGTTTCAAATAATTTAGCTGTTTCGTAAATTTCAATATTTTGTGAAATGTTTCACTTTTCGGTTGACTTCTAGTAAATTTCAAGGTTTTGTGAAATATTTCATTTTGTTGAGAAAAGGGAAAAATGTCCAAAAATTAAAGTTTTCACAAAATCTCAAAAGATAACTGTAAAGTTTTCATGGAAATCAAAGTTATCACAAAACCTCTGGATATTTGCAATAATTCACTTTGGGAAAATTGGAAAAATATCCTAAAAATCAAAAATTTCTAAAAATTGTTCTCAAGACATAAAAGAGTGTAGGGTATTTTGCGTATTTTCTTAAGCATATACAGAATTATTCGTCGTTTTGAGAAGATGGTAATATTTCAGTTAGGGAAAATTAGAAAATTATACTAAGAAATCAAAGATTTCAGAAAACCGAAAAATGTCCTAAAAATCAAAGTATTCACAAAACCTCAGGAAGATTACTGTAGAGTTTTCATGAAATCCTTGTTTCAAGAAATTCAGCAGTTTCGTAAATTGCAATATTTTGTGAAATATTTCACCATTCGATTGACTTCTAGATAAAATCGTTGACAAAAGCAGACAAATATCCTAAAAAATCAAAGATTTCACAAAACCGAAAAATGTCCTAAAAATCAAAGTTTTACAAAACCTCAAAAAAGATTACTGTAGAGTTTTCATGAAATCTTTGTCGTAAATTGCAATATTTTGTGAAATATTTCACCATTCGGTTGAATTCTAGATAAGTTCGTTGAAAAAATCAGACAAATATCCTAAAAAATCAAAGATGTCACAAAACCGAAAAATGTCCTAAAAATCAAAGTTTTACAAAACCTCAAAAAAGATTACTGTAGAGTTTTCATGAAATCTTTGTTTTAAATAATTCAGCTGTTTCGTAAATTGCAATATTTTGTGAAATATTTCACCATTCGGTTGACTTCTAGATAAAATCGTTGACAAAATCAGGCAAATATCCTAAAAAATCAAAGATTTCACAAAACCTTTCTCAAACAAGTCAATCGTATAGGGCATTTTGTGAAATTTCTTTTCTTTAAATTTTTAACTAATTGGAAAACCGTTTCTAGAAAATGTTTAGTAAATTTCAAGATATTGTGAAATATTTCATTTCGATTAGAGAATTTTAAAAATGCCTTACAAAATCAAAGTTTTCACAAAACCTCAAGAAAGATTGACTTTCTAGATAAAATCGTTGACAAATTCAGACAAATATCCTAAAAAATCAAAAATTTCACAAAACCGAAAAATGTCCTAAAAATCAAAGTTTTACAAATTCTCATAAAATATTACTGTAGACTTTTCATGAAATCTTTGTTTCAAATAATTCAGCTGTTTCACAAATTTCAATATATTGTGAAATATTTCACCATTCGGTTGACTTCTAGATAAAATCGTTGACAAAATCAGACAAATATCCTAAAAAAATCAAAAATTTTACAAAACCTTTCACAAACAAGTATATAGAGCATTTTGTGAAATTTGATATTTTTTAAATTTTTAACTAATTGGTATACCGTTTCTAGAAAATCAAAAGTTTAGTAAATTTCAAAATTTTGTGAAATATTTCATTTTGTTAAGAAAAGTGGAAAAATGTCCTAAAAATCAAATCTTTAACAAAACCACAAAAGATTACGGTAAAGTTTTTATGAAAAATACCCTAAGAAAACAAAGTTATCACAAAACCTCTGGATATTTTGCAATATTTCACTTAGGGAAAATTGGAAAAATATCCTAAAACATCAACGATTTCAAAAAACAGTTCTCACGAACGAAGTACGCATTTTGCGTATTTTCTTAAGCAAATACATAATTTTTCGTCGTATTCTAGAGGTTTTGAGAAGATTGTAATATTTCATAAAATCTTTGTTTCAAATAATTCAGCTGTTTCGTAAATTGCAATATTTTGTGAAATATTTCACCATTCGGTTGACTTCTAGATAAAATCGTTGACAAAATCAGACAAATATCAAAGATTTCTCAAAACCTTTCTCAAACAAGTCAACCGTATAGGGCATTTTGTGAAATTTCTTATTTTTAAAAATTTTAACTAATTGGAAAATCGTTTCTAGAAAATCAAATTTTCAAAATTTTGTGAATTGCAGATATTTCTACTTTTTATAGAGTTTTTATGAAATCTTTGGATTTTTTGAATTTTTAACTAATTGAAAGACTGTTTCTAGAAAATCAACTGTTCAATAAATTGCAAGATTTTGTGAAATATTTCTTTTTTTTATTTATTTATTTATTTATTTAGTTTGTGGAATTACTCCTTACAGAAAAGCAATTTAATTATTACAAAACATAAAATAAGTAGAATTAAGACAATCTATTGAGAGTAACCTTAATAATTTTAGTACTCGAGGATGTATCAATAATGTTGTACAGCTTATTAAAATTTAGACACATACGACGAAACGAATCAGCATTAGCAACATTTTGTTGAAAATATTGAATTGATAACGGCTGATAGTAACTAGTTGGACGTTGAGGAACATTAAAAAATAAGTTGTTTAAAAGAAATTCCGAAGTGATATTGCCATTTATCAGATTGATAAGAAATAAAACATTCAGCATTGTACGGCGGCTTTTTAAAATTGGTAGATTTAGTTGCAGTAACCTAGTACTGTATGGAAGAAGATGGCTAGCAGGATTAGGATAAGAATTCCGTAAAACGAATAACATAAATTGTTTTTGAACAGACTCAATACGTTCACTATGAACATTATAAAATGGATCCCAGACGATTGATGCATACTCTATTATAGGTCTCACAAGCGTTATATATAAATGTTTCGATATATATGAATCGGAAAATTCTCTTGACCATCGTTTAATAAAACCAAGTACACCGCGAGCTTTATTTGTGCACATATTTATATGTCCAACAAAAGATAATTTCGTGTCAAGCAGTACACCAAGATCCAAAAAAACGTCAACAACATCCAACATATAATCACCAAGGAAATAACAGCCTATTGGTCTAATTTTTCTGGAAAAACGCATATGCTTACATTTCTTTAAATTAATGTCCAATAAAGTCGAACATCCTTTACGAAAACCATTTTGGAACAGTGTAATAATGGAGGAGGCTTGACGACTTAAAAAATTAGAGAGGTATTGTTCAAATAATTTATGTATAGCACTTAATTTAGCGATACCTCTATAATTCATTATATTGGATTTATATATATTTATTATATGTATATAAATAATACACAAGATTAAACAATGAAATTTTAATATTTTTCCGGAAATTTTGCGAGACACACGAAAAATACGTCAAAACACAGTAAGGTGACCAGACTGAGATGAAATTATTAGTCGGGCGAGGCCGACCATATAATACTCTACACCTGTTACAAAAAAATGTGATTTAGTTTTCATAATAAAGCATTTAAGTTGAATTGTCCCTTGCCTCAGATATACTTAAGCCATTTATTGTTGAATAAAATTGTGGACATTTAAGTCGAATTTTGAAGGGGGCTTTGAATAGGGGCTATGGTCAAATGAGACCCTATAATTAAAAAATTCAAGACGGTCATCAAGGCTAGTATAGAACTTGGTTTTGCAGCTTTTTGTCGAGATACGAGTATATTAAACATAATTATGAACTTAAAAGCCCTATTCGGGTGTTCAGTTGTATGGGGGCTAGGTGAAATAATAGACCGATGTTAACCATTTTCAGCAGGCTTCGTCTCCGGTACCATTACCAGTGCCATTATCTTCAATTTTGCGACCTGTAGTTTGGTTACAATGTTTACAAGCCCTATTCGGGTGTTCAGTTGTATGGGGGCTAGGTGAGATAATGGACCGATGTTAACCATTTTCAACAGGCTTCGTCCACGATACCATAAAAGATCATGTGCCAAATTTCATTGAATTGTCTTCATAATTGCGACCTGTAGTTTGATTACAAAGTTTACAAGCCCTATTCAGGGGTTCAGTTGTATGGGGGCTAGGTAAAATAATGGACCGATCGTAACCATTTTCAACAGGCTTCGTTCCCGGAACAAGAGAAGATCATGTACCAAATTTCATTGAATTATCTTCAAAATTGCGACCCGTAGTTTGATTACAAAGTTTACATGGACGGACGGACATAGCAAAATCGACTCAGAAAATGATTCTAAGCCGATTGGTATACTTATAGGTGCGTATAGGACCAATATTATTGTGCGTTACAAACATCAGCACAAACCCAACATACCCTCCCCACTAAAGTGGTGTAGGGTATAAAAATCAAAGATTTCACAAAACCGAAAAATATCGTAAAAATCAAAGTATTCACAAAACCTCAAGAAGATTACTGTAGAGTTTTCATGAAATCTTTGTTTCAAATAATTCAGCTGTTTCGCAAATTGCAATATTTTGTGAAATATTTCACCATTCGCTTGACTTCTAAATAAAATCGTTGACAAAATGAGACAAACATCATAAAAAATCAAAAATTTCAAAAAACTTTCTCAAACAGGTAAAACGTATAGGACATTTTGTGAAATTTTTTATTTTTAAATTTTTAACTAATTGGAAAACCGTTTCTAGAAAATCAAATCTTTAGTAAATTTCAAGATTTTGTGAAATATTTCATTTTGTTGAGAAAAGGGAATGTCCTAAAAATCAAAGTTTTCACAAAACCTCAAAAGATTACTGTAAAGTTTTCACGAAAAATGCCCTAAGAAATCAAAGTTATCACAAAACCCTGGATATTTTGCAATATTTCAATTTGGGAAAACTTGAAAAATATCCTAAAACATCAATGATTTCAAAAAGCTGTTCTCCAGACATAAAGCAAATACATAATTTTTAGTCGTTTTGAGAAGATAGTAATATTTCACAGTTTTACAAAACATCAAAAAGCATTACAGTAGAGCTTTCATGAAATCTTTGTTTCAAGAAATTCAGCTGTTTCGTACATTGCATTATTTTGTGAAATATTTCACCATTCGGTTGACTTCTAGATAAAATCGTTGACAAAATAAGACAAATACATAATTTTTCGTCGTATTCTAGAGGTTTTGAGTAGATAGTAATATTTCACTTTGGGAAAATTGGAAAATTTACTAAAAAATTAAAGATTTCTCAAAACCGAAAAATGCCCTAAAAATCAAAGTTTCACAAAACCTCAAAAAAGATTACTGTGGAGTTTTCATGAAATTTCTTATTTTTTAAATTTTTAAAAATAAGAAATTTCACAAAATTTGAATACCGTTTCTAGAAAATCAATTGTTTAGTAAATTTCAAAATTTTGTGAAATATTTCATTTCGTTGAGAAAAGTGGAAAAATGTCCTAAAAATCAAAGCTTTCACAAAACCACAAAAGATTACTGTAAAGTTTTAGGGAACATTTTCATAAGGAATTGCAGATATTTCTACTTTTTATAGAGTTTTCATGAAATCATTGGATTTTTTGAATTTTTAACTAATTGGAAGACTGTTTCTGTAAAATCAACTGTATTTTGCAAGATTTTGTGAAATATTTCGATGAGAGAATTGGAAAACTGCCTTTTAAAATTTCACAAAACCTTAAAAAAGATTGGAAAACGGTTTCTCGAAAATCAATTGTTTAGTAAATTTCAAACTTTTGTGAAATGATCTAAAAATCAAAGTTTTCACAAATCCTCAAAAGATTACTGTAAAGTTTTCATGAAAAATGTCCTAAGAAATCAAAGTTATCACAAAACTTTGGGAAAATTGGACAAATATCCTAAAAAAAATCAAAGATTTCAAAAAACCGTTCTCAAGAAATAAAAGAGTGTATGTCATTTTGTGTATTTTCTTAAGCCAATACATAATTTTTCGTCGTATTCTACAGGTTTTGAGAAGATAGTAATATCTCACCTTGGGAAAATTAGAAAAATATGCTAAAAAATCAAAGATTTCTCAAAACCGAAAAATGTCCTAAAAATCAAAGTTTTCATAAAACCTCAAAAAAGATTACTGTAGAGTTTTCATAAAATCTTTGTTTCAAGAAATTCAGCTGTTTCGTAAATTGCAATATTTTGTGAAATATTTCACCAATCGGTTGACTTCTAGATAAAACTTTTCCCAAACAAGTCAACCGTATAGGGCATTTTGGTTCTTCTTTTCTTATTTTTAAAATTTTTAACGAATTGGAAAATTGTTTAAAGAAAATGAAATGAAAATGAAAATTTCAAGATTTTGTGAAATGTCCTAAAACTCAAAGTTTTCACAAAACCTCAAAAGATTACTGTAACGTTTTCAAGACATCAAAGTTATCACAAAACTTTGGGAAAATTGGAAAAATATCCTAAAAACTCAAAGATTTGAAAAAACCGTTCTCAAGAAATAAAAGAGTGTACGTCATTTTGCGTATTTTCTTAAGCAAATACATAATTTTTCCTCGTATTCTAGAGGATTTGAGTAGACAGTAATATTTCACTTTGGGAAAATTGGAAAATATAATATAAAATTCAAAATTTCACAAAACCGAACAATATCCTAAAAATCAAAGCTTTACAAATCCTCAATAAAGATTACAGTAGAGTTTCCATGAAATCTTTGTTTCAAGAAATTCAGCTGTTTCGTTAATTGCAATATTTTGTCAAATTTTTCACCATTCGGTTGACTTCTAGATAAAATCGTTGACAAAATCAGACAAATATCCTAACAAATCAAAGATTTCAAAAACCTTTCTCAAATAAGTCAACCGTATAGAGCATTTTGTGAAATTTGTTATTTTTAAACTTTTTAACTAATTGGAAATTAAGAAAATCAATGTTTAGTAAATTTCAAAATTTTGTGAAATATTTCATTTCGTTGAGAAAAGTGGAAAAATGTCCTAAAAATCAAAGTTTTCACAAAACCACAAAATATTACTGTAAAGTTTTAGTGAAATTTTTCATAAGGAATTGCAGATATTTCTACTTTTTATAGAGTTTTCATGAAATCTTTGGATTTTTTGAATTTTTAACTAATTGGAAGATTGTTTCTAGAAAATCAACTGTTCAAAAAATTGCAAGATTTTGTGAAATATTTCTTTTCTATGAGAGAATTGGAAAAATGCCTTTCAAAATCAAAGTTTTCACAAAACCTCAAGAAAGATTGACTTTCTAGATAAAATCGTTGACAAAATCTGACAAATATATTTTACAAATCAAAGATTTCACAAAACTTTTCCCGAAGAAGTCAACCGTATAGGGCATTTTGTGAAATTTCTTATTTTTTGAATTTTTTACTACTTGAAAAAGTTGTTTCTAGAAAATGAAAATGAAATTTTTAACTGATTGGAAAATCATTTCTAGAAAATCAAATGTTTAGTAAATTTTCAAAATTATGTGATATTATCACTTCGTTGAGAAAAGTGAAAAAATGCCCTAAAAATCAAAATTTTCACAAAACCTCAAAAGATTACTGTAAAGTTTTCATGAAAAATGTCCTAAGAAATCAATGTTATCACAAAACTTTGGGAAAATTGGAAAAATATGCTAAGATTTTAAAAAACCGTTCTCAAGAAATAATATAGTGTATTTCATTTTGTGTATTTCCCTAAGCAAATACATTATTTTTCGTCGTATTCTAGAGATTTTGAGAAGATAGTAATATTTCACTTTGGGCTAATTAGAAAATTATACTAAAAAATCAAATATTTCACAAAACCGAAAAATGTCCTAAAATCAAAGTATTCACAAAACCTCAAGAAGATTACTGTAGAGTTTTCATGAAATCGTTTACAAAATAAGACAAATATCCTAAAAAATCAAAGATTTCACAAAACCTTTCCCAAGCAAGTCAACTGTATATGGCATTTTGTGAAATTTCTTATTTATAAAATTTTTAACTAATTGGAAGACCGTTTCCAGAAAATCAAATGTTTAGTAAATTTCAAGATTTTGTGAAATATTTCATTTTGTTGAGAAAAGGGAAAAATGTCCTAAAAATCAAAGTTTTCACAGAACCTCAAAAGATTACTGTAAAGTTTTCATGAAAAATGTCCTAAGAAATCAAAGTTATCACAAAACTTTGGAAAAATTGGAAAAATATGCAAAGGTTTCAAAAAAACGTTCTCAAGAAATGAAAGAGTGTAGGGCACTTTGCGTATTTTCTTAAGCAAATACATAATTTTTCGTCGTATTCTAGAGATTTTGAGAAGATAGTAATACTTCAATTAGGGAAAATTAGAAAATTATACTATAAATATAAACCACAGATTTCACAAAACCGAAAAATGTCCTAAAAATCAAAATATTCACAAAACCTCACGAAGATTACTTTAGAGTTTTCATGAAATCTTTGTTTCAAGAAATTCAGCTGTTTCGTAAATTGCAATATTTTGTGAAATACTTCAACATTCGGTTGCCTTCTAGATAAAATCGTTGAAAAATAATACAAATATCCTAAAAAATCAAAGATTTCAAAAAACCTTTCTCAAACAAGTCAACTGTATATGGCATTTTGTGAAATTTCTTATTTTTAAAATTTTTAACTAATTGGAAAATCGTTTCTAGAAAATCAAATGTGTAGTAAGTTTCAAGATTTTGTGAATTATTTCGTTTTGTTGAGAAAAGGGAAAAATGTCCTAAAAATCAAAGTTTTCACAAAACCTCAAAAGATTACTATAAAGTTTTCATGAAAAATATTTTGCAATATTTCACTTTGGGAAAATTGCAAAAATATTCTAAAAATCAAAACTTTCAAAAACTGACATAAAAGAGTGTAGGACATTTTGCGTATTTTCTTAAGCAAATACATAAGTTTTCGTCGTTTTGAGAAGATAGTAATATTTCAATTTGGGAAAATTGGAAAAATATACTAAAAAATCAAAGATTTCACAAAACCGAAAAATGTCTTAAAAATCAAAGTTTTACAAAACCTCCAAAAATATAGGGCATTTTGTGAAATTTTTTGTTTTTAAAATTTGGAAACCAGTTTCTAGAAAATCAAATGTAAATTTCAAAATTTTGTAAAATATTTCATTTCATTGAGAAAAGTGGAAAAATGTCCTAAAACTCAAAGTTTTCACAAAACCACAAAAGATTACTGTAAAGTTTTCATGAAAAATGAATAAAGGGCATTTCTTATATTCAAAATTTTTAACTAATTGGAAAATCGTTTCTAGATTATCAAATATTTAGTAAATTTCAAGATTTTGTGAAATATTTCATTTCGATGAGAGAATTGAAAAAATGCCTTACAAAATCAAAGTTTTCACAAAACCTCAAGAAAGATTGACTTTCTAGATAAAATCGTTGATAAAATCTGACAAATATCCTAAAAAGTCAAAGATTTCACAAAACCTTTCTCAAACAAGTCAACCGTATAGGGCAAAATTTCAAAATTTTGTGAAATATTTCATTTCGTTGAGAAAAGTGGAAAAATGTCCTAAAAATCAAAGTTTTGACAAAACCACAAAAGATTACTGTAAAGTTTTAGTGAAATTTTTCATAAGGAATTGCAGATATTTCTACTTTTTATAGATTTTTCATGAAATCTTTGGATTTTTTGAATTTTTAACTAATTGGAAAACTGTTTCTAGAAAGTCAACAGTAAATTGTCAAAAGTCAACAATAAATTGCATTCTATGAGAGAATTGGAAAAGCGCCTTTCAAAATCAAAGTTTTCACAAAACCTCAAGAAATATTGACTTTCTAGATAAAATCGTTGACAAAATCAGACAGATATCCTAAAAATCAAAGATTTCACAAAACCTTTCCCAAACCAATCAACCGTATAGAGCATTTTGTAAAATTTCTTACTTTTTAAATTTTTAACTAATTCGAAAACTGTTTATAGAAAATGAAATGTTTAGTAAATTTCAAGGTTTTGCGAAATGTCCCAAAAATCAAAGTTTTCACAAAACCTCAAAAGATTACTGTAAAGTTTTCATGAAAAATGTCCTAAGAAATCAAATTTATCACAAAACTTTGGAAAAATTGGAAAAATATGCATAGATTTCAACAAACCGTTCTCAAGAAATAAAAGAGTATAAAGCATTTTGCGTATCTTCTTAATCAAATACAGAACTTTTCGTCGTATCTAGAGGTTTTGAGAAGATAGTTATATTTCTCTTTGGGAAAATTTGAAAAATATTGGAAAAATATCCTTAAAAATCAAAGATTTCAAAAAACCGTTCTCAAGAAATAAAAGAGTGTAGGTCGTTTTGCGTATTTTCTTAAGCAAATACATAATTTTTCGTCGTATTCTAGAGGTTTTGAGAAGATAGTAATATCAAATGTTTAGCAAATTTCAAGATTTTGTGAAATATCTCATTTTGTTGAGAAAAGGGAAAAATGTTCTAAAAATCAAAGTTTTCACAAAACCTCAAAAGATTACTGTAAAGTTTTCATGAAAAATGCCCTAAGAAATCAAAGTTATCACAAAACTTCTGGATATTTTGCAATATTTTACATTGGGAAAATTGGAAAAATATCCTAAAAATCAAAAATTTCAAAAACTGACATAAAAAAGTGTAGGGAATTTTGCGTATTTTCTTAAGCAAATACATAATTTTTCGTCGTTTTGAGAAGATAGTAATATTTCACTTTGGGAAAAGTGGAAAAATATACTAAAAAATCAAAGATTTCACAAAACCGAAAAATGTTTTAAAAATCAAAGTTTTACAAAACCTCCAAAAATATTACTGTAGAGTTTTCATGAAATCTTTGTTTCAAGAAATTCAGCTGTTTCGCAAATTGCAATATTTTGTGAAATATTTCACCATTCGGTTGACTTCCAGATAAAATCGTTGACAAAATCAGACAATTATCCTAAAAAATCAAAGATTTCACAAAACCTTTCTCAAACAAGTCAACCGTATAGGGCATTTTGTGAAATTTCTTATTTTTAAAACTTTTAAATAATTGGAAAACCGTTTCTAGAAAATCAAATGTTTAATAAATTTCAAGATTTTGTGAAATATTACATATCGATTAGAGAATTGGAAAAATGCCTTACAAAATCAAAGTTTTCACAAAACCTCAAGAAAGATTGACTTTCTAGATAAAATCGTTGACAAAATCAGACAAATATCCAAAAAAATCAATGATTTCACAAAACCGAAAAATATCCTAAAAATCAAAGTTTCACAAAACCTCAAAAAAGATTACTGTAGAGTTTTTATGAAATCTTTGTTTCATATAATTCAGCTGTTTCGTAAATTGCAATATTTTGTGAAATATTTCACCATTCGGTTGACTTCTAGATAAAATTGTTCGCAAAATCAGGCAAATATCCTAAAAAATCAAAAATTTCACAAAACCTTTCTCAAACGTAAAGGGCATATTGTGAAATTTCTTATTTTTTAAATTTTTAACTAATTGGAAAATTGTTTCTAGAAAATGATATGTTTAGTAAATTTCAAGATTTTGTGAAATATTTCTTTTCAATGAGAGAATTGGAAATTTCACTTTGGGAAATTTGGAAAAATATCCTAAAAAATCAAAGATTTCAAAAAACTGTTCTCAAGAAATAAAAGAGTGTAGGGCATTTTGCGTATTTTCTTAAGCAAATACATAATTTTTAGTCGTTTTGAGAAGATAGTAATATTTCACTTTGGGAAAATTGGAAAAATATACTAAAAAATCAAAGATTTCACAAAACCGAAAAATGTCCTAAAAATCAAAGTTTTACAAAACATCAAAAAGATTTTTAACTAATTGGAATACTGTTTCTAGAAGATCAACTGTTCAGTAAATTGCAAGATTTTGTGAAATATTTCATTTCGATGAGAGAATTGGAAAAATGCCTTACAAAATCAGAGTTTTCACAAAACCTTAAGAAAAATTGGAAAACGGTTTCTCGAAAATCAATTGTTTAGTAAATTTCAAGATTTTGTGAAATGATCTAAAAATCAAAGTTTTCACAAAACCTCAAAAGATTACTGTAAAGTTTTCATGAAAAATGTCCTAAGAAATCAAAGTTATCACAAAACTTTGGGAAAATTGGACAAATATACTAAAAAATCAAAGATTTCAAAAAACCGTTCTCAAGAAATAAAAGAGTGTATGTCATTTTGTGTATTTTCTTAAGCCAATTTATAATTTTTCGTCGTATTCTACAGGTTTTGAGAAGATAGTAATATCTCACCTTGGGAAAAATAGAAAAATATACTAAAAGATCAAAGATTTCACAAAACCGAAAAATGTCCTAAAAATCATAGTTTTCATAAAACCTAAATATTTCATCATTTTGTTGACTTCTAGATAAAACCTTTCTCAAACAAGTCAACCGTATAAGGAGGGCATTTTGTGAAATTTCTTATTTTTTAAATTTTTAACTAATTTTAATATCGTTTCTAAAAACTCAAATGTTTTTAAATTTTCAAAATTATATGAAATTATTATTTCGTTAAGAAAAGTGAAAAATATCCTAAAAATCACATTTCACAAAACCTCAAAAGATTACTGCAAAGTTTTCATAAGGAATTGCAGGTATTTCTACTTCTTATAGAGTTTTCATTAAATCTTTGGATTTTTAATTTTTAACTAATTGGAATACTGTTTCTAGAAAATCAAATGTTCAGTAAATTGCAAGATTTTGTGAAATGATCTAAAAATCAAAGTTTTCACAAAACCTCAAAAGATTACTGTAAAGTTTTCATGAAAAATGTCCTAAGAAATCAAAGTTATCACAAAACTTTGGGAAAATTGGACAAATATACTAAAAAATCAAATATTTCAAAAAACCGTTCTCAAAAAATAAAAGAGTGTATGTCATTTTGTGTATTTTCTTAAGCCAATACATAATTTTTCGTCGTATTCTACAGGTTTTGAGAAGATAGTAATATCTCACCTTGGGAAAATTCGAAAAATATACTAAAAGATCAAAGATTTCACAAATCCGAAAAATGTCCTAAAAATCATAGTTTTCATAAACCTCAAAAAAGATTACTGTAGAGTTTTCATAAAATCTTTGTTTCAAGAAATTCAGCTGTTTCGTAAATTGCAATATTTTGTGAAATATTTCACCATTCGGTTGACTTCTAAATAAAATCGTTGACAAAATCAGACAAATATCCTAACAAATCAAAGATTTCAAAAACCTTTCTCAAATAAGTCAACCGTATAGAGCATTTTGTGAAATTTGTTATTTTGCTAATTTTGTGAAATATTTCATTTCGTTGAGAAAAGTGGAAAAATGTCCTAAAAATCAAAGCTTTAACAAACCCACAAAAGATTACTGTAAAGTTTTATGAAAAATACCCTAGGAAAACAAAGTTATCAAAAAACCTCTGAATATTTTGCAATATTTCACTTTGGGAAAACTGGAAAAATATCCTAAAACACCAACGATTTTAAAAAACTGTTCTCAAGAACGAAATAGGCATTTTGCGTATTTTGTTAAGCAAATATACAATCTTTCGTCGTATTCTAGAGGTTTTGAGAAGATAGTAATATTTCACTTTGGGAAAATTGGAAAAATATACTAAAAAGCAAAGATTTCACAAAAACCGAAAAATTTCCTAAAAATCAAAGTTTTACAAAACATCAAAAATATTACTGTAGAGCTTTCATGAAATCTTTGTTTCAAGAAATTCAAGTAAATTGCATTATTTTGTGAAATATTTCACCATTCGGTTGACTTCTAGATAAATTCGTTGACAAAATCAGACGAATACATCATTTTTTGAGTAGATAGTAATATTTCACTTTGGGAAAATTGGAAAAATACACAAAAAAATTAAAGATTTCACAAAACCGAAAAATGTCCTAAAAATCTAATTTTTACAAAACCTCACAAAAGATTACTGTTGAAATGAAATCTTTGTTTCAAGAAATTCAGATGTTTCTTAAATTGCAATATTTTGTGAAAAATTTTACCATTCGGTTGACTTCTAGATAAAATCGTTGACAAAATCAGACAAATATCCCAAAAATAAGAGATTTCACAAAACCTTTCAAACAAGTCAACCGTATAGAGCATTTTGTGAAATTTCTTATTTTTAAAATTTTTAAATAATTGGAATACCTTTTCTAGAAAATCAAATGTTTAGTAAATTTCATAATTTTGTTAAATATTTCATTTCGTTGAGAAAAGTGGAAAAATGTCCTAAAAATCAAAGTTTTCACAAAACCACAAAAGATCACTGTAAAGTTTTAGTGAAATTTTTCATAAGGAATTGCAGATATTTCTACTTTTTATAGAGTTTTCCTAAAATCTTTGAATTTTTTGAATTTTTAACTAATTGGAAAACTGTTTCTGTAAAATCAACTGTTCAGTAAATTACAAGATTTTGTGAAATATTTCATTTCGATGAGAGAATTGGTAAAATGCCTAAAAAAATTAAAATTTTCACAAAACCTCAAGAAAGATTGGAAAACGGTTTCTAGAAAATCAAATTTTTAGTAAATTTCAAAATTTTGTGAAATATTTCATTTTGTTGAGAAGAAGGAAAAATGTCTTAAAAAATCAAAGTTTCGTCGTATTCTAGAGGTTTTGAGAAGATAGTAATTTTCACTTTGGGAAAATTGGAAAAATTTACTAAAAAATCAAAGATTTCACAAAACCTAAAAATGTCCTAAAAATCAAAGTTTTCATAAAACCTCAAAAAAGATTACTGTAAAGTTTTCATGAAATCTTTGTTTTTGTGAAATATTTCGCCATTCGGTTGACTTCTAGATAAAAAAGATTTCACAAAACCCTTCTCAAACAAGTCAACCGTATAGGACATTTTGTGAAATTTCTTATTTTTTAAATTTTTAACTAATTGAAAAATCGTTTCCAGAAAATCAAATGTTTAGTAAATTTTGCAAAATTATGTGAAATTATTATTTCGTTGAGAAACGTGAAGAAATCTCCTAACACTTAAAGTTTTAACAAAACCTCAAAAGATTACTGTAAAATTTTAGTGACATTTTTCATGAGGAATTGCAGATATTTTTACTTTTTATAGAGTTTTCATGAAATCTTTGGATTTTTTGAATTTTTAACTAATTGCAAGACTGTTTCTGTAAAATCAACTGTTCAGTAAATTGCAAGATTTTGTGAAATATTTCGTTTCTATGAGAGAATTGGAAAAATGCCTTTCAAAATCAAAGTTTTCATAAAACCTCAAGAAAGATGTACTTTCTAGATAAAATCGTTGACAAAATCAGACAAATATCCTAAAAAATCAGAGATTTCACAAAACTTTTCCCAAACAAGTCAACCGTATAGGTCATTTTGTGAAATTTCTTATTTTTTAAATTTTTATCTAATTGGAAAACTATTTCTAGTAAATGAAATGTTTAGTAAATTTCAAGATTTTGTGAAATGACCTAAAAAGCAAAGTTTTCAAAAACCTCAAAAGATTACTGTAAAGTTTTCATGAAAAATATCCTTACTTTGGAAAATTGGAAAAATATGCAAAGATTTAAAAAAACCGTTTTCAAGAAATGAAAGAGTGTGGGGCATTTTGCGTATTTTCTTGAGCAAATACATAATTTTTCGTCGTATTCTAGAGATTTTGAGAAAATGGGAAAATTAGAAAATTGTACCAATAAATCAAATTATTAACAATACCTCAAGAAGATTACTCTAGAGTTTTCATGAAATCTTTGTTTCAAATAATTCAGCTGTTTCGTAAATTGCAATATTTTGTGAAATATTTCATCATTCGGTTGACTTCTAGATAAATTCGTTGACAAAATCAGACAAATATCCTTAAAATGAGAAAATTGGAAAAATGTAAGAAATTATAGTCGGGCGAGGCCGACCATATAATACCCTATACCTGTTGCAAAAAAATGTGATTTAGTTTTCATAATAAAGCATTTAAGTTGAACTGTACCTTGCCTCAGATATACCCAGCAAAAAATCTGAAATTTTTGGTAATAGCTAGTAGTTATTTCATACATTACTTGGTAATGAGTGTTCATTATCGTCCACATTATTTCATTCAGCTGAATAGGTTATTACTGATAGAGAACAAAACAATTTGGAAACATAGAAAACAACTGAATGCCTGGGTTCAAATCCCGGCCGAGAATTTTTTTTATTTTTTGTTTTCTACATACAAAGTCGGCCCAAAATAACTAGCTTTCACATAACATATTTGTAGGTTTACTTGTAACTAGTTATTTCGCAAAGTTTTTGTAATCAAATTAGTAACCATTTATTAATTTGTTTAAGGTAGGTACATATTATTTGAACTTCGTCGAACAAAAATAATTAGTTATTCACACCAAAAGTAATTAGTTTCCACGTGATTCCAATATTACTTTCTAGATTACTACGTAATGAAAATTTTTGCTGGGTACTTAAGCCATTTATTGTTGAATAAAATTGTGGACATTTAAGTCGAATTTTGAAGGGGGCTTTGAAAAAGCCCAAGGGTCATCAAGGCTAGTATAGAACTCGGTTTTGCAGCTTTTTTTCGAGATACGAGTATATTAAACATAATTATGAACTTAAAAGCCCTATTCGGGTGTTCAGTTGTATGGGGGCTAGGTGAAATAATGGACCGATGTTAACCATTTTCAGCAGGCTTCGTATCCGGTACCATTACCAGTACCATTATCTTCAATTTTGCGACCTGTAGTTTGATTACAATGTTTACAAATGTGTTCAGTTGTATGGGGTTTAGGTGAGATAATGGACCGATGTTAACCATTTTCAACAGGCTTCGTCTACGATACAATAAAAGATCATGTGCCAAATTTCATTGAATTGTCTTCATAATTGCGACCTGTAGTTTGATTACAAAGTTTACAAGCCCTATTCAGGGGTCAGTTGTATGGGGGCTAGGTGAAATAATGGACCGATCGTAACCATTTTCAACAGGCTTCGTTCTCGGAACAAGAGAATATCATGTACCGTATTTCATTGAATTGTCTTCATAATTGCGACCCGTAGTTTGATTACAAGGTTTACAAGCCCAATTCAGGGGTTCAGTTGTATGGGGGCTAGGTGAAATAATCGTAACCATTTTCAATAGGCTGCGTTCCTGGCACAAAAGAAGATCATGTACCGAATTTCATTGAATTATCTTCAAAATTGCGACCTGTAGTTTGATTACAAGGTTTACATGGACGGACGGACATAGCAAAATCGACTCAGAAAATGATTCTAAGCCGATTGGTATACTTTTAGGTGCGTATATGACCAATATTATTGTGCATTACAAACATCAGCACAAACCCAACATACCCTCCCCACTAAAGTGGTGTAGGGTATAAAAATCAAAGATTTCACAAAACCGAAAAATATCCTAAAAATCAAAGTATTCACAAAACCTCAAGAAGATTACTGTAGAGTTTTCATGAAATCTTTGTGTTTCGCAAATTGCAATATTTTGTGAAATATTTCACCATTCGGTTGACTTCTAAATAAAATCGTTGACAAAATGAGACAAACATCCTAAAAAATCAAAAATTTCACAAAAACAAAAACCGTATTGTGAAATTTCTTATTTTTAAATTTTTAACTAATTGGAAAACCGTTTCTAGAAAATCAAATGTTTAGTAAATTTCAAGATTTTGTGAAATGATCCATTTTGTTGAGAAAAGGGAAAAATGTCCTAAAAATCAAAGTTTTCACAAAACCTCAAAAGATTACTGTAAAGTTTTCATGAAAAATATCCTAAGAAATCAAAGTTATCACAAAACCTCTGGACATTTTGCAATATTTCAATTTTGAAAACTGGAAAAATATCCTAAAACATCAAAGATTTCAAAAAACTGTTCGCAAGACATAAAGCAAATACATAATTTTTCGTCGTTTTGAGAAGATAGTAATATTTTACTTTGGGAAAATTGGAAAAATATACTAAAAAATCAAAGATTTCACAAAACCGAAAAATGTCCTAAAAATCAAAGTTTTACAAAACATCAAAAAGATTTTTAACTAATTGGAAGACTGTTTCTGCAAAATCAACTGTTCAGTAAATTGCAAGATTTTGTGAAATATTTCATTTCGATGAGAGAATTGGAAAAAGGCCTTACAAAATCAAAGTTTTTACAAAACATTAAGAAAAATTAGAAAACGGTTTCTCGAAAATCAATTGTTTAGTAAATTTCAAGATTTTGTGAAATGATCTAAAAATCAAAGTTTTCACAAAACCTCAAAAGATTACTGTAAAGTTTTCATGAAAAATGTCCTACGAAATCAAAGTTATCACAAAACTTTGGGAAAATTGGACAAATATAGTAAAAAATCAAAGATTTCAAAAAACCGTTCTCATAATTTTTCGTCGTGTTCTACAGGTTTTGAGAAGATAGTAATATCTCACCTTGGGAAAATTAGAAAAATATACTAAAACAAACAAACCCAACATACCCTCCTCACTAAAGTGGTGTAGGGTATAAAAATCAAAGATTTCACAAAACCGAAAAATGTCCTAAAAATCATAGTTTTCATAAAACCTCAAAAAAGATTACTGTAGAGTTTTCATAAAATCTTTGTTTCAAGAAATTCAGCTGTTTCGTAAATTGCAATATTTTGTGAAATATTTCACCATTTTGTTGACTTCTAGATAAAACCTTTCTCAAACAAGTCAACCATATAGGGAGGGCATTTTGCGAAATGTCTTATTTTTTAAATTTTTAACTAATTTTAAAATCGTTTCTAAAAACTCAAATGTTTTTAAATTTTCAAAATTATATGAAATTATTATTTCGTTAAGAAAAGTAAATATCCTAAAAATCACATTTCACAAAACCTCAAAATATTACTGCAAAGTTTTCATAAGGAATTGCAGGTATTTCTACTTTTTATAGAGTTTTCATCATCTTTGGATTTTTTAATTTTCAACTAATTGGAATACTGTTTCTAGAAAATCAACAGTTCAGTAAATTGCAAGATTTTGTGAAATATTTTTTTTCTATAATAGAATTCAAAAAATGCTTTTCAAAATCAACGTTTTCACCAAACCTCAAAAAAGATTGACTTTCTAGATAAAATCGTTGACAAAATCTGACAAATATATTTTACAAATCAAAGATTTCACAAAACTTTTCCCAAACAAGTCAACCGTATAGGGCATTTTGTTTCTTCTTTTCTTATTTTTTAAATTTTTAACGAATTGGAAAATTGTTTAAAGAAAATGAAATGCTTGGTATATTTCAAGATTTTGTGAAATGTCCTAAAACTCAAAGTTTTCACAAAACCTCAATAGATTACTGTAAAGTATTCATGAAAAATGTCCTAAGAAATCATATGCAAAGATTTCAAAAAGCCGTTCTCAAGAAATAAAAGAGTGTAGGGCATTTTGATCTAAAAATCAAAGTTTTCACAAAACCTCAAAAGATTACTGTAAAGTTTTCAAGACATCAAAGTTATCACAAAACTTTGGGAAAATTGGAAAAATATCCTAAAAAATCAAAGATTTGAATAAACCGTTCTCAAGAAATAAAAGAGTGTACGTCATTTTGCGTATTTTCTTAAGCAAATACATAATTTTTCCTCGTATTCTAGAGGTTTTGAGTAGACAGTAATATTTCACTTTGGGAAAATTGGAAAATATACTAAAAAATTAAAGATTTCACAAAACCGAAAAATATCCTAAAAACCAAAGTTTTACAAAACCTCAATAATGATTAGTGTAGAGTTTCCATGAAATCTTTATTTCAAGAAATTCAGCTGTTTCGTAAATTGCAATATTTTGTGAAATATTTCACCATTCGGTTGACTTCTAGATAAAATCGTTGACAAAATCAGACAAATATCCTAACAAATCAAAGATTTCAAAAACCTTTCTCAAATAAGTCAACCGTATAGAGCATTTTGTGAAAATTGTTATTTTTAAACTTTTTAACTAATTGGAATGCCTTTTCTAGAAAATCAAAGTTTAGTAAATTTTAAAATTTTGTGAAATATTTCATTTCGTTGAGAAAAGTGGAAAAATGTCCTAAAAATCAAAGTTTTCACAAAACCACAAAAGATTACTGTAAAGTTTTAGTGAAATTTTTCATAAGGAATTACAGATATTTCTACTTTTTATAGAGTTTTCATGAAATCTTTGGATTTTTTGAATTTTTAACTAATTGGAAGACTGTTTCTAGAAAATCAATTGTTCAAAAAATTGCAAGATTTTGTGAAATATTTCTTTTCTATGAGAGAATTGGAAAAATGCCTTTCAAAATCAAAGTTTTCACAAAACCTCAAGAAAGATTGACTTTCTAGATAAAATCGTTGACAAAATCTGACAAATATATTTTACAAATCAAAGATTTCACAAAACTTTTCCCGATTTTTTTTTTTTTAATTTTTTACTGCTTGAAAAAGTTGTTTCTAGAAAATGAAAATGAAATTTTTAACTGATTGGAAAATCATTTCTAGAAAATCAAATGTCTAGTAAATTTTCAAAATTATGTGATATTATCATTTCGTTGAGAAAAGTGAAAAAATGCCCTAAAAATCAAAGTTTTCACAAAACCTCAAAAGATTACTGTAAAGTTTTCATGAAAAATGTTCTAAGAAATCAAGGTTGTCACAAAACTTTGGGAAAATTGGAAAAATATGCTAAGATTTTAAAAAACCGTTCTCAAGAAATAATATAGTGTATTTCATTTTGCGTATTTTCTTAAGCAAATACATAATTTTACGTCGTATTCTAGAGATTTTGAGAATCGCTTTGGGATAATTAGAAAATTATACTAAAAAATCAAAGATTTCACAAAACCGAAAAATGTCCTAAAATCAAAGTATTCACAAAACCTCAAGAAGATTACTCTAGAGTTTTCATGAAATCTTTGTTTCAAGAAATTCAGCTGTTTCGTAAATTGCAATATTTTGTGAAAAATTTCACCATTCGGTTGACTTCTAGATAAAATCGTTGACAAAATCAGACATATATACTAAAAAGTCAAAGATTTCACAAAACCTTTCTCAAACAAGTAAACCGTATAGGGCATTTTGTGAAAATTTTTATTTTTAAAATTTTTAACTAATTGGAAAACCGTTTCTAGAAAATCAAATGTTTAGTAAATTTCAAGATTATGTGAAATGATCTAAAAATCAAAGTTTTCACAAAACCTCAATACATTACTGTAAAGTATTCATGAAAAATGTCCTAAGAAATCAAAGTTATCACAAAACTTTGCGAAAATTGAAAAGATATCCTAACAAATCAAAGATTTCAAAAAACCGTTCTCAAGAAATAAAAGAGTGTAGGTCATTTTGATTATTTTCTTTAGCAAATGCATACATTTCCGTCGTATTCTAGAGATTTTGAGAAGATAGTAATATTTTACTTAAGGAAAATTAGAAAATTATACTAAAAAATCAAAGATTTCACAATACCGAAAAATGTCCTAAAAATCAAAGTATTCACAAAACCTCAAGAAGATTACTGTAGAATTTTCATGAAATCTTTGTTTCAAGAAATTCAGCTGTTTCGTAAATTGCAATATTTTGTGAAATATTTCACCATTCGGTTGACAAAATCAGATAAAAATTAAAAGATTTCACAAAACCTTTCTCAAACAAGTCAACCGTATAGGGCATTTTGTGAAATTTCTTATTTTTAAAATTTTTAACTAATTTTTAAAAATTAAAAATTTTTAACTAATTCTGGAAAATCAAATGTTTAGTAAATTTTCAAAATTATGTGAAACAATCATTTCGTTGAGAAAAGTGAAAAAAAGTTTTCATTAAACCTCGAAAGATTACTGTAAAGTTTTAGTGAAATTTTTCATAAATCTTTGTGTTTTTTCAATTTTTAAAATCAACTGTTCAGTAAATTGCAAGATTTTGTGAAATATTTCTTTTCTATGGGAAATTGGAAAAATGCCTTTCAAAATCAAAGTTTTCACAAAATCTCAAGAACGATTGTCTTTCTAGATAAAATCCTTGACAAAATCAGACAAACATCCTAAAAAATCAAAGATTTCACAAAAGTTTTCCCAAACAAGTCAACCGTATAGGGCATTTTGTGAAATTTCTTATTTTTTAAATATTTAACCAATTGGAAAACTGTTTCTAGAAAATGAAATGTTTAGTAAATTTCAAAGATTTTGTGAAATAATCTAAAAATCAAAGTTTTCACAAAACCCCAAAAGATTTCATGAAAAATGTCCTAAAAAATCAAAGATTTCAAAAAACCGAAAAATGTCTTAAAAATCAAAGTCTTACAAAACCTCAAAAAAATTACTGTAAAGTTTTCATGAAAAATGTCCTAAGAAATCAAGGTTATCACAAAACTTTCGGAAAATTGGAAAAATATGCAAAGATTTTAAAAAACCTTTCTCAAGAAATAATATAGTGTATTTCATTTTGCGTATTTTCTTAAGCAGATACATAATTTTACGTCGTATTCTAGAGATTTTGAGAAGATAGTAATAATTCACATTGGGTTAATTAGAAAATTATAATAAAAAATCAAAGATTTCATAAAACCGAAAAATGTCCTAAAATCAAAGTATTCACAAAACCTCAAGAATATTACTGTAGAGTTTTCATGAAATCTTTGTTTCAAGAAATTCAGCTGTTTCGTGAATTGCAATATTTTGTGAAATATTTCACCATTCGGTTGACTTCTAGATAAAATCGTTAACAAAATCAGACAAATATCCTAAAAAATCAAAGATTTCACAAAACCTTTCTCAAACAAGTCAACCGTATAAGGCATTTTGTGATGTTTATTATTTTTAAAATTTTTAACTAATTGGAAAATCGTTTCTAGAAAATCAAATGTTAAGTAAATTTTCAAAATTATGTGAAATTATCATTTCGTTGAGAAAAGTGAAAAATTGTCCTAAAAATGTTGCGTATTTTCTTAAGCCAATACATATTTTGTCGTCGTATTTTAAAGGTTTTGAGAAGATAGTAATTATACCCTACACCACTTTAGTGGGAAGGGTATTATGCGTTTGTGCTGATGGTTGTAACGCACTAAAATATTACTACTATGCCCACCTTACAGTATACAGTAAGGTGTATAGTAAGGTATATAGAAAGTGATTCTGAGGCGATCGATACAGGACTTCATTTGACCCTAGCCCCCATACAAAGCCGCCTTCAGAAAGTGACTTGAATATCCGAAATTCACTTATTAACACTGTTATTGCCATGAAATTTAGCACAGACAAATATTATATGTATTTATATATAGATTTGTATAATCTATAGATTTGTATAATATATAGATTTGTATAATTTATCCAGCCCATTTTGTCGGAATTGATCCACATTTGCTCCTATCCCCCATATAAAGCCTCTTTTAGAAAATTAGTACTTCGTCAATAAATTGCTTAAATAAATCGGAATCAATGCAATATTCAAGATAAATGCTTTGTTATGAAAAATAAATCCTATTTAATATTCATAACTGGTGTAGGGTATCATATGGTCGGTCACGCCCGACTATACTTTTTTAATTGTATTTTACTTTGGGAAAATTAGAAAAATATACTAATAGAAAAAATTATTTTTTTGTTTTTCTAAACAAAACAAGTTACAGTGCTATATTCGGCTATGCCGAATTTTAAAAACCCTCCTCCTCCTACCTGTTTATAAAATCCCATCTACAGTGTCACACATAAATATTCGAATTTATTATTTTTTATGAATTACTGTTATTTTATGATGCTACTTTAAAAATAATTTGCATGGTCAAGAACCAAGGTGGAAACTGCTCATATCGAAGTTAATCGATGTTAAGTGTCTTGACTCCGCAAATAGACTCATAAGTTAGAATATTGGATTCTGGAAGGAGGTTATCTTCGACGATGAGAACAAAATAATATTTTTGTCTCAGATGGTCGTCAAATGATATGGCGAAAGCTTGGAGATGCCTTGGAATTATCTAACTTAAAAGCAACTGTTAAGGACCCAAGTTGCTCTGTCATATTTTGGGGTTCTGCGTCCGTCCTCGGTGTTGGACTGCTAAATTTATTATTGTAATTATACACTAGAAGGTCCACTTGGGGCTACAACCCATTCAATTTATTTTTCAACCGAAAAACGTTCCAAAATACTCGACCTGGTACGTGAAAATGTTGATCATTTACAACACTAAGTATCTTCTTTCACCAAATTTTCAATGGAGTTAATGTCTGGACTTAAACTCCATTGAAAATTTGTGGTTATATTTACAAGAACAACTTTTAAATCACTCATTATCATCCAAAACCACCATACGGTTGCTTTGCATGAAGAATGGGACATAATAACGACAGAACTATTCCATAAATTAGTAGAAACGGTCCCACGTCGCTTGGAAGTTGTTTTTAAAAACAAAGGCTACTATAGAAAATATTAATTTCATTTTAATCATTTATTTTTACTTCATAATGCTTACTAAATATGATATATACAAAAAATTAGAATACTTTTGTGAAGCTATTTTTGCACTTTTTTTAAAAAAAGCTAAATTAGTTTAAGTAAATAATTTTTTTTACATTTGTTAAAATGTGATATAAAATTTAAGGACTATCTGGACTATATATTGCCATGAATTTTAGCACAGACAAATATTATATGTATTTATATATAGATTTGTATAATCTATAGATTTGTATAATATATAGATTTGTATAATTTATCCAGCCCATTTTGTCGGAATTGATCCACATTTGATCCTATCCCCCATATAAAGCCTCTTTTAGAAAATTAGTACTTCGTCAATAAATTGCTTAAATAAATCGGAATCAATGCAATATTCAAGATAAATGCTTTGTTATGAAAAATAAATCCTATTTAATATTCATAACTGGTGTAGGGTATCATATGGTCGGTCACGCCCGACTATACTTTTTTAATTGTATTTTACTTTGGGAAAATTAGAAAAATATACTAATAGAAAAAATTATTTTTTTGTTTTTCTAAACAAAACAAGTTACAGTGCTATATTCGGCTATGCCGAATTTTAAAAACCCTCCTCCTCCTACCTGTTTATAAAATCCCATCTACAGTGTCACACATAAATATTCGAATGCTACTTTAAAAATAATTTGCATGGTCAAGAACCAAGGTGGAAACTGCTCATATCGAAGTTAATCGATGTTAAGTGTCTTGACTCCGCAAATAGACTCATAAGTTAGAATATTGGATTCTGGAAGGAGGTTATCTTCGACGATGAGAACAAAATAATATTTTTGTCTCAGATGGTCGTCAAATGATATGGCGAAAGCTTGGAGATGCCTTGGAATTATCTAACTTAAAAGCAACTGTTAAGGACCCAAGTTGCTCTGTCATATTTTGGGGTTCTGCGTCCGTCCTCGGTGTTGGACTGCTAAATTTATTATTGTAATTATACACTAGAAGGTCCACTTGGGGCTACAACCCATTCAATTTATTTTTCAACCGAAAAACGTTCCAAAATACACGACCTGGTACGTGAAAATGTTGATCATTTACAACACTAAGTATCTTCTTTCACCAAATTTTCAATGGAGTTAATGTCTGGACTTAAACTCCATTGAAAATTTGTGGTTATATTTACAAGAACAACTTTTAAATCACTCATTATCATCCAAAACCACCATACGGTTGCTTTGCATGAAGAATGGGACATAATAACGACAGAACTATTCCATAAATTAGTAGAAACTGTCCCACGTCGCTTGGAAGTTGTTTTTAAAAACAAAGGCTACTATAGAAAATATTAATTTCATTTTAATAATTTATTTTTACTTCATAATGCTTACTAAATATGATATATACAAAAAATTCGAATACTTTTGTGAAGCTATTTTTGCACTTTTTTAAAAAAAAGCTAAATTAGTTTAAGTAAATAATTTTTTTTACATTTGTTAAAATGTGATATAAAATTTAAGGACTATCTGGACTATATAATAAATTTATTTATTTTTTCCACAAAATCTATTATAAAATGATGTCTGTACATTAATACATTAAATTCGAATACTTATGAGAGATTTAAATTCAGCTTCTGTAATGAGGTTAATGCATATTATGTAATTAGAAATAATCTAATAATTTATTTTTACATATGTATATGGAACTATTTTTGATCAGTTGTATAACAAATTAGTGAATTTTTAATGTACAAATTATGCGCTGATCTGAAAAATGTCGGAGAAGGATTTGTATACATACGTTATTGATAATGACCTTATATAGTTATGACGAATCTGGTCTGGAAAAATTTCGCAGAATGATTTACATATACACAAAATTTTGTCAATGAAATATGTGCGTTTTAGTTATGTATTTTCGGAAGTGGACCTTATATGGGAGCTATGGCCAATTATGGTTCGATTTTTTAGACAACGTTGTCTTGATAACAAACGTCATTTTATTGTAAAATTTGTATAGAATTTTGTTTTTGTGCAATTAAAATTGATTTTTAACATAAGTTTTAGTGAAGTTAAAATTTGCAGTTAATTTTAATTGTTTTTATAAAATTTAGCATTATTTCAATAAAATTATCTGTGAGTTGTCGTTATAAAATCAGCATTTTGTTACCCCTATGCATTAACATAAACAAAAAACTAACAATTTTTCTGCCGACTTTGTCAAGTATCGTGATAAATATTTGGCTAATATAGACACGGGGTTATGAAAATTAGATAAGGAAATAAAACCAGGGACCGAAAATAATAATTATTTTTGAATTTTTAAATAAAAAAAGCAACCACAAGAAAATATCGGAAGAAAACATCAAGTATACCATTTTGATCGTCGTCGAATAAATTTTAAGAAAAAAAAAAAAAATAAATAAAAAACGTTTGTTTATGATAAAAATAATTTGCATGGTCAAGTACCAAGGTGGAAACTGCTCATATCGAAGTTAATCGATGTTAAGTGTCTTGACTCCGCAAATAGACTCATAAGTTAGAATATTGGATTCTGGAAGGAGGTTATCTTCGACGATGAGAACAAAATAATATTTTTGTCTCAGATGGTCGTCAAATGATATGGCGAAAGCTTGGAGAAGCCTTAGAATTATCTAACTTAAAAGCAACTGTTAAGGACCCAAATTGCTCTGTCATATTTTGGGGTTCTGCGTCCGTCCTCGGTGTTGGACTGCTAAATTTATTATTGTAATTATAAACTAGAAGGTCCACTTGGGGCTACAACCCATTCAATTTATTTTTCAACCGAAAAACGTTCCTAAATACACGACCTGATACGTGAAAATGTTGATCATTTACAACACTAAGTATCTTCTTTCACCAAATTTTCAATGGAGTTAATGTCTGGACTTAAACTCCATTGAAAATTTGTGGTTATATTTACAAGAATAACTTTTAAATCACTCATTATCCTCCAAAACCACCATACGGTTGCTTTGCATGAAGAATGGGACATAATAACGACAGAACTATTCCATAAATTAGTAGAAACGGTCCCACGTTGCTTGGAAGTTGTTTTTAAAAACAAAGGCTACTATAGAAAATATTAATTTCATTTTAATCATTTATTTTTACTTCATAATACTTACTAAATATGATGTATACAAAAAATTCGAATACTTTTGTGAAGCTATGTTTGCACTTTTTTAAAAAAAGCTAAATTAGTTTAAGTAAATAATTTTTTTTACATTTTTTAAAATGTGATATAAAATTTAAGGACTATATAATAAATTTATTTATTTTTTCCACAAAATCTATTATAAAATGATGTCTGTTTTCATAATACATTAAATTCGAATACTTATGAGAGATTTAAATTCAGCTTCTGTAATGAGGTTAATGAATATTATGTAATTAGAAATAATCTAATAATTTATTTTTACATATGTATATGGAACTATTTTTGATCAGTTGTATAACAAATTAGTGAATTTTTAATGTACAAATTATGCGCTGATCTGAAAAATGTCGGAGAAGGATTTGTATACATACGTTATTGATAATGACCTTATATAGTTATGACGAATCTGGTCTGGAAAAATTTCGCAGAATGATTTACATATACACAAAATTTTGTCAATGAAATATGTGCGTTTTAGTTATGTATTTTCGGAAGTGGACCTTATATGGGAGCTATGGCCAATTATGGTTCGATTTTTTAGACAACGTTGTCTTGATAACAAACGTCATTTTATTGTAAAATTTGTATAGAATTTTGTTTTTGTGCAATTAAAATTGATTTTTAACATAAGTTTTAGTGAAGTTAAAATTTGCAGTTAATTTTAATTGTTTTTATAAAATTTAGCATTATTTCAATAAAATTATCTGTGAGTTGTCGTTATAAAATCAGCATTTTGTTACCCCTATGCATTAACATAAACAAAAAACTAACAATTTTTCTGCCGACTTTGTCAAGTATCGTGATAAATATTTGGCTAATATAGACACTGGGTTATGAAAATTAGATAAGGAAATAAAACCAGGGACCGAAAATAATAATTATTTTTGAATTTTTAAATAAAAAAAGCAACCACAAGAAAATATCGGAAGAAAACATCAAGTATACCATTTTGATCGTCGTCGAATAAATTTTAAGAAAAACAAGTTAGAGTGCTATATTCGGCTGAGCCGAATCTTAAATACCCTCCACCAGCTACTTTTATATTAATACTTTTCTAATTGATCAAATATTTGTAGAAATAAGTTTTCTCATATCTTAAATAGAAAAATACCAAGATTTAAACAACTTAAATCTATTACGATTCCAAGATTAATTGAACATTACAAACGCCATTTTCATTTATATTTTTATAGCGCTTAGCAATATTTAGTAATTTGTATGTATGCATGTGTGTGTGAAAGATTTAAGGATTTTCAAAATACATATATATAATTTTGTTCTACACAAATTGATAATGCACCTAGTTAAACACGGCTAAAGCGGTTTTAGGGGCAGGACCTACTATGTGAGATATGACCAAATATAGACCGATCGTAAAAAATTCTTTAAGCTAAATTTCTGTACATAAAAACTATATTTCAGTCAAATTTTGTATCTATATCGTAATTTAGTAATAAGTAATGTGTGTTTAAGTGATTTTCTGAAGGGAACCTTGTATGGGACCGAGCGTATGTTATGAACCGATCGTGAAAAAATCTTGAAATAGAATTTTTGTATACAAAACTAATATTTGTGCCAAATTTTGTATCAATAGCTTTCTTTGGTAATGAGTAATGTGCGTTTAAGAGATTTTCGTAAAAGGACCTTGTATGGGAGCTATGACCAATTATGTATATAAAGACAAAATTTTAAAATTATGTATCTACATCATTATTTGGTAATAAATACTGTGCATTTAAGTGATTTTCTGGAGAGGACCTAGTATGAGAGCTATGACCAAATATGGACCGATCGTAAAACAATTTTATAGCGTAATTTATGTATATAAGAGCAATGATTTTGCTAAATGTATGGATATCAATATTTGGTCATGAGTTATGTGCGTTTAAGTGATTTTCGGGAGTGAACCTTGTATAGAACTATGACCAAGGATATATCGATCGTTAAAAAATTTAACATTTATGTGTACAAAAATCGTATTTATGTATAAAAATAGTATTTATTTATATCACTATTTGGTAATGAGTTATGTGCCTTTAAGTGTTTTTCTGTAGCAGCTGTGACAATTTCACAGTAATATTTCCCTGTATATGAGCAATACTTCTGCCAAACTTTATATGTGTGAGTTATGTGAGTTATGTGCGTTTAAGTGATTTTCGGGAGGGGACTTTGTATGGGAGCTATGACCAGTTATGGTCCGATCGCAAAAAACTTTCGTAGTAATATTTCTGTATATGTGAGCTATACTTGTACCAAATTTTATATGGATATCCTAATTTAGTAATGAGTTATGTGCGTTTAAGTGATTTTCGGAAGGGGACCTTGTATGGGAGCTATGACCAATTATGAACCGATCGGAAAAAAATTTCACAGTAATATTTTTGTGCATTTGAGTAATACTTATACCAGATTTGATATGGATATTTTAATTTTGTGATGAGTTATATGCGTTTAAGTGATTTTCGGGAGGGGACCTTGTATGGGAGCTATGCCCAATTATGGACCGATCGGAAAAAACTTTCACAGTAATATTTTTATGCATACGGGCAATACTTATACCAAATTTTATATGGATATCTTAATTTAATAATGAGTTATACGCGTTTAAGTGATTTTCGGGAGGGGACCTTGTATGGGAGCTATGACCAATTATGAACCGATCGGAAACAAATTTCACAGTAATATTTTTGTGCATTTGACTAATACTTGTACCAAATTTTATATGGATATCTTAATTTAGTAATGAGTTATGCGCGTTTAAGTGATTTTCGGGAGGGGACCTTGTATGGGAGCTATGACCAATTATGGACCGATCGGAAAGAAACTTTCACAGTAATATTTCTAGGCATATGAGTAATACTTGTACCAAATTTTATATGGATATCTTAATTTAGTAATGAGTTATGCGCATTTAAGTGATTTTCGGGAGGGTACCTT
This sequence comes from Lucilia sericata, assembly GCF_015586225.1. NCBI lineage: Eukaryota > Metazoa > Arthropoda > Insecta > Diptera > Calliphoridae > Lucilia > Lucilia sericata. The sequence continues at coordinate 150,621 of NW_023994343.1, read as the reverse complement.
GTATGGGAGCTATGACCAATTATGGACCAATCGGAAAAACTTTCACAGTAATATTTCTATGCATATGAGTAATACTTGTACCAAATTTTATATTTATATCTTAACTTAGTAATGAGTTACGTGCGTTTAAGTGATTTTCGGGAGGGGACCTTGTATGGGAGCTATGACCAATTTTGGACCGATCGGAAAAAACTTTCACAGTAATATTTTTGTGCATACGGGCAATACTTATACCAAATTTTATATGGATATCTTAATTTAGTAATGAGTTATGTGCGTTTAAGTGATTTTCGGGAGGGGACCTTGTATGGGAGCTATGACCAATTTTGGACCGATCGGAAAAAACTTTCACAGTAATATTTCGAGGCATATGAGTAATACTTGTACCAAATTTTATATGGATATCTTAATTTAGTAATGAGTTATGCGCATTTAAGTGATTTTCGGGAGGGTACCTTGTATGGGAGCTATGACCAATTATGGACCGATCGGAAAAAACTTTCACAGTAATATTTCTCTGCATATGAGTAATACTTGTACCAAATTTTATATTTATATCTTAATTTAGTAATGAGTTATGCACGTTTAAGTGATTTTCGGGAGAGGACCTTGTATGGGAGCTATGACCAATTTTGGACCGATCGGAAAAAACTTTCACAGCAATATTTCTAGGCATACGGGCAATACTTGTACCAAAGTTTATATGGATATCTTAATTTAGTAATGAGTTATGCACGTTTAAGTGATTTTCGAGAGGGGACCTTGTATGGGAGCTATGTCCAATTATGGATCGATCCATAAAATTTTTTCTCTGAATGAATTCTATTGACAAAACATTTTAATCTGTAAAATTTTGTGAAGATATCTTCATTGTGACGGTAGTTATTAGCAAAAAACCCATTTTCCGGGAATATGTACTTTTGTATGGGAGGTATATGAAATTGTGGACCGATTCCAGCAATTTTCAGCAGGGATCAAGATCTTGTGTAGAAATGAATGTGTGGTGATTTTCATGGAACTATCTTTACATCAGAATGTGTAAAAAATGCTTATTTTTTTCGAGGTTGTTTTAAATTTTGATTCATAACTTTTTCCGATGTGAACCGATTTTGCTCATTTTCAATACCAAACTGTACCGGATAATAATGAATGTTTTGGGTGAATTTGGTTAAATTATATTGCTTCGTTTTAACGTGAGCGTGTTTTACACAGACAGACAGACGGACGGACGGACGGACGGACAGACGGACATAGCTAAATCGACTCAGAATTTCATAAGGACCCAGAATATATATACTTTGTTGGGTCTCAGATGAATATTTCTTGGTGTTACACACGGAATGACAAACTTATATATACCCTCTATCACCACTGATGGTGGTGGAGGTTATAAAAATAAATAAAAAAACGTTTGTTTATGATCAGGGATTTTAAAAACTACTAATTGCAGTCGCAATTTACTAAATATTTTACTAAATCTCGTTTTAGGCTAAAAAAATAAGTAACTTGTTAAAATTTTTAATCACAAACTACATGAATACAGTTAACAGTGAGCACACGCTGCTGCATTAACTAGCCAGTGATTTTGTTTTTCTTCAGCAGCCACACAAATAAGCAGCGGCCATGTAAAGTTTTTTCAACTCAACCGAACTGAACACGACGACTGAACAGATTTCACAAAAACGAAAAATGTTTTAAAAATCAAAGTTTTCATAAAACCTCAAAAAAGATTACTGTAGAGTTTTCATGAAATCTTTGTTTCAAGAAATTCAGATGTTTCGAAATTGCAATATTTTGTGAAATATTTCACAATTCGGTTGACTTCTAGATAAAATCGTTGACAAAATCAGACAAATATCCTAAAAATTCAAAGATTTCACAAAACCTTTCTCAAACAAGTCAACCGTAACAACCGCAGTTTGTGAAATTTCTTATTTTGAAAAATTTTCACTAATTGGAAAATCGTTTCTAGAAAATCAAATGTTTAGTAAATTTTCAAAATTATGTGAAATTATCATTTCGTTAAGAAAAGAGAAAAAATGATTACTGTAAAGTTTTCATGAAAAATGTCCTAAGAAATCAAAGTTATCACAAAACTTTGGGAAAATTGGATAAATATGCAAAGATTTCAAAAAACCGTTCTCAAGAAATAAAAGACTGTAGTGCATTTTGCGTATTTTCTTAAGCAAATACATAATTTGAAATGAATGTGTGGTGATTTTCATGGAACTATCTTGCATAGTTTTCAAGAAAATTACATCAGAATGTGTAAAAAATGCTTATTTTTTTCGAGGTTGTTTTAAATTTTGATTCATAACTTTTTCCGATGTGAACCGATTTTGCTCATTTTCAATACCAAACTGTACCGGATAATAATGAATGTTTTGGGTGAATTTGGTTAAATTATATTGCTTTGTTTTAACGTGAGCGTGTTTTACACAGACAGACAGACGGACGGACTGACGGACGGACGGACAGACGGACATAGCTAAATCGACTCAGAATTTCATAAGGACCCAGAATATATATACTTTGTTGGGTCTCAGATGAATATTTCTTGGTGTTACACACGGAATGACAAACTTATATATACCCTCTATCACCACTGATGGTGGTGGAGGTTATAAAAATAAATAAAAAAACGTTTGTTTATGATCAGGGATTTTAAAAACTACTAATTGCAGTCGCAATTTACTAAATATTTTACTAAATCTCGTTTTAGGCTAAAAAAATAAGAAACTTGTTAAAATTTTTAATCACAAACTACATGAATACAGTTAACAGTGAGCACACGCTGCTGCATTAACTAGCCAGTGATTTTGTTTTTCTTCAGCAGCCACACAAATAAGCAGCGGCCATGTAAAGTTTTTTCAACTCAACCGAACTGAACACGACGACTGAACAGATTTCACAAAAACGAAAAATGTTTTAAAAATCAAAGTTTTCATAAAACCTCAAAAAAGATTACTGTAGAGTTTTCATGAAATCTTTGTTTCAAGAAATTCAGATGTTTCGAAATTGCAATATTTTGTGAAATATTTCACAATTCGGTTGACTTCTAGATAAAATCGTTGACAAAATCAGACAAATATCCTAAAAATTCAAAGATTTCACAAAACCTTTCTCAAACAAGTCAACCGTAACAACCGCAGTTTGTGAAATTTCTTATTTTGAAAAATTTTCACTAATTGGAAAATCGTTTCTAGAAAATCAAATGTTTAGTAAATTTTCAAAATTATGTGAAATTATCATTTCGTTAAGAAAAGAGAAAAAATGATTACTGTAAAGTTTTCATGAAAAATGTCCTAAGAAATCAAAGTTATCACAAAACTTTGGGAAAATTGGATAAATATGCAAAGATTTCAAAAAACCGTTCTCAAGAAATAAAAGACTGTAGTGCATTTTGCGTATTTTCTTAAGCAAATACATAATTTTTTCTCATATTCTAGAGATTTTGAGAAGATAGTAATATTTCATTTTGTTTTTTTTTTTTTTTTGTTTCAAATAATTCAGCTGCTTCAACCATTCGGTTGACTTCTAGATAAAACCGTTGACAAAAGCAGACAAATATCCTAAATAATCAAAGTTTTCACAAAACCTCAAAAGATTACTGTAAAGTTTTCATGAAAAATGCCCTAAGAAATCAAAGTTATCACAAAAACTCTGGATATTTTGCAATATTTCACTTTGGGAAAATTGGAAAAATATCCTAAAAATCAAAGAAATCATTTTGCGTATTTTCTTAAGCAAATAATAATTTTGGGAAAATTGGAAAAATATACTAAAAAATCAATGATTTCACAAAACCGAAAAATGTCCTAAAAATCAAAGTTTTACAAAACCTCAAAAAAGGTTACTGTGGAGTTTTCATGAAATCTTTGTTTCAAGAAATTCAGCTGATTCGTAAATTGCAGCATTTTGTGAAATATTTCACCATTCGGTTGACTTCTAGATAATATCGTTGAAAAATCAGACAAATATCCCAAAAAATCAAAGATTTCACAAAACCTTTCTCAAACCAGTCAACCGTATAGGGCATTTTATGAAATTTCTTATTTTTAACATTTTTAAAAAAAATCGTTTCTAGAAAATCAAATGTTTAGTTAATTTCAAAATTTTTATATTTCATTTCGTTGGGAAAAGTGGAAAAATGTCCTAAAAATCAAAGTTTTCACAAAACCGCAAAAGATTACTGTAAAGGTTTAGTGAAATTTTTCATAAGGAATTGCAGATATTTATACTTTTTATAGAGTTTTCATAAAATCTTTGGATTTTTTCAATTTTTAACTAATTGGAAGATTGTTTCTGTAAAATCAACTGTTTTTCGTCGTATTCTAGAGTTTTTGAGAATATAGTAATATATCACTTTATATCACTTATGCAAGGTTGGTTGATAGGTCGATATCGGGCATGTTGTGCGCACCTTATCATGCAAAAAAAGGGAACTAAATAAACTATTTTTCAGTGTTCATAAACTCAGTTTCCTGTACGTAAATCCTAAGAATATTCCAATCAGTGTTAGTCAGAAATATTATTTCCGGAATAACATCACTTCCAAAATACATGGATCTAACTTCGACGAATGCCTGGCAGTGGCAAAGGAAGTGCTCCAGAGTTTCACTGTCCTCTCCACATGCTCTATATTCGTCTGAATCCACACGTCCAATTTTGCATAGATGTGCTCGTAATCCTAACTTCAGACTTGTTCATTTTGAGGAGATTTTTCGTCTTGCTCTTATCAGGGTCACCCCGTAGAATCTTTGTGGTTCTACCCACTGTTTCATTATTCCAAGGGGCCTTATGGAATTGTCTCACCCATAGTTTTAGTTCAGCTTTTGTTGCGTCGAATAGTTTCCCGTTTGTCAGGTTAACTGCCTCGAACTCCCTACCCTTTAAAGCTATTACATTCGCCCTTTCGTTACCGACTACTCCCGAGTGGGCTGGTACCCATATGATTTGAACCTTACCTCTGGGAGAGTATTCACGGACACCAACCGTCCGTGTGTCCATGTAAACGTTTTTATCAAAGTACAGGTCGCAATTTTCAAGATAATTTGATGAAATTTGGAATACGAGTTTATTTTGATCCAAGGAAGATGCCTGTTGAAAATGGTTAAAATCGGTCTATTATTTCACCTAGCCCCCATACAACTGAACCCCCCGAAAAGGGCTTTTGTGCTCATAATTATGTATTATATAAATGTATCTCGATGAAAGTTCGCACAAGTAAGTTCTATACAAGCAACTTTTATACAGGACTTCATTTGACCCTAGCCCCCATACAATGCCCCCTTCAGAAAGTGACTTGAATAACCGAAATTCACTTATTAACACTGTTATTGCAATGAAATTTAGCACAGACAAATATTATGTGTATTTATATATAGATTTGTATAATATATATTTATGTATAATATATAGATATGCCCCGAAAAGAGTTTTTGTGCTCATAATTATGTATTATATAAATGTATCTCAATGAAAGTTCGCACAAGTAAGTTCTATACAAGCAACTTTTATACAGGACTTCATTTGACCCTCGCCCCCATACAATGCCCCCTTCAGAAAGTGACTTGAATATCCGAAATTCACTTATTAACACTGTTATTGCAATGAAATTTAGCACAGCCAAATATTATATGTATTTATATATAGATTTGTATAATCTATAGATTTGTATAATATATAGATTTGTATAATTTATCCAGCCCATTTTATCGGGATCGGTCCACATTTGATCCTATCCCCCATATAAAGCCTCTTTTAGAAAATTAGTTTTTCGTCAATAAATTGCTTAAATAAATCGGAATCAATGTAATATTCAAGATAAATGCTTTGTTATGAAAATTAAATTCTATTTAATATTCATAACTGGTGTAGGGTATCATATGGTCGGTCACGCCCGACTATAATTTTTTACTTGTATTTCTCTTTGGGAAAATTAGAAAAATATAGTAAAAGATCAAAGATTTCACAAAAACGAAAAATGTTTTAAAAATCAAAGTTTTCATAAAGTCTCAAAAAAGATTACTGTAGAGTTTTCATGAAATCTTTGTTTCAAGAAATTCAGCTGTTTCGAAATTGCAATATTTTGTGAAATATTTCACCATTCGGTTGACTTCTAGATAAAATCGTTGACAAAATCAGACAAATATCCTAAAAAATCAAAGTTTTTACAAAACCTCAAAATGTTACTGTAAAGTTTTCATGAAAAATGCCCTAAGAAATCAAAGTTATCACAAAACCTCTGGATATTTTGCAATATTTCACATTGGGAAAATTGGAAAATATCCTAAAAATCAAAGAATTCATTATGCGTATTTTCTTAAGCAAATACATAATTTTTCGTCGTATTCTAGAGGTTTTGAGAAGATGGTAATATTTCACTTTGGGAAAATTGGAAGAATATACTAAAAAATCAATGATTTCACAAAACCGAAAAATGTCCTAAAAATCAAAGTTTTACAAAACCTAAAAAAAATTTACTGTAGAGTTTTCATGAAATCTTTGTTTCAAAAAAATTCTGCTGATTCGTAAATTGCAATATTTTGTGAAACATTTCACCATTCGGTTGACTTCTAGATAAAATCGTTGACAAAATCAGACAAATGTCCTAAAAATTCAAAAATTTCACAAAACCTTTCTCAAATAGGGCTTTTGTGAAATTTCATATTTTTTAAATTTTTAACTAATTGGAAAATCGTTTCTAGAAAATCAAAGGTTTAGTAAATTTTCCAAATTATGTGAATACATAATTTTTCGTCGTATTCTAGAGGTTTTGAGATTATAGTAATATTTCACTTTGGGAAAATTAGAAAAATATACTAAAAGATCAAAGATTTCACAAAATCGAAAAATGGCCTAAAAATGTAAACCGTAAAGTTTTTATGAAAAATGTCCTAAGAAATCAAAGTTATCACAAAACTTTGTGAAAATTGGAAAAATATGCAAGGTTGGTAGGTAGGTAGGTTGATAGGTCGATATCGGGCATGTTGTGCGCTCTTTATCATACAAAAAAAGGGAACTAAATGAACTATTTTTCAGTGTTCATAAACTCAGTTTCCTTCCAATCAGTGTTAGTCAGAAATGTTATTTCCGGAATAACATCACTTCCAAGATACTTGGATCTAACTTCGACGAATGCCTGGCAGTGGCAAAGAAAGTGCTCCAGAGTTTCACTGTCCACTCCACATGCTCTACATTCGTCTGAATCCGCGCGTCCAATTTTGCATAGATGTGCTCGTAATCTTGTGTGTACACTCAGAATACGTACCATCATACTAACTTCAGACTTGCTCATTTTGAGGAGATTTTTCGTCTTGCTCTCATCAGGGTCACCCCATAGAATCTTCGTGGTTCTACCCACTGTTTCATTATTCCAAGAGGCCTTATGGAATTCTCTCACCCATATTTTTAGTTCAGCTTTTGTTGCGTCGAATGGTTTCGCGTTTGTCAGGTTAACTGCCTCGAGCTCCCTTCCCTTTGAAGCTATTACATTCGCCCTTTCGTTACCGACTACTCCCGAGTGGCCTGGTACCCATATGATGTGAACCTTACCTCTGGGAGAATATTCAGTTAAAGCTTTCTTACAATCCAATACGGTCTTAGATTTAGTTATATCGCCTGATATCGCCCTAATTGCCTTCTGGCTGTCGGTAAATATATTAAGCGCTGTGGGTGCCATATTTATTCTAATCCAATTTACGCATTCCGTTATTGCTCGTACTTCTGCCTGGAAGCTTGTGTTATGATTTGGTAAACGGTGGTATATTTATGTTTCTGGGTCTTCAATATAGAAACCCAGCCTCACTTTGTCCCCCAATTTAGAGCCATCCGTGTAACAACGGATTCCTAATGGTATTTGCTCTAATGTTCCGCTTGACCAAGACATTCTATCTGGGATCAGCGTTTCAAAGTTTCTGACATATTCTGTGTCTGGTATACGATCAGGCACGTCCGATGATTGTGTATAACCTTCCAATGTGTCTAGTATACATTGATGACGTGTCCTATAACAGCTTTTGGCCAGTTCGGCTAAAGTAAAGAGCCGTTCGGCTGTAAGCGCCGCCTCATATCTGAAATATGTTTCAATGGGTGGAATATCTAGCAACGTTTTCAGAGCGTTGGTTGAAGTAGTACACACACAAGTAATTTGGATCCTTTCCCTTTAAAAGTATTACGACATCTTCTGCATAGCAGACAGGTCTAAGTCCTTTCTCGGTTAGGGTCCTTAGTAGGCTATTAATCGTGGTGCCACCCTGTGGTATACCGCGAAATACCTTTTTCCTGATAGTTATATCGTACATCTCGCAGCTTATCCATCTGTTCCTTAGCATGTGGTGGATCCAGTTACGGAGCACCCGGTCAACATATAACTGGTCTAAGGATTGGATAAGAGTATCAGTGTGCACGTTATTGAAGGCGCCTTCGATGTCAATGCATACCGCCAGTGTATACAGTTTGCTATCAAAGGATGAACCTATGTAGTGGACAACTTCGTTTAAAGCGGTTTCCACCGATCGTCCCTTTACATAAGCATGCTGCTTAAATTTTAGGTCTTTGTCGGGTATACTTTTGTTTAACCATACTATCGACTATCCGTTCCAAGGTTTTAAGTAGGAAGGACGTAAGACTTATCGGTCGCTAAGACTTAGGTGTCGAATAGCTAGGTTTCCCTGGTATAGGTATAAATATTACCCTTGCATTCTGCCATTAAATGGCGATATATGTGAATTTCAAGCATGCAGCCAATATCTGAGGCAGATGTACCGAAACCAGTCCCGCCTCCTTCTGTAAGAGTGCCGGGAAAGCTTTATAGGGAGCGAAGCTCTTGATTGCCCCTTTAACCATATCAGATGTAATTACAATTTCCGTGTTAGCCTCCCCTTCCTCCAATAGTGGTTCATCTATGTTATTCGATATACCGGTGGAAAATGAGAGTCCATTTGGAGTTTTGTTGTCTCCTCCATATCCTCCAGCCTCCTGCCCGTATCATCGACCATAGATTCCGGTTGGACTTGAGTTTTGGATAGGAATTTTTTTATCTTCGATACGTCATTTACGCTGTCTACCTGTGCAGATCTCCGCTCTCGCAGAGGGCAGCTGTCCTCGAACGATTCAACCAAGGCACTAGTGAGCATTTCTACTTTGGCGTCTATGTCCTCTTTATTACGACATTGAAAAGTGTTCTGACATAAACGGTTCTTTAGTAAGGAACCGAACATTGTCCAATTAGTTTTAGACTTATTCCGAAACTTTATCGGCTTTGGTGGCGGCCGTAGTATTTTGAATCTTATGTACCGATGGTCAGAAAAGGAGTGCTCGTCCGAAACTCTCAAATCCTAAATTTCGTTTATAAGCTCTTCTGAACATATAGTTATATCTAATACTTCTTCTCTGATTCTATTGACGAAGGTAGCTTTATTACTTAAGTTCGATGTGATCAAGTCTTTAGTATTAAGGAAATCCATAAGGGCTTGTCCCCTGCGATTAGTGTTTGTACTACCCCAAGCTACATGGTGGGAGTTGGCATCACAACCTATTACAATTTTCTTATTTTGCCTTTGTGCCTCTTCTACCTGTTTCATCAGCTCCGAGGTTGGTGGTAGTGTCGGAGAATCGAAAGGCAGGTAAACAGATGCAAGGTATATGTTGCCATGACCTTGCTTCAGTACCGTTGCATCCGATGTGGATAATCCTGTTGAGAGGAGAAAACATAAATTCTTGTGACATAAGATACATGTTCTCGGTCGAGACCCTGTATCAGCGTAGAAAAGTTGGAAATTTACGTGATTTAATCCAGAAACCTTGTTGCGAATCGTCCAAGGTTTCTGGATTAAAGCTATATGTATCTTACCTGTGTTAATTTTAGCCAACAGAGCGTTGGTAGCCGTCTCGCTCCGATGGAGGTTTATTTGGATAACCTCAATCATTGTCATCCATTTAAACTGTCTTCCAGCGAGCTAGTGATCACATCCCCGCTCGTTGGATTTGACTCCTCCGGGTAACCTGAAGTGGCTATTCATGCAGTGGGTACCATTGATGGTACTGCGGTGTCCTTATCAGGCATAGCAAGAGCAGTCTTTTTAATCGATACTTTCCCAATTATAGACAGCATTGCTTTTTTGTCTTCTGGCGAGTGAGTGATTTCCTCCCGCTTTTAAGATTTGACTCCTCAAAATTACCAGTACTTGCTAATGATGCTTTGGGTACCATCTTAGGTGTTTTAGTGTCCTTATCGGGACCGGGTTTGACATCCCTTTCAATCGGCACCTCCCAAGGAAAGGGCAGCAGCACCTTCTTTTGGCGAGTTAGTTGCATCTTCCTCGCTTTTAGGATTTGACTCTTTAATGTTATCAGTAGTTGCTACTGATGCTGTGGTCTAATGTATTTAGTGTCCTTTTTGAGGCTTGTTGTAACAGCCCTTCCAATCGGCACCTTCCCAATTTTGAATGTGACAGCTTTAGTGGCCTTTATTCTTGGCAAGACTAGCCATAGATTTCTGACCATTTTTCCACGGCCAGCTCAGCATTTTGACCACCAAGAATTTCCAGTATACGTTCATTAGCCAGTTTACTGCCCCATCCTTTTATGTAGACAGTGGACTTTAAGAGCACCGGAAGGTCGCTCTTCTTTGCCAGTCCCAGCTTAGCGCCGTCCCAGGGAGGAGGGATACTTTCCAAGTTCCTTAGGGTGCTAACACATTGGTGAGATGCCAACCTCATCAACATCACGTCCATTCTGAACTCGCAGCCGCCATCTTACTTTGGCGTAAGATGGCGGCTCTTTTCCTTTTCCACTGTCTAGCCTATCTTTCCTCGCTTATCGGGGCTTCTTTTGAGATACCCGTACCTTCGAGTTTGATTTCGCCGACGTGATCGTCTTCGGAATATCTATCTTGGCGTTGTCACCCTTACTCGCAGAATTCTCACTTGAGGTTCCTTTGAGTGAAGTATGGCTTGGCTCCGACTGTGTATTAGGTTTATTCTCAGTTGTCAACTCTTCGGGAGACCTGATCCTCTTTGCTTCAGATCTTGTGAGAGAATCCAATTTTCCTTTGGAGAGTCGTTGGATTGACTAACTATGATTTCCTGAAGCATCTTTTTCAACTTCCTCCTCTGTGCTCCAAATAGTATTTTCTTAGTAATAGGTTGTTTAGCTATGCTATCACTCACCTGTTTCACCATTTACCCTACATCATCCTTATTGGGATTTGCTATAATGGTGTTGTTATTATCATCTTAGGATTCAGAGTCGGAACCCTTACCTATATTTAAAGGCTGAGGTAGCTTAGAGCTCTCTCTGATTACATCCTTCTCTTTCACCCCTATGTTTTTGCTAATGGCATGCTGTACACTTGACGCATTGTCCGCCACGGAGGCCAAGGTACCCACTTCCGTAGTAGTGTTTTGCTCACGGTTGCAGGATGACGACGACACGTGACTCGCGAGTGGATCAACACTTGCCGCCGGTACTGGGTTATTTAGGCCCTGCACCGTAACTTTCATCTTTTTATTTTTATTTTCCATGTTTTTTTCCAGTTTTTGGTCCGCGGGGAATATAATATTCCCAAGTGGTGGACAAACTGCCCTCCCTCAGCATGAGTCAAACTAAAACTGAGGGAGGACAGATGGTCCATCACCACCCAATATCCGCCAACCGGGGACGCGCTCGGTAGGAAAAACGGGAAAACTCCCCCGAGAAAAATGTCCTAAGAAATCAAAGTTATCACAAAACTGGAAAACTGGAAAAATATGCAAGGAATTCAAAAAACCGTTCTCAAGAAATAAAAGAGTGTAGGGCATTTTGCGTATTTTCTTAAGCAAATACATAATTTTTCGTCGTATTCTAGAGATTTTGAGAAGATAGTAGTATTTCACTTTGGGAACATAAGAAAATTATACTAATAAATCAAAGATTTCACAAAACCGAAAAATGTCCTAAAAAACAAAGTATTCACAAAACATTTCCCAAACAAGTCAACCGTATAAGCCATTTTGTGAAACTTCTTATTTTTAAAAATTTTAACTAATTGGAAAACTGTTTCTAGAAAATGATATGTTTAGTAAATTTCGAGATTTTGTGAAATGTCCTAAAGATCAAAGTTTTCACAAAACCTCAAAAGAATACTGTAAAGTTTTTTGAAAAATGTGCTAAGAAATCAAAGTTATCACAAAACTTTGGAAAAACTGGAAAAATATGCAAAGATTTCAGAAAACCGTTCTCAAGAGATAAAAGAGTGTAGGGCATTTTGCGTATTTTCTTAAGCAAATACATAATTTTTTATCGTATTCTAGAGATTTTGAGAAGATAGTAATATTTCACTTTAGCAAAATTAGAAAATTATAAATCAAAGATTTCACAAAACCGAAAAATGTCCTAAAAATCAAAGTATTCACAAAACCTTAAGAAGATTAATGTAGAGTTTTCATGAAATCTTTGTTTCAAATAATTCAGCTTTTTCGTAAATTGCAATATTTTGTGAAATATTTCACCATTCGGTTGACTCCTAGATAAATCGTTGACAAAATCAGACAAATATCCTAAAAAATCAAAGTTTTCACAAAACCTCAAAAGATTACTGTAAAGTTTTCAGGAAAAATGCCCTAAGAAATCAAAGTTATCATAAAAACTCTGTATATTTTGCAATATTTCTCTTTGGAAAATTGGAAAAATATCCTAAAAAATCAAAGATTTCAAAACACTGTTTTCAAGAAATAAAAGAGTGTATTTGCCTATTTGCTTAAGCAAATACATAATCTTTTGCATGATTTTGAGAAGATAGTAATATTTCACTTTGGGAAAATTATACTAAAAAATCAAAGATTTCACAAAACCGAAAAATGTCCTAAAAATCAAAGTTTTACAAAACCTCAAAAACGATTACTGTAGAGTTTTCATGAAATCTTTGTTTCAAGAAATTCAGCTGTTTCGTAAATTGCAATATTTTGTGAAATATTTCACCATTCGGTTGACTTCTAGATAAAATCGTTAACAAAATCAGACAAATATCCTAAAAAATCAAAGATTTAACGAAACTTTTCCCAAATAAGTCAACCTTATAGGACATTTTGTGAAATTTCTTATTTTTTAAATTTTTAATTAGTTGGAAAACTGTTTCTAGAATATCAAATGTTTAGTAAATTGCAAGATTTTGTGAAATGTCCTAAGACATCAAAGTTATCACAAAATTTTGTGCAAATTGGAAAGATATCAAGAAATAATACACATTTTGAGTATTTTCTTAAGCAAATACATACTTTTTCGTCGTATTCTAGAGATTTTGAGAAGATAGTGATATTTCACTTTGGGAAAATTAGAAAATTATACTAAAAAATCAAAGATTTCAAAAACCGAAAATGTCCTAAAAATCAAAATATTCACAAAACCTCAAAAAGATAATTGTAGAGTTTTCATGAAATCTTTGTTTCAAATAATTCAGCTGTTTCGTAAATTGCAGTATTTTGTGAAATATTTCACCATTCGGTTGACTTCTAGATAAAATCGTTGACAAAATCAGACAAATATCCTAAAAAATTAAAAATTTCACAAAACCTTTCTCAAACAGGTAAACCTTATAGAGCATTTTGTGAAATTTCTTATTTTTAAATTTTTTAACTAATTGGAAACCCGTTTCTAGAAAATCAAATGTTTGGTAATTTTCAAGATTTTGTGAAATATTTCACCATTCGGTTTACTTCTAGATAAAATCGTTGACAAAATCAGACATGTATCCTAAAAAATACAAGATTTCACAAAACCTTTCTCAAACAAGTCAACCATTTTTTAACTAATTGGAAGATCATTTCTAGAAAATCAAATTTTTAGTAAATTTTCAAAATTATGTGAAATTATCATTTCGTTGAGAAAAGTGAAAAAATGTCCTAAAAATCAAAGTTTTCACAAAACCTCAAAAGATTACTATAAAGTTTTAGTGAAATTTTTCATAAGGAATTGCTGGTATTTCTACTTTTATAGAGTTTTCATGAAATCTTTGGATTTTTTGAATTTTTAACTAATTGGAAGACTGTTTCTAGAAAATCAATTGTTCAGTAAATTGCAAGATTTTGTGAAATATTTCTTTTTTATGAGAGAATTGGAAAAATTCCTTTCAAAATAAAAGTTTTCACAAAACCTTAAGAAATATTGACTTTTTAGATAAAATCGTTGACAAAATCAGACAAATGTCCTAAGAAATCAAAGATTTCTTATCTTTAAAATTTTTAACTAATTGAAAAACTGTTTCTAGAAAATGAAATATTTGGTAAATTTCAAGATTTTGTGAAATGTCCTAAAAATTAAGCTTTCACAAAACCTCAAAAGATTACTGTAAAGTTTTAATAAAATTTTTCACAAGGAATTGCAGATATTTCTACTTTTTATAGAGTTTTCATGAAATCTTTGTAAATTGCAATATTTTTTGAAATATTTCACCATTCGGTTGACTTCTAGATAAAATCGTTAACAAACGCCAATTCTGAACTCGCAGCTCACGCTCTCTATTGGTTGTTTGCCCTTTGAAGCGATTGCGTGGTCCACTATCTTATTGTTCACCAGATCTTCTACCTTACTCTGTTGGTCTATTGGAATTTTGCCTGTCGGATTACTGGCATCATAAACTGCATAGCAGAGATTGTCCCGGTGTCTTCTTTTGGTAACTTTGGCGTAAGATGGCGGCTCTTTTCCTTTTCCACTGTCTAGCCTATCTTTCCTCGCTTATCGGGGCTTCTTTTGAGATACCCGTACCTTCGAGTTTGATTTCGCCGACGTGATCGTCTTCGGAATATCTATCTTGGCGTTGTCCCCTTACTCGCAGGATTCTGACTTGAGGTTCCTTTGAGTGAAGTATGGCTTGGCTCCGACTGTGTATTAGGTTTATTCTCAGTTGTCAACTCTTCGGGAGACCTGATCCTCTTTGCTTCAGATCTTGTGAGAGAATCCGATTTTCCTTTGGAGTGTCGTTGGATTGACTAACTATGATTTCCTGAAGCATCTTTTTCAACTTCCTCCTCTGTGCTCCAGATCACTCACCTGTTTCACCATTTGCCCTACTTCATCCTTTTGGGATTTGCTATAATGGTGTTGTTATTATCATCTGAGGATTCAGAGTCGGAACTCTCACCTATATTTAAAGGCTGAGGTAGCTTAGAGCTCTCTCTGATTACATCCTTCTCTTTCACTCCTATGTTTTTGTTAATGGCATGCTGTACACTTGATGCATTGTCCGCCAACGTACCCACCTCCGTAGTAGTGTTTTGCTCACGGTTGCAGGATGACGACGACGCGTGACTCGCGAGTGGATCAACACTTGCCGCCGGTACTGGGTTATTTAGGCCCTGCACCGTAACTTTCATCTTTTTATTTTTATTTTCCATGTTTTTTTCAAGTTTTTGGTCCGAGGGGAATATAATATTCCCAAGTGGTGGACAAACTGCCCTCCCTCAGCATGAGTCAAACTAAAACTGAGGGACGACAGATGGTCCATCACCACCCAATATCCGCCAACCGCTCGGTAGGAAAAACGGGAAAACTCCCCGGAAAAATGTCCTAAGAAATCAAAGTTTTTACAAAACTTTGGGAAAAACTGGAAAAATATGCAAGGAATTCAAAAAACCGTTCTCAAGAAATAAAAGAGTGTAGGGCATTTTGCGTATTTTCTTAAGCAAATACATAATTTTTCGTCGTATTCTAGAGATTTTGAGAAGATAGTAGTATTTCACTTTGGGAACATAAGAAAATTATACTAATAAATCAAAGATTTCACAAAACCGAAAAATGTCCTAAAAAACAAAGTATTCACAAAACATTTCCCAAACAAGTCAACCGTATAAGGCATTTTGTGAAACTTCTTATTTTTAAAAATTTTAACTAATTGGAAAACTGTTTCTAGAAAATGATATGTTTAGTAAATTTCGAGATTTTGTGAAATGTCCTAAAGATCAAAGTTTTCACAAAACCTCAAAAGAATACTGTAAAGTTTTTTGAAAAATGTGCTAAGAAATCAAGTTATCACAAAACTTTAGAAAAACTGGAAAAATATGCAAAGATTTCAGAAAACCGTTCTCAAGAGATAAAAGAGTGTAGGGCATTTTGCGTATTTTCTTAAGCAAATACATAATTTTTTATCGTATTCTAGAGATTTTGAGAAGATAGTAATATTTCACTTTAGCAAAATTAGAAAATTATAAATCAAAGATTTCACAAAACCGAAAAATGTCCTAAAAATCAAAGTATTCACAAAACCTTAAGAAGATTAATGTAGAGTTTTCATGAAATCTTTGTTTCAAATAATTCAGCTTTTTCGTAAATTGCAATATTTTGTGAAATATTTCACCATTCGGTTGACTCCTAGATAAATCGTTGACAAAATCAGACAAATATCCTAAAAAATCAAAGTTTTCACAAAACCTCAAAAGATTACTGTAAAGTTTTCAGGAAAAATGCCCTAAGAAATCAAAGTTATCATAAAAACTCTGTATATTTTGCAATATTTCTCTTTGGAAAATTGGAAAAATATCCTAAAAAATCAAAGATTTCAAAACACTGTTTTCAAGAAATAAAAGAGTGTATTTTGCCTATTTGCTTAAGCAAATACATAATTTTTTGATTTTAGAATATGATTTTGAGAAGATAGTAATATTTCACTTTGGGAAAATTATACTAAAAAATCAAAGATTTCACAAAACCGAAAAATGTCCTAAAAATCAAAGTTTTACAAAACCTCAAAAACGATTACTGTAGAGTTTTCATGAAATCTTTGTTTCAAGAAATTCAGCTGTTTCGTAAATTGCAATATTTTGTGAAATATTTCACCATTCGGTTGACTTCTAGATAAATCGTTGACAAAATCAGACAAATATCCTAAAAATCAAAGTTTTCACAAAACCTCAAAAGATTACTGTAAAGTTTTCAGGAAAAATGCCCTAAGAAATCAAAGTTATCATAAAAACTCTGTATATTTTGCAATATTTCTCTTTGGAAAATTGGAAAAATATCCTAAAAAATCAAAGATTTCAAAACACTGTTTTCAAGAAATAAAAGAGTGTATTTTGCCTATATGCTTAAGCAAATACATAATTTTTTGATTTTAGAATATGATTTTGAGAAGATAGTAATATTTCACTTTGGGAAAATTATACTAAAAAATCAAAGATTTCACAAAACCGAAAAATGTCCTAAAAATCAAAGTTTTACAAAACCTCAAAAACGATTACTGTAGAGTTTTCATGAAATCTTTGTTTCAAGAAATTCAGCTGTTTCGTAAATTACAAGATTTTGTGTAATATTTCACTATTCGGTTGACTTCTAGATAAATCGTTAACAAAATCAGACAAATATCCTAAAAAATCAAAGATTGTACAAAACCTTTCCTAAACAGGTCAACCTTAAGGACATTTTGTGAAATTTCTTATTTTTTAAATCTGTAACTAATTGGAAAACTGTTTCTAGACAATCAAATGTTTAGTAAATTTCAAGATTTTGTGAAATGTCCTAAGAAATCAAAGTTATCACAAAATTTTGTGCAAATTGGAAAGATATCAAGAAATAATACACATTTTGAGTATTTTCTTAGGCAAATACGTAATTTTTCTTCACATTCTAGAGGTTTTGAGATGATAGTTATATTTCACTTTGGGAAAATTGGAAAAATATACTAAAAAATCGAAGATTCCACAAAACCAAAAAATGTCCTAAAAATCAAAGTTTTCCTAAAACCTCAAAAAAGATTACTGTAGAGTTTTCATGAAATCTTTGTTTCAAGAAATTCAGCTGTTTCGTAAATTGCAACATTTTGTGAAATATTTCACCATTCGGTTGACTTCTAGATAAAATCGTTAACAAAATCAGACAAATATCCTAAAAAATCAAAAATTTCACAAAACCTTTCTCAAACAGGTAAACCTTATAGAGCATTTTGTGAAATTTCTTATTTTTAAAATTTTTAACGAATTGGAAAACCGTTTCTAATTTGGTAATTTTCAAGGTTTTTGTGAAATATTTCACCATTCGGTGGACTTCTAGATAAATCGATGACAAAATCATACAAATATCCTAAAAAATCAAAAATTTCACAAAACCTTTCTCAAACAGGTAAACCGTATGGGGCATTTTGTGAAATTTCTTATTTTTTAAATTTTTAACCAATTGGAAAACTGTTTCTAGAAAATGAAATGTTAAGTTCAAGATTTTGTGAAATATCCTAAAAATCAAAGTTTTCATAAAACCTCAAAAGATTACTGTAAAGTTTTCATGAAAAATGCCTTAAGAAACCAAAGTTATCACAAAACCTCTGGATATTTTGCAATATTTCACTTTGATAAAATTGGAAAATATACTAAAAATTTAAAGATTTCACAAAACCGAGAAATGTGCTAAAAATCAAAGTTTTACAAAACCTCAAACAAGATTACTATATAGTTTTCATACCATTTTTGTTTCAAGAAATTCAGCTGTTTCTTAAATTGCAAAGTTTCGTGAAATATTTCACCATTCGGTTTACTTCTAGATAAAATCGTTGACAAAATCAGACATGTATCCTAAAAAATACAAGATTTCACAAAACCTTTCTCAAACAAGTCAACCATTTTTTAACTAATTGGAAAATCGTTTCTAGAAAATCAAATTTTTAGTAAATTTTAAAAATTATGTGAAATTATCATTTCGTTGAGAAAAGTGAAAAAATGTCCTAAAAATCAAAGTTTTCACAAAACCTCAAAAGATTACTATAAAGTTTTAGTGAAATTTTTCATAAGGAATTGCTGGTATTTCTACTTTTATAGAGTTTTCATGAAATCTTTGGATTTTTTGAATTTTTAACTAATTGGAAGACTGTTTCTAGAAAATCAACTGTTCAGTAAATTGCAAGATTTTGTGAAATATTTCTTTTCTATGAGAGAATTGGAAAAATGCCTTTCAAAATAAAAGTTTTCACAAAACCTCAAGAAAGATTGACTTTCTAGATAAAATCGTTGACAAAATCAGACAAATGTCCTAAGAAATCAAAGATTTCTTTTTTTTTAAATTTTTAACTAATTGGAAAACTGTTTCTAGAAAATGAAATATTTGGTAAATTTCAAGATTTTGTGAAATGTCCTAAAAATTAAGCTTTCACAAAACCTCAAAAGATTACTGTAAAGTTTTTATGAAAAATGTCCAAGAAATCAAAGTTATCACAAAACTTTGGGAAAATTGGAAAAATATGCAAAGATTTCAAAAAACCTTTCTAAAGAAATAAAAGAGTGTAGGGCATTTAGCGTATTTTCTTAAGCAAATACATAATTTTTCGTCGTATTCTAGAGATTTTGAGAAGATAGTAATATTTCACTTTGGGGAAATTGGTAAAATATACTAAAAAATCAAAGATTTCACACAACCGAAAAATGTCCTAAAAATCAAGTACTCACAAAACCTCAAGAAGATTACTGTAGAGTTTCCATGAAATCTTTGATTCAAATAATTTTTAAAATGTTTAACTAATTGGAAAATCGTCTCTAGAAAATCAAATGTTTGGTAAATTTCAAGATTTTGTGAAATATGTCATTTTGTTGAGAAAAGGGAAAAATGTCCTAAAAATCAAAGTTTTCACAAAACCTCAAAAGATCACTGTAATGTGTTCATGAAAAATGTCCTAAGAAATCAAAGTTATCACAAAACCTCTGGATATTTTGCAATATTTCACTTTGGGAAAATTGGAAAAATATCCTAAAAAATCAAAGATTTCAATAAACTGTTCTCAAGAAATAAAATAGTGTGGGGCATTTTGCGTATTTTCTTAAGCAAATACATAATTTTTCGTCGTATTCTAGAGGTTTTGAGAAGATAGTAATATTTCACTTTGGGGAAATTGGTAAAATATACTAAAAAATCAAAGATTTCACACAACCGAAAAATGTCCTAAAAATCAAAGTTTTACAAAACCTCAAAAATGATTACTGTAGAGTTATCATGAAATCTTTGTTTCATGAAATTCAGCTGTTTCGTGAGTTGCCATATTTTGTGAAATATTTCACCATTCGGTTGACTTCTATATAAAATCATTGACAAAATCAGACAAATATCCTAAAAAATCAAAGTTTTCACAAAACCTCAAAAGATTACTGTAAAGTTTTCATGAAAAATGCCCTAAGAAATCAAAGTTATCACAAAACCTTTGGATATTTTGCAACATTTCACTTTGGGAAAATTGAAAAAATATCCTAAAAAATCAAAGTTTTCAAAAAACTGTTCTCAAGAAATAAAAGAGTGTAGGGCATTTTGCGTTTTTTCTTAAGCAAATACATAATTTTTTGTATGATTTTGAGAAGATAGTAATATTTCACTTTGGGAAAATTATACTAAAAAATCAAAGATTTCAGAAAAATATCCTAAAAAATCAAAAAATTCGCAAAACCTTTCTCAAACAGTGAAATTTCTTATTTTTAAAATTTTATCTAATTGGAAAATCGGTTCTAGAAAAACAAATGTTTAGTAAATTATCATTTCGTTGAGAAAAGTGAAAAAATGTCCTAAAAATCAAAGTTTTCACAAAACCTCAAAAGACAACTGTAAAGTTTAGCGAAATTTTTCATAAGGAATTGCAGATATTTCTACTTTTTATAGAGTTTTCATGAAATCTTTGCATTTTTTGAATTTTAACTAATTGGAAGACTGTTTCTAGAAAATCAACTGTTCAGTAAATTGCAAGATTTTTTGAAATATTTCTTTTCTATGAGAGAATTGTAAAATGCCTTCCTAACTCAAAGTTTTCACAAAACCTCAAGAAAGATTGACTTTCTAGACAAAATCAGACAGATAACCTAAAAAATCAAAGATTTTACAAAACCTTTCCCACACCAGTCAACCGTATAGGGCATTTTGTAAAATTTCTTACTTTTTAAATTTTTAACTAATTGGAAAATTGCTTATAGAAAATCAAATGTTTAGTAAATTTCAAGGTTTTGTGAAATATTTCATTTTGTTGAGAAAAAGGAAAAATGTCCTTAAGATCAAAGTTTTCACACAACCACAAAAAATTACAGTAAAGTTTTAGTGAAATTTTTCATAATTGCAGAAATTTTACATTTATAGAGTTTTCATGAAATCTTTGGATTTTTTGAATTTTTAACTAATCGGAAGATGAGAGAATTGGAAAAATGCCTTACAAAATCAAAGTTTTCACAAAACCTTAAGAAAGATTGACTTTCTAGGTAAAATCGTTGACAAAATCAGCCAAATATCCTAAAAAATCAAAGATTTCACAAAACGTTTCCCAAACAAGTCAACCCTATGGGGCATATTGTGAAATTTCTTATTTTTTAAATTTTTAACTTATTGGAAAACTGTTTCTAGAAAATGATATGTTTAGTAAATTTCAAGATTTTGTGAAATATTTCTTTTCAATGAGAGAATTGGAAAAATGCCTTTCAAAAGCAAAGTTTTCACAAAACTTCAAGAAAGATTGACTTTCTAGATAAAATCGTTGACAAAATCAGACAAATGTCCTAAAAAATCAAAGATTTCACAAAACTTTTCCCAAACAAGTCAACCGTATTAGGCATTTTGCGACATTTCTTATTTTTTAAACTTTTAACTAATTGGAAAACTCTTTCTAGAAAATCAAATGTTTAGTAAATTTCAAGATATTGTGAAATGTCCTTAAAATCAAAGTTTCACAAAACCTCAAAAGATTACTGTAAAGTTTTCATGAAAAATGTCCTAAGAAATCAAAGTTATCACAAAACTTTGGGAAAATTGGAAAAATATGCAATGATTTAAAAAACCGTTCGCAAGAAATAAAAGAGTGTAGAGTGTAAGAGTGCATTTTGCGTATTTTCTAAAGCAAATACATAATTGTTCGTCGTAATCTAGAGATTTTGAGAAGATAGTAATGTTTCACTTAAGGAAAATTAGAAAATTATGCTAAGAAATCTAAGTTTTCACAAAACCGAAAAATGTCCTAAAAATCAAAGTATTCACAAAACATCAAGAAGATTATTATAGAGTTTTCATGAAATCTTTATTTCAAATAATTCAGCTGCTTCGTAAATTGCAATATTTTGTGAAATATTTCACCATTCGGTGGACTTCTAGATAAAATCGTTGACAAAATCAGACAAACATTATAAAAAATTCAAAGATTTTACAAAAATTGAAATTTACAATTTTTAACTAATTGGAAAACCGTTGCCAGAAAATCAAATGTTTTGTAAATTTCAATATTTTGTGAATTTCATTTTGTTGAGAAAAGGGAAAAATGTCCTAAAAATCGCAGTTTTCGCAAAACCTCAAGAGATTACTGTAAAGTTTTAGTGAAAAATGTCCTAAGAAATAAAAGTTATCAAAGTTTTCACAAAACCTCAAAAGATTACTGTAAAGTTTTCATGAAAAATGCCCTAAGAAATCAAAGTTATCACAAAACCTCTGGATATTTTG
This sequence comes from Lucilia sericata, assembly GCF_015586225.1. Classification (NCBI taxonomy): domain Eukaryota; kingdom Metazoa; phylum Arthropoda; class Insecta; order Diptera; family Calliphoridae; genus Lucilia; species Lucilia sericata. The sequence continues at coordinate 128,211 of NW_023994343.1, read as the reverse complement.
CAACATTTCACTTTGGGAAAATTGAAAAAATATCCTAAAAAATCAAAGATTTCAAAAAACTGTTCTCAAGAAATAAAAGAGTGTAGGGCATTTTGCGTATTTTCTTAAGCAAATACATATTTTTTTTTATTTTGAGAAGATAGTAATATTTCACTTTGGGAAAATTATACTAAAAAATCAAAGATTTCAGACAAATATCCTAAAAAATCAAAAAATTCACAAAACCTTTCTCAAACAGGTAAACCGTAAAGCATTTTGTGAAATTTCTTATTTTTAAAATTTTATCTAATTGGAAAATCGGTTCTAGAAAAACAAATGTTTAGTAAATTATCATTTCGTTGAGAAAAGTGAAAAAATGTCCTAAAACTTAAAGTTTTAACAAAACCTCAAAAGATTACTGTAAAATTTTAGTGAAATTTTTCATAAGGAATTGCAGATATTTTTACTTTTTATAGAGTTTTCATGAAATCTTTGCATTTTTTGAATTTTAACTAATTGGAAGACTGTTTCTAGAAAACCAGCTGTTCAGTAAATTGCAAGATTTTTTGAAATATTTCTTTTCTATGAGAGAATTGTAAAATGCCTTCCAAACTCAAAGTTTTCACAAAACCTCAAGAAAGATTGGCTTTCTAGATAAAATCGTTGACAAAATCAGACAGATAACCTAAAAAATCAAAGATTTTACAAAACCTTTCCCACACCAGTCAACCGTATAGGACATTTTGTAAAATTTCTTACTTTTAAATTTTTAACTAATTGGAAAACTGTTTATAGAAAATCAAATGTTTAGTAAATTTCAAGGTTTTGTGAAATATTTCATTTTGTTGAGAAAAAGGAAAAATGTCCTTAAGATCAAACCTTTCACACAACCACAAAAAATTACAGTAAAGTTTTAGTGAAATTTTTCATAATTGCAGATATTTCTACATTTTATAGAGTTTTCATGAAATCTTTGGATTTTTTGAATTTTTAACTAATCGGAAGATGAGAGATTTGGAAAAATGCCTTACAAAATCAAAGTTTTCACAAAACCTCAAGAAAGATTGACTTTCTAGATAAAATCGTTGACAAAATCAGACAAATGTCCTAAAAAATCAAAGATTTCACAAAACTTTTCCCAAACAAGTCAACCGTATTAGGCATTTTGCGCCATTTCTTATTTTTTAAACATTTAACTAATTGGAAAACTGTTTCTAGAAAATCAAATGTTTAGTAAATTTCAAGATATTGTGAAATGTCCTTAAAATCAAAGTTTCACAAAACCTCAAAAGATTACTGTAAAGTTTTCATGAAAAATCAAAGAAATCAAAGTTATCACAAAACTATGGAAATCAAAGTTATCACAAAAGAAATCAAAGTTATCACAAAACTTTGGGAAAATTGGAAAAATATGCAATGATTTAAAAAACCGTTCGCAAGAAATAAAAGAGTGTAGAGTGTAAGAGTGCATTTTGCGTATTTTCTTAAGCAAATACATAATTGTTCGTCGTAATCTAGAGATTTTGAGAAGATAGTAATGTTTCACTTAAGGAAAATTAGAAAATTATACTAAGAAATCTAAGATTTCACAAAACCGAAAAATGTCCTAAAAATCAAAGTATTCACAAAACATCAAGAAGATTATTATAGAGTTTTCATGAAATCTTTATTTCAAATAATTCAGCTGTTTCGTAAATTGCAGTATTTTGTGAAATATTTCACCATTCGGTTGACTTCTAGATAAAATCGTTGACAAAATCAGACAAATATTATAAAAAATTCAAAGATTTTACAAAAATTGAAATTTACAATTTTTAACTAATTGGAAAACCGTTGCCAGAAATCAAATGTTTTGTAAATTTCAATATTTTGTGAATTTCATTTTGTTGAGAAAAGGGAAAAATGTCCTAAAAATCGCAGTTTTCGCAAAACCTCAAGAGATTACTGTAAAGTTTTAGTGAAAAATGTCCTAAGAAATCAAAATTATCACAATACCTCTGGATATTTTGCAATATATCACTTTGGGAAAATTGCAAAAATATCCTAAAAATCAAAAATTTTAAAAAACTGTTCTCAATATATAAAAGAGGGTAGGGCATTTTGCGTATTTTCTTAAGCATATACATAATTTTTAATCGTTTTGAGAAGATAGTAATAATTCACTTTGGGAAAAGTGGAAAATATATTAAAAATCAAAGATTTTACAAAACCGAAAAATGTCCTAAAAATCAAAATTTTACAAAACCTCAAAAAATATTACTATAGAGTTTTCATGAAATCTTTGTTTCAAGAAATTCAGCTGTTCCGTAAATTGCAATATTTTGTGAAATATTTCACCACTCGGTTGACTTCTAGACAAAATCGTTGACAAAATCACACAAATATCCTAAAAATTCAAAGATTTCACAAAACCTTTCTCAAACAAGTCAACCGTATAAGGCATTTTGTGAAATTTCTTATTTTTAAAATTTTTAACTAATTGGAAAACCGTTTCTAGAAAATCAAATGAAAATCAAGATTTTGTGAAATATTTCATTTCGATGAGAGAATGGGAAAAAATGCCTTACAAAATCAAAGTTTTCACAAAACCTCAAGAAAGATTGACTTTCTGGATAAAATCGTTGACAAAATCAGACAAATATCCTAAAAAACTCAAAGATTTCACAAAACCGAAAAATGTCCTAAAAATCAAAGTTTTACAAAACCTCAAAAAAGATTACTGTAGAGTTTTCATGAAATCTTTGTTTCAAATAATTCAGCTGTTTCGTAATATATTTGAAATATTTCACCATTCGGTTGACTTCTAGATAAAATCGTCCTAAATAATCAAAATATTCACAAAACCTTTCTCAAACAGGTAAACCGTAAAGCATTTTGTGAAATTTCTTATTTTTAAAATTTTTTAACTAATTGGAAAACCGTTTCTAGAAAATCAAATGTTTAGTAAATTTCAAGGCTTTGTGAAATATTTATTTTGTTGAGAAATGAGAAAAATGTTCTAAAAAACAAAGTTTTCACAAAACCTCAAAAGATTACTGTAAAGTTTTCATGAAAATCAAAGTTATCACAAAACCTCTGGATATTTTGCAATATTTCACTTTGGGAAATTTGGAAAAATATCCTAAAAAATCAAAGATTTCAAAAAACTGTTCTCAAGAAATAAAAAAGTGTAGGGCATTTTGCGTATTTTCTTAAGCAAGTACATTATTTTTCGTCGTTTTGAGAAGATATTTAATATTTCACTTTGGGAAAATTGGAAAAATATAAAATATCCTAAAAAATTAAAGATTTCACAAAACCTTTCTAAAACAAGTCAACCGAACAGGGCATTTTGTGAAATATCTTATTTTTAAGGTTTTTAACTAATTTGAAAACTGTTTCTAGAAAATGAAATGTTTAGTAAATTTCAAGATTTTGTGAAATGTCCTAAAAATCAAAGTTTTCACAAAACCTCAAGAGATTACTGTAAAGTTTTTAAGAAAAATGTCCTAAGAAATCAATGTTATCACAAAACTTTGGGAAAATTGGAAAAATATGCAAAGATTTAAAAAAACCGTTCGCAAGAAATAAAGGCGTGTAGGCATGTTGCGCATTTTCTTAAGCAAATACATAATTTTTTGTCGTATTCTAGAGGATTTGAGAATAGAGTAATATTTCACTTTGGGAAAATTAGAAAAATATACTAAAAGATCAAAGGTTTCACAAAACCAAAAAATGTCCTAAAAATCAAAATTTTCATAAAACTTCAAAAAAGATTACTGAAGAGTTTTCATGAAATCTTTGTTTCAAGAAATTTAGCTGACAAATATCCTAGAAAATCAAAGATTTCACAAAACCTTTCTCAAACAAGTCAACCGTAGAGGGCATTTTGTGAAATATCTTATTTTAAAAATGTTTAACTAATTGGAAAACCGTTTCTAGAAAATCAGATGTTTAGTAAATTTAAAAATTTAGTGAAACATTTCATTTCGTTGAGAAAAGTGGAAAAATGTCCTAAAAATCAAAGTTTTCACAAAACCACAAAAAATTACGGTAAAGTTAGAGTGAAATTTTTCATAATTGCAGATATTTCTACTTTTTATAGAGTTTTCATGAAATCTTTGGATTTTTTTGAATTTTTAACTAATTGGAAGACTGTTTCTGTAAAATCAACTGTTCAGCAAATTGCAATCTTTTGTAAAATATTCATTTCGATGAGCGAACTGGAAAAATGCCTCACAAAGTTTTCACAAAACCTCATGAAAGATTGACTTTCTATCTTTGTTTCAAATAATTCACCTGTGTCGTAAATTGCAGTATTTTGTGAAATATTTCACCATCCGGTTGACTTCTAGATAAAATCGTTGACAAAATCAGACAAATATCTTAAAAAATCAAAAAATTCACAAAACATTACTCAAACAGGTAAACCGTAAGGCATATTGTGAAATTTCTTATTTTAACTAATTGGAAAACCGTTTAGTAAATTTCAAGGTTTTGTGAAATATTTCATTTTGTTGAGAAAAGGGGAAAAATGTCCTAAAAATCAAAGTTTTCACAAAAACTCAAAAGATTACTGTAAAGTTTTCATGAAAATCAAAGTTATCACAAAATCTCTGGATATTTTGCAATATTGAACTTTGGGAAAATTGGAAAAATATCCTAAAAAATCAAAGATTTCAAAAAACTGTTCTCAAGAAATAAAAGAGTGTAGGGCATTTAGCGTATTTTCTTAAGCAAGAACATAATTTTTCGTCGTTTTGAGAAGATAGTAATATTTCACTTTGGGAAAATTGGAAAAATATACTAAAAAATCAAAGATTTCACAAAACTGAAAAATGCCCTAAAAATAAAAGCTTTCACAAAATCACAAAAGATTACTGTAAAGTTTTAGTGAAATTTTTCATAAGGTACCTTTCCCAAACATGTCAACCGTATAGGGAATTTTGTAAAATTTCTTATTTTTAAAATTTTTATCTAATTGGAAAACGGTTTCTAGAAAATCAATTGTTTAGAAAATTTTAAAATTTTGTGAAATGATCTAAAAATCAAAGTTTTCACAAAACCTCAAAAGATTACTGTAAAGTTTAGTGAAACTTTTCATAAGGAGTTGCAGATATTTCTACCTTTTATAGAGTTTTCATGAAAACTTTGGTGAAACTTTTCAGTGAAACTTTTCATAAGGAGTTGCAGATATTTCTACTTTTTATAGAGTTTTCATGAAAACTTTGGACAAGATCAGACAAATATCCTAAAAAATCAAAGATTTCACAAAACCTTTCCCAAACAAGTCAACCGTGTAAAATTTCTTATTTTTTTAAATTTTTATCTAAGTGGAAAACGGTTTCTAGACAAGCAATTGTTTAGTAAATTTCAAGATTTTGTGAAAGATCTAAAAATCAAAGTTTTCACAAAACCTCAAAATTTCGTAAATTGCAAATATTTCACCATTCGGTTGACTTCTAGATAAAATCGTTGACAAAATCAGACAAATATCGTAAAAAATCAAAAATTTTACAAAACTTTCTCAAACAGGTAAACAGCATAGGGCGCACAGTGGTATAGGAAAAAAAAAGAGGGTAATAATTCGGTAACTTCTAAACGGTTAATCCGATTTTAATGAAATTTGCTATGCACAAAGAGGAGGTGTTGTCGAGTTTAGATTTTGAATTTGGACCTTATAGGCCAACCAGGGGCCCGGCGGGGGGTCCTCAAATTAGGACGCCTCGGCTATGTTAAATTTTTAAAACGATCTTATTTCTTCATTTGACTTCGTAGCAGTAAATTATCTCTTATAGTTTAGGAGATATTCGCATTTGAAAATTAAAATTTTAAAATTTTTACCGTCCTTACTTTAGTTTTTTTCATAATAGCGGGTCCAAATATTCCCGATTTTCGCCATTTTTTATTCGCTTAACAACAAGTTTATATATCAAGCAGTGAAAGAATTATGTAAAAATCATGACTGAGTCCAAAGTTATAGGCATTTTAATTTAAAAAAATTAAAAAAAGGCGATTTTTTGCCATTTTTTGGGAAAAAAGTATTTTTTTCTTTTTAAGTTATCTAAAAAGTTTCTAAGAAGATGTATATAGAATTAATACTTTTTGGAAAGCTGACTTTACATAAAGTACGATAAATGAAAGAAAACCTAAACATTTTTGATACAGAGGGGACCAGGTCCATCCAAAAAAAACCCTATTTTTTATGGAAAATTCAATTTTGAGCAAAAATTCTCAAATCGCATAGTCGATATCAAATTATTGTGACCTGTTTTATATGACCCAATATGTTCTTAATCATTTTGTAACGGGTTTCGATAACCCCGCCCCTGGTGTGGATATAATAGGCAAAAAACCAAAAAATCCCATTTTGGGATTTTTTAAAAGTTTTTTGGAAATTCCGGGATTTCTAATAAGAAAATTCGAAATTTTTATTTAATTTTAGATTTTGAGTAAAAAAATCTACCTAACTGTAAAATTTTATCAAAAAATGTTCATAAATAAAATTTTTATTGCAATTTGAAAAATTTCTATCTTCGCAAAAACTGAATAAAACAAATTTTTAATTTTTTTTTTAAAAAGTATTCCGCGAATTTTTTAATTTTCAAAAATTATATACAGTTTTGAAAAATAGACAAAATTACCTTTCCATTGATATATAACATGCCTACCTAATGTTTTTTAAGTGACAAATTAATTAGGGAAAACTAAACATCTTTTAGAAAATTTACATAGCACTATTGTTTTCATCCATAAGGTTAACTCTTAAATTTGTTACATATATGGTGCATTAAAATCGGATTAACCGTTTAGAAGTTACCGAATTATTTCCCTCTTTTTTTCCTATACCACTGTGGGGCGTTTTGTGAAATTTCTTATTTTTAAAATTTTTAACTAATTGGAAAATCGTTTCTAGAAAATTTTCCTGAGAAAAGTGAAGAAAAGTCCTAAAATCAAAGTTTTCACAAAACCTCAAAAGATTACTGTAAAGTTTTAGTGAAATTTTTCATATGGAATTGGAGGTATTTCAACTTTTTATAGAGCTTTCACAAATCCAAAGATTTCATGGATTTTTGAATTTTTAACTAATTGGAAGACCGTTTCTAGAAAATCAACTGTTCAGTAAATTGCAAGATTTTGTGAAATATTTATTTCCTATGAGAGAATTGGAAAAATGCCTTTCAAAATCAAAGTTTTCATGAAAAATGTCCTAAGAAATCAATGTTATTACAAAACTTTGAGAAAATTGGAAAAATATGCAAAGATTTATAAAAACCGTTCTCTAGAAATAAAAGAGTGTAGGGCATTTTGCGTATTTTCTTAAGCAAATACATAATTTTTCGTCTTATTCTAGAGATTTTGAGAAGATAGTAATATTTTGCTTTGGGAAAATTGTAAAATTATACTAAAAAATCAAAGATTCCATAAAACCGAAAAATGTCCTAAAATTTTCACAATACCTCAAGAAGATTACTGTAGAGTTTTCATGAAATTTTTTTTTTCATGAAATGTTTCAACATTCGTTTGACTTCTAGATAAAATCGTTTACAAAATGAGACAAATATCCTAAAAAATCAAAAATTTCAAAAAACCTTACTCAAACAGGTAAACCGTATAGGGCATTTTGTGAAATTTCTTATTTTAAAATTTTTAAATAATTGGAATACCTTTTCTAGAAAATCAAATGTTTAGTAAATTTCAAAATTTTGTGAAATATTTCATTTCGTTGAGAAAAGTGGAAAAATGTCCTAAAAATCAAAGTTTTCACAAAACCACAAAAGATCACTGTAAAGATTTAGTGAAATTTTTCATAAGGAATTGCAGATATTTCTACTTTTTATAGAGTTTTCCTAAAATCTTTGGATTTTTTGAATTTTTAACTAATTGGAAAACTGTTTCTGTAAAATCAACTGTTCAGTAAATTGCAAGATTTTGTGAAATATTTCATTTTGTTGAGAAGAAGGAAAAATTTCTTAAAAATCAAAGTTTTCACAAAACCTCAAGAAAGATTGGAAAACGGTTTCTAGAAAATCAAATTTTTAGTAAATTTCAAAATTTTGTGAAATATTTCATTTTGTTGAGAAGAAGGAAAAATGTCTTAAAAATCAAAGTTTCCACAAAACCTCAAAAGAGTGTAGAGCATTTTGCGTATTTTCTTAAGCAAATACATAATTTTTCATGGTATTCTAGAGGTTTTGAGTAGATAGTAATTTTCACTTTGGGAAAATAGGAAAAATTTTCTAAAAAATCAAAGATTTCACAAAACCTAAAAATGTCCTAAAAATCAAAGTTTTCATAAAACCTCAGAAAAGATTACTGTAAAGTTTTCATGAAATCTTTGTTTTTGTGAAATATTTCGCCATTCGGTTGACTTCTAGATAAAAAAGATTTCACAAAACCCTTCTCAAACAAGTCAACCGTATAGGGCATTTTGTGAAATTTCTTATTTTTTAAATTTTTAACTAATAGGAAAATCGTTTCTAGAAAATCAAATGTTTAGTAAATTTTGCAAAATTATGTGAAATTATTATTTCGTTGAGAAATGTGAAGAAATGTCCTAAAACTTAAAGTTTTAACAAAACCTCAAAATTTTAGTGACATTTTTCATAAGGAATTGCAGATATTTTTACTTTTTATAGAGTTTTCATGAAATCTTTGGATTTTTTGAATTTTTAACTAATTGGAAGACTATTTCTGTAAAATCAACTGTTCAGTAAATTGCAAGATTTTGTGAAATATTTCGTTTCTATGAGAGAATTGGAAAAATGCCTTTCAAAATCAAAGTTTTCATAAAACCTGAAGAAAGATGTACTTTCTAGATAAAATCGTTGACAAAATCAGACAAATATCCTAAAAAATCAAATATTTCACAAAACTTTTCCCAAACAAGTCAACCGTATAGGGCATTTTGTGAAATTTCTTATTTTTTAAATTTTTATCTAATTGGAAAACTGTTTCTAGTAAATGAAATGTTTAGTAAATTTCAAAATTTTGTGAAATATTTCATTTCGTTGAGAAAAGTGGAAAAATGTCCTAAAAATCAAAGTTTTCACAAAACCACAAAAGATCACTCTAAAGTTTTACTGAAATTTTTCATAAGGAATTGCAGATATTTCTACTTTTTATAGAGTTTTCCTAAAATCTTTGGATTTTTTGAATTTTTAACTAATTGGAAAACTGTTTCTGTAAAATCAGCTGTTCAGTAAATTACAAGATCTTGTGAAATATTTCATTTCGATGAGAGAATTGGTAAAATGCCTAAAAAAATTAAAATTTTCACAAAACCTCAGTTTTGTTTCAGTTTCTAGAAAATCAAATTTTTAGTAAATTTCAAAATTTTGTGAAATATTTCATTTTGTTGAGAAGAAGGAAAAATGTCTTAAAAATCAAAGTTTTCACAAAACCTCAAAAGAGTGTAGAGCATTTTGCGTATTTTCTTAAGCAAATACATAATTTTTCGTCGTATTCTAGAGGTTTTGAGAAGATAGTAATTTTCACTTTGGGAAAATAGGAAAAATTTACTAAAAAATCAAAGATTTCACAAAACCTAAAAATGTCCTAAAAATCAAAGTTTTCATAAAACCTCAAAAAAGATTTCTGTAAAGTTTTCATGAAATCTTTGTTTTTGTGAAATATTTCGCCATTCGGTTGACTTCTAGATAAAAAAGATTTCACAAAACCCTTCTCAAACAAATCAACCGTATAGGGCATTTTGTGAAATTTCTTATTTTTTAAATTTTTAAATAATTGGACAATCGTTTCTAGAAAATCAAATGTTTAGTAAATTTTGCAAAATTATGCGAAATTATTATTTCGTTGAGAAACGTGAAGAAATATCCTAAAACTTAAAGTTTTATTAAAACCTCGAAATATTACTGTAAAATTTTAGTGACATTTTTCATAAGGAATTGCAGATATTTTTACTTTTTATAGAGTTTTCATGAAATCTTTGGATTTTTTGAATTTTTAACTAATTGGAAGACTGTTTTTGTAAAATCAACTGTTCAGTAAATTGCAAGATTTTGTGAAATATTTCGTTTCTATGAGAGAATTGGAAAAATGCCTTTCAAAATCAAAGTTTTCATAAAACCTCAAGAAAGATGTACTTTCTAGATAAAATCGTTGACAAAATCTGACAAATATCCTAAAAATTTTGTGAAATTTCTTATTTTTTAAATTTTTATCTAATTTGAAAACTGTTTCTAGTAAATGAAATGTTTAGTAAATTTCAAGATTTAGTGAAATGACCTAACAATCAAAGTTTTCACAAAGCTCAAAAGATTACTGTAAAGTTTTCATGAAAAATATCCTTACTTTGGAAAATTGGAAAAATATGCAAAGATTTAAAAAAACTGTTTTCAAGAAATAAAAGAGTGTAGGGCATGTTGCGTATTTTCTTAAGCAAATACATAATTTTTCGTCGTATTCTAGAGATTTTGAGAAAATGGGAAAATTAGAAAATTATACCAATAAATCAAATTATTAACAAAACCTCAAGAAGATTACTCTAGAGTTTTCATGAAATCTTTGTTTCAAATAATTCAGCTGTTTCGTAAATATTTTGTGAAATATTTCATCATTCGGTTGACTTCTAGATAAATTCGTTGACAAAATCAGACAAATATCCTAAAAATTCAAAGATTTCTCAAAACCTTTCTCAAACAAGTCAACCGTATAGGGCATTTTGTGAAATTTCTTATTTTTAAAATTTTTAACTAATTGGAAAATCGTTTCTAGAAAATCAAATGTTTAGTAAATTTTCAAAATTTTGTGAAATTATCATTTCGTTGAGAAAAGTGAAAAAATTTCCTAAAAATCAAAGTTTTCACAAAACCTCAAAAGATTACTGTAAAGTATTAGTGAAATTTTTCATAAGGAATTGCAGATATTTCTACTTTTTATAGAGTTTTTATGAAATCTTTGGATTTTTTGAATTTTAACTAATTGAAAGACTGTTTCTAGAAAATCAATTGATCAATAAATTGTAAGATTTTGTGAAATATTTCTTTTCTATGAGAGAATTGAAAAAATGTAAGAAATTATAATCGGGCGAGGCCGACCATATAATACCCTACACCTGTTACAAAAAAATGTGATTTAGTTTTCATAATTAAGCATTTAAGTTGAATTGTACCTTGCCTCAGATATACTTAAGCCATTTATTGTTGAATAAAATTGTGGACATTTAAATCGAATTTTGAAGGGGGCTTTGAAAAAGCCCAAGGGTCATCAAGGCTAGTATAGAACTTGGTTTTGCAGCTTTTTTTCGAGATACGAGTATATTTAACATAATTATGAACTTAAAAGTCCAATTCGGGTGTTCAGTTGTATGGGGGCTAGGTGAAATAATGGACCGATGTAAACCATTTTCAGCAGGCTTCGTATCCGGTACCATTACCAGTACCATTATCTTCAATTTTGCGACCTGTAGTTTGATTACAATGTTTACAAGCCCTATTCGGGTGTTCAGTTGTATGGGGGCTAGTTGAGATAATGTACCGATGTTAACCATTTTCAATAGGCTTCGTTCCTGGCACAAAAGAAGATCATGTACCGAATTTCATTGAATTATCTTCAAAATTGCGACCTGTAGTTTGATTACAAGGTTTACATGGACGGACGGACATAGCAAAATCGACTCAGAAAAAAACAGACTTCGTCTACGGTACCATAAAAGATCATGTGCCAAATTTCATTGAATTGTCTTCATAATTGCGACCTGTAGTTTGATTACAAGGTTTACAAGCCCAATTCAGGGGTTCAGTTGTATGGGGGATAGGTGAAATAATGGACCGATCGTAACCATTTTCAATAGGCTTCGTTCCTGGCACAAAAGAAGATCATGTACCGAATTTCATTGAATTATCTTCAAAATTGCGACCTGTAGTTTGATTACAAGGTTTACATGGACGGACGGACATAGCAAAATCGACTCAGAAAATGATTCTAAGCCGATTGGTATACTTTTAGGTGCGTATAGGACCAATATTATTGTGCATTACAAACATCAGCACAAACCCAACATACCCTCCCCACTAAAGTGGTGTAGGGTATAAAAATCAAAGATTTCACAAAACCGAAAAATATCCTAAAAATCAAAGTATTAACAAAACCTCAAGAAGATTACTGTAGAGTTTTCATGAAATCTTTGTGTTTCGCAAATTGCAATATTTTGTGAAATATTTCACCATTCGGTTGACTTCTAAATAAAATCGTTGACAAAATGAGACAAACATCCTAAAAAATCAAAAATTTCAAAAAAACTTTCTCAAACAGGTAAACCGTATTGTGAAATTTCTTATTTTTAAATTTTTAACTAATTGGAAAACCGTTTCTAGAAAATCAAATGTTTAGTAAATTTCAAGATTTTGTGAAATATTCCATTTTGTTGAGAAAAGGGAAAAATGTCCTAAAAATCAAAGTTTTCACAAAACCTCAAAATATTACTGTAAAGTACCCAACATACCCTCCCCACTAAAGTGGTGTAGGGTATAAAAATCAAAGATTTCACAAAACCGAAAAATATCCTAAAAATCAAAGTATTCACAAAACCTCAAGAAGATTACTGTAGAGTTTTCATGAAATCTTTGTGTTTCGCAAATTGCAATATTTTGTGAAATATTTCACCATTCGGTTGACTTCTAAATAAAATCGTTGACAAAATGAGACAAACATCCTAAAAAATCAAAAATTTCAAAAAAACTTTCTCAAACAGGTAAACCGTATTGTGAAATTTCTTATTTTTAAATTTTTAACTAATTGGAAAACCGTTTCTAGAAAATCAAATGTTTAGTAAATTTCAAGATTTTGTGAAATATTCCATTTTGTTGAGAAAAGGGAATAATGTCCTAAAAATCAAAGTTTTCACAAAACCTCAAAATATTACTGTAAAGTTTTCATGAAAAATGCCCTAAGAAATCAAAGTTATCACAAAACCTCTGGATATTTTGCAATATTTCAATTTGGGAAAACTGGAAAAATATCCTAAAACATCAAAGATTTCAAAAAACTGTTCTCAAGACATAAAGCAAATAAATAATTTTTCGTCGTTTTGAGAAGATAGTAATATTTCACTTTGGGAAAATTGGAAAAATATACTAAAAAATCAAAGATTTCACAAAACAGAAAAATGTCCTAAAAATCAAAGTTTTGCAAAACATCAAAAAGATTTTTAACTAATTGGAATACTGTTTCTATAAGATCAACTGTTCAGTAAATTACAAGATTTTGTGAAATATTTCATTTCGATGAGAGAATTGGAAAAATGCCTTACAAAATCAAAGTTTTCACAAAACCTTAAGAAAAATTGGAAAACGGTTTCTCGAAAATCAATTGTTTAGTAAATTTCAAGATTTTGTGAAATGATCTAAAAATCAAAGTTTTCACAAAACCTCAAAAGATTACTGTAAAGTTTTCATGAAAAATGTCCTAAGAAATTAAAGTTATCACAAAACTTTGGGAAAATTGGACAAATATACTAAAAAATCAAAGATTTCAAAAAACCGTTCTCAAGAAATAAAAGAGTGTATGTCATTTTGTGTATTTTCTTAAGCCAATACATATTTTTTCGTCGTATTCTACAGGTTTTTAGAAGATAGTAATATCTCACCTTGGGAAAATTAAAAAAATATACTAAAAGATCAAAGATTTCACAAATCCGAAAAATGTCCTAAAAGTCATAGTTTTCATAAAACCTCAAAAAAGATTAAAGTGGAAAAATGTCCTAAAAATCAAAGTTTTCACAAAACCACAAAAGATTACTGTAAAGTTTTAGTGAAATTTTTCATAAGGAATACTTCTACTTTTTATAGAGTTTTCATGAAATCTTTGGATTTTTTGAATTTTTAACTAATTGGAAGACTGTTTCTAGAAAATCAACTGTTCAAAAAATTGCAAGATTTTGTGAAATATTTCTTTTCTTTGAGAGAATTGGAAAAATGCCTTTCAAAATCAAAGTTTTCACAAAACCTCAAGAAAGATTGACTTTCTAGATAAAATCGTTGACAAAATCTGACAAATATATTTTACAAATCAAAGATTTCACAAAACTTTTCCCGAATTTTTTATTGAATATTTTACTGGTTGAAAAAGGTGTTTCTAGAAAATGAAATTTTTAACTGATTGGAAAATCATTTCTAGAAAACCAAATGTCTAGTAAATTTTCAAAATTATGTGATATTATCATTTCGTTGAGAAAAGTGAAAAAATGCCCTAAAAATCAAAGTTTTCACAAAACCTCAAAAGATTACTGTAAAGTTTTCATGAAAAATGTCCTAAGAAATCAAGGTTATCACAAAACTTTGGGAAAATTGGAAAAATATGCAAAGATTTTAAAAAACCGTTCTCAAGAAATAATATAATGTATTTCATTTTCCGTATCTTCTTAAGCAAATACATAATTTTTCGTCGTATTCTAGAGATTTTTAGAAGATAGTAATATTTCACTTTGGGATAATTAGAAAATTATAATAAAAAATCAAAGATTTCACAAAACCGAAAAATGTCCTAAAATCAAAGTATTCACAAAACCTCAAGAAGATTACTGTAGAGCAAATACATAATTTTTCGTCGTTTTGAGAAGATAGTAATATTTCACTTTGGGAAAATTGGAAAAATATACTAAAAAATCAAAGATTTCACAAAACAGAAAAATGTCCTAAAAATCAAAGTTTTAAAAAAAACATCAAAAAGATTTTTAACTAATTGGAATACTGTTTCTAGAAGATCAACTGTTCAGTAAATTGCAAGATTTTGTGAAATATTTCATTTCGATGAGAGAATTGGAAAAATGCCTTACAAAATCAAAGTTTTCTCAAAACCTCAAGAAAAATTGGAAAACGGTTTCTCGAAAATCAATTGTTTAGTAAATTTCAAGATTTTGTGAAATGATCTAAAAATCAAAGTTTTCACAAAATCTCAAAAGATTACTGTAAAGTTTTCATGAAAAATGTCCTAAGAAATCAAAGTTATCGCAAAACTTTGGGAAAATTGGACAAATATACTAAAAAATCAAAGATTTCAAAAAACCGTTCTCAAGAAATAAAAGAGTGTATGTCATTTTGTGTATTTTCTTAAGCCAATACATAATTTTTCGTCATATTCTACAGGTTTTGAGAAGATAGTAATATCTCACCTTGGGAAAATTAGAAAAATATACTAAAAGATCAAAGATTTCACAAAACCGAAAAATGTCCTAAAAATCATAGTTTTCATAAAACCTCAAAAAAGATTACTGTACAGTTTTCATAAAATCTTTGTCTCAAGAAATTCAGCTGTTTCGTAAATTGCAATATTTTGTGAAATATTTCACCATTCGGTTGACTTCTAGATAAAATCGTTGACAAAATCAGACAAATATCCTAACAAATCAAAGATTTCACAAAACCTTTCTCAAACAAGTCAACCGTATAGGGAGGGCATTTTGTGAAATTTCTTATTTTTTAAATTTTTAACTAATTTTAAAATCGTTTCTAAAAATTCAAATGTTTAGTAAATTTTCAAAATCCTAAAAATCATATATCACAAAACCTCAAAAGATTACTGCAAAGTTTTCATAAGGAATTGCAGGTATTTCTACTTTTTATAGAGTTTTCATTAAATCTTTGGATTTTTTTATTTTATAACTAATTGGAATACTGTTTCTAGTAAATCAACTGTTCAGTAAATTGCAAGATTTTGTGAAATATTTTTTTCTATGATAGAATTAAAAAAATGCTTTTCAAAATCAACGTTTTCACCAAACCTCAAAAAAGATTGACTTTCTATATAAAATCGTTGACAAAATCTGACAAATATTTTTAAAAATCAAAGATTTCACATGACTTTTCCCAAACAAGTCAACCGTATAGGGCATTTTGTTTCTTCTTTTCTTATTTTTTAAATTTTTAACGAATTGGAAAATTGTTTAAAGAAAATGAAATGCTTGGTATATTTCAAGATTTTGTGAAATGTCCTAAAACTCAAAGTTTTCACAAAACCTCAAAAGATTACTGTAAAGTTTTCATGAAAAATGTCCTAAGAAATCATATGCAAAGATTTCAAAAAACCGTTCTCAAGAAATAAAAGAGTGTAGGTCATTTTGATCTAAAAATCAAAGTTTTCACAAAACCTCAAAAGATTACTGTAAAGTTTTCAAGACATCAAAGTTATCACAAAACTTTGGGAAAATTGGAAAAATATCCTAAAAAATCAAAGATTTGAAAAAACCGTTCTCAAGAAATAAAAGAGTGTACGTCATTTTGCGTATTTTCTTAAGCAAATACATAATTTTTCCTCGTATTCTAGATGTTTTGAGTAGACAGTAATATTTCACTTTGGGAAAATTGGAAAATATACTAAAAAATTAAAGATTTCACAAAACCGAAAACTTTCCTAAAAATCAATGTTTTACAAAACCTCAATAAAGATTAATGTAGAGTTTCCATGAAATCTTTGTTTCAAGAAATTCAGCTGTTTCGTAAATTGCAATATTTTGTGAAATATTTCACCATTCGGTTGACTTCTAGATAAAATCGTTGACAAAATCAGACAAATATCCTAACAAATCAAAGATTTCACAAAACCTTTCTCAAATAAGTCAACCGTATAGAGGATTTTGTGAAATTTGTTATTTTGCTAATTGGAATACCGTTTCTAGAAAATCAAAGTTTAGTAAATTTCAAAATTTTGTGAAATATTTCATTTCATTGAGAAAAGTGGAAAAATGTCCTAAAAATCAAAGTTTTCACAAAACCACAAAAGATTACTGTAAAGTTTTAGTGACATTTTTCATAAGGAATTGCAGATATTTCTACTTTTTATAGAGTTTTCATGAAATGTTTGGATTTTTTGAATTTTTAACTAATTGGAAGACTGTTTTAGAAAATCAACTGTTTAAAAAATTGCAAGATTTTGTGAAATATTTCTTTTCTATGAGAGAATTGGAAAAATGCCATTCAAAATCAAAGTTTTCACAAAACCTCAAGAAAGATTGTCTTTCTAGATAAAATCGTTGACAAAATCTGACAAATATATTTTACAAATCAAAGATTTCACAAAACTTTTCCCGAATTTTTTTTTTTAATTTTTTACTGCTTGAAAAAGTTGTTTCTAGAAAATGAAATTTTTGGCGCTGCGAATTATGGCCCCAGGTAAAATGGCCCCAAAACGTAAAACGAAATATGGCCCCAACAAAGATACAGGAAACAAAAACACGAAACTTTTGTTTTTTTTTCATATATTTTTTGGGGTATTTCAACATTTTTACATTTGGGGTAATACTGCATTTTGCAAAAAAATAAAAATGACCCCAATGTTGTGAAATGAAGAAATACCCCAAAACAAAACTTTTTTCCTTTGGGGCTAATTTTCATTCTTAAATTTTGTAAAATACGTGAATATTAAAATATTAAAAAGGGACCTAAAAAACCATATAATAATTAGGGGTGATCTTTCATTATTACTATTTATTAATATTTTATAAAAAATCAGAACATTATCGCGCGATATTTTTTATTAAAAAATAATATATGTAATAATATTTGTTGTATTTTCATAAAATGTTTGTTAATTTTGAACATATTTTTACAAAAAATATTTCAAGAATGTTCAAAATTAACAAACATTTAATGAAAATACAACAAAAATTATTAAATATGAAATTTTATAAATATGTTAGCTTATATTTGAGGTGGGATGTCATAATGTCCATTGACGTTATGACACACCAAAAAGTTTCATAGTGTCCATGGACGTTATGACAATTTTTAAAAGTGTTATAATGTCCATTGACATTGTATCACTTTTAAAACAGAACTGTATTTGAAAATTTGTAAAGAATTTATGAAAGGGACATTCTTACCCCCAAAGGAATTTATCCTAAATTTGGTGTATGTTGCATTTTGGTTTCCATTTAAAAAGTTTTCTGTATAGCCGGCCTTCGGCCGGGCGCAGGGGTTTTAAACTCTGGGGTATTTCGAATACCGGCTTCGCTAAATTAAGCCTTCTTTTGATAAATGGACTCTTTGAAATCCATAGACTTTATGTTACATTGCTCATATGCATTGTGACACTTTTGAAATTGTTATAACGTCCATGGACACTAGACTCAATTTAGTGAGTCATAACGCCCATGGAAAATATGACACTGGACTTTATGACACGTCACCTATATTTGAATTAAAATTAAATGGGGTGAAATTTCATTTACGTTTTTGGGGTAATTGTTCATTACGAAAAATTAACCCAATATTTGGGGCCACTTTTCATTTCAACCTTGGGGAGATTTTTCATTAATTTTGGGGTGATTTTTCTTAAAAAATGTTAGGGTTATACTTCATAATGAATTTTGACCCCAACATTGGGGCAATTTTTCGTTTTATATTTTGGGGCCATTTTACCTGGGGCCATAATTCGCAGCGCCGAAATTTTTAACTGATTGGAAAATCATTTCTAGAAAATCAAATGTCTAGTAAATTTTCAAAATTATGTGATCTTATCATTTCGTTGAGAAAAGTGAAAAAATGCCCTAAAAATCAAAGTTTTCACAAAACCTCAAAATATTACGTAAAGTTTTCATGAAAAATGTCCTAAGAAATCAAAGTTGTCACAAAACTTTCGGAAAATTGGAAATATATGCAAAGATTTTAAAAAACCGTTCTCAAGAAATAGTATAGTGTATTTCATTTTGCGTATTTTCTTAAGCAAATACTTAATTTTACGTCGTATTCTAGAGATTTTGAGAAGAGAGTAATATTTCACTTTGGGATAATTAGAAAATTATAATAAAAAATCAAAGATTTCACAAAACCGAAAAATGTCCTAAAATCAAAGTATTCACAAAACTTTAAGAAGATTACTGTAGAGTTTTCATGAAATCTTTGTTTCAAGAAATTCAGCTGTTTCGTAAATTGCAATATTTTGTGAAATATTTCACCATTCGGTTAACTTCTAGATAAAATCGTTGACAAAATCAGACAAATATCCTAAAAAATCAAAGATTTCACAAAACCTTTCTAAACAGGTAAACCGTATAGGGAATTTTGTGAAATTTCTTATTTTTAAAATTTTTAGCTAATTGGAAACCCGTTTCTAGGAAATCAAATGTTTAGTAAATTTCAATATTATGTGAAATGATCTAAAAATCAAAGTTTTCACAAAACCTCAATACATTACTGTAAAGTATTCATGAAAAATGTCCTAAGAAATCAAAGTTGTCACAAAACTTTAGGAAAATTGAAAAGATATCCTAAAAAATCAAAGATTTCAAAAAACCGTTCTCAAGAAATAAAAGAGTGTAGGTCATTTTGCGTATTTTCTTTGGCAAATACATACCTTT
Organism: Lucilia sericata; assembly: GCF_015586225.1. Classification (NCBI taxonomy): domain Eukaryota; kingdom Metazoa; phylum Arthropoda; class Insecta; order Diptera; family Calliphoridae; genus Lucilia; species Lucilia sericata. The sequence continues at coordinate 108,938 of NW_023994343.1, read as the reverse complement.
TCGTCGTATTCTAGAGATTTTGAGAAGATAGTAATATTTTACTTTGGGAAAATTAGAAAATTATACTAAAATATCAAAGATTTTACAATACCGCAAAATGTCCTAAAAATCAAAGTATTCACAAAACCTCAAGAAGATTACTGTAGAATTTTCATGAAATCTTTGTTTCAAGAAATTCAGCTGTTTCGTAAATTGCAATATTTTGTGGAATATTTCACCATTCGGTTTACAAAATCAGATAAATATCCTAAAAATTAAAAGATTTCACAAAACCTTTCTCAAACAAGTATAGGGCACTTTGTGAAATTTCTTATTTTTAAAAATTTTAACTAATTTTTAAAAATTAAAATTTTTTAACTAATTCTGGAAAATCAAATGTTTAGTAAATTTTCAAAATTATGTGAAACAATCATTTCGTTGAGAAAAGTGAAAAAAAGTTTTCATTAAACCTCGAAAGATTACTGTAAAGTTTTAGTGAAATTTTTCATAAATCTTTGTGTTTTTTCAATTTTTAAAATCAACTGTTCAGTAAATTGCAAGATTTTGTGAAATATTTCTTTTCTATGGGAAATTTGAAAAATGCCTTTCAAAATCAAAGTTTTCACAAAATCTCAAGAACGATTGTCTTTCTAGATAAAATCCTTGACATAATCAGACAAACATCCTAAAAAATCAAAGATTTAACAAAAGTTTTCCCAAACAAGTCAACCGTATAGGGCATTTTGTGAAATTTCTTATTTTTTAAATATTTAACCAATTGGAAAACTGTTTCTAGAAAATGAAATGTTTAGTAAATTTCAAAGATTTTGTGAAATAATCTAAAAATCAAAGTTTTCACAAAACCTCAATACATTACTGTAAAGTTTTCATGAAAAATGTCCTAAGAAATCAAAGTTATCACAAAACTTTGGGAAAATTAAAAAGATATCCTAAAAAATCAAAGATTTCAAAAAACCGAAAAATGTCTTAAAAATCAAAGTCTTACAAAACCTCAAAAAGATTACTGTAAAGTTTTCATGAAAAATGTCCTAAGAAATCAAGGTTATCACTAAACTTTCGGAAAATTGGAAATATATGCAAAGATTTTAAAAAACCTTTCTCAAGAAATAATATAGTATAGTTCATTTTGCGTATTTTCTTAAGCAAATACATTATTTTACGTCGTATTCTAGAGATTTTGAGAAGATAGTAATAATTCACTTTGGGTTAATTAGAAAATTATAATAAAAAATCAAAGATTTCATAAAACCGAAAAATGTCCTAAAATCAAAGTATTCACAAAACCTCAAGAATATTACTGTGGATTTTTCATGAAATCTTTGTTTCAAGAAATTCAGCTGTTTCGTGAATTGCAATATTTTGTGAAATATTTCACCATTCGGTTGACTTCTAGATAAAATCGTTAACAAAATCAGACAAATATCCTAAAAAATCAAAGATTTCACAAAACCTTTCTCAAACAAGTCAACCGTATAAGGCATTTTGTGAAATTTATTATTTTTAAAATTTTTAACTAATTGGAAAACGTTTCTAGAAAATCAAATGTTTAGTATATTTCAAGATTTTGTGAAATGATTTAAAAATCAAAGTTTTCACCAAACCCCAAAAGATTTCATGAAAAATGTCCTAAGAAATCAAAGTTATCACAAAACTTTGGGAAAATTGGAAAAATATCCTAAAAGATCAAAGATTTCAAAAAAACCGTTGTCAAGAAATAAAAGAGTGTAGGGCATTTTGCGTATTTTCTTAAGCAAATACACAATTTTTCGTCGTATTTTAGAGAAGATAGTAATATTTCACTTTGGAAAAATTAGAAAAATATGCTTTAAGAGCAAAAATTTAACAAAACCGAAAAATGTCATAAAAATCAAAATTTTCATAAAATCTCAAAAAAGATTAATGAAAAGTTTTCATGAAATCCTTGTTTCAAGAAATTCAGTTGTTTCGTAAATTGCAATATTTTGTGAAATATTCCACCATTCGATTGACTTCTAGATAAAATCGTTGACAAAATCAGACAAATATCCTAAAAAGTCAAAGATTTCACAAAACCTTTCTCAAACAAGTCAACCGTATAAGGCATTTTGTGATGTTTATTATTTTTAAAATTTTTAACTAATTGGAAAATCGTTTCTAGAAAATCAAATGTTAAGTAAATTTTCAAAATTATGTGAAATTATCATTTCGTTGAGAAAAGTGAAAAATTGTCCTAAAAATTTTGCGTATTTTCTTAAGCCAATACATAATTTGTCGTCGTATTTTAGAGGTTTTGAGAAGATAGTAATTATACCCTACACCACTTTAGTGGGAAGGGTATTATGCGTTTGTGCTGATGGTTGTAGCGCACTAAAATATTACTACTATGCCCACCTTACAGTATACAGTATATAGAAAGTGATTCTGAGGCGATCGATACACGACTTCATTTGACCCTAGCCCCCATACAAAGCCGCCTTCAGAAAGTGACTTGAATATCCGAAATTCCCTTATTAACACTGTTATTGCAATGAAATTTAGCACAGACAAATATTATATATATTTATATATAGATTTGTATAATCTATAGATTTGTATAATATATAGAATTGTATAATTTATCCAGCCCATTTTGTCGGGATTGATCCACATTTGCTCCTATCCCCCATATAAAGCCTCTTTTAGAAAATTAGTTCTTCGTCAATAAATTGCTTAAATAAATCGGAATCAATGTAATATTCAAGATAAATGCTTTGTTATGAAAAATAAATCCTATTTAATATTCATAACTGGTCGGTCATGCCCGACTATACTTTTTTAATTGTTTTTCACTTTGGGAAAATTAGAAAAATATACTAAAAGAAAAAATGATTTTTTTGTTTTTCTAAACAAAACAAGTTACAGTGCTATATTCGGCTATGCCGAATTTTAAAAACGCTCCTCCTCCTACCTGTTTATTAAATCCCATCTACAGTGTCACACATAAATATTCGAATTTATTATTTTTTATGAATTACTGTTATTTTATGATGTTACTTAAAAAATAATTTGCATGGTCAAGTACCAATGTGGAAACTGCTCATATCGAAGTTAATCGATGTTAAGTGTCTTGACTCCGCAAATAGACTCATAAGTTAGAATATTGGATTCTGGAAGGAGGTTATCTTCGACGATGAGAACAAAATAATATTTTTGTCTCAGATGGTCGTCAAATGATATGGCGAAAGCTTGGAGATGCCTTGGAATTATCTAACTTAAAAGCAACTGTTAAGGACCCAAGTTGCTCTGTCATATTTTGGGGTTCTGCGTCCGTCCTCGGTGTTGGACTGCTAAATTTATTATTGTAATTATACACTAGAAGGTCCACTTGGGGCTACAACCCATTCAATTTATTTTTCAACCGAAAAACGTTCCAAAATACACGACCTGGTACGTGAAAATGTTGATCATTTACAACACTAAGTATCTTCTTTCACCAAATTTTCAATGGAGTTAATGTCTGGACTTAAACTCCATTGAAAATTTGTGGTTATATTTACAAGAACAACTTTTAAATCACTCATTATCATCCCAAACCACCATACGGTTGCTTTGCATGAAGAATGGGACATAATAACGACAGAACTATTCCATAAATTAGTAGAAACGGTCCCACGTCGCTTGGAAGTTGTTTTTAAAAACAAAGGCTACTATAGAAAATATTAATTTCATTTTAATCATTTATTTTTACTTCATAATGCTTACTAAATATGATATATACAAAAAATTCGAATACTTTTGTGAAGCTATTTTTGCACTTTTTTTAAAAAAAGCTAAATTAGTTTAAGTAAATAATTTTTTTTACATCTTTTAAAATGTGATATAAAATTTAAGGACTATCTGGACTATATAATAAATTTATTTATTTTTTCCACAAAATCTATTATAAAATGATGTCTGTTTTCATAATACATTAAATTCGAATACTTATGAGAGATTTAAATTCAGCTTCTGTAATGAGGTTAATGCATATTATGTAATTAGAAATAATCTAATAATTTATTTTTACATATGTATATGGAACTATTTTTGATCAGTTGTATAACAACTTAGTGAATTTTTAACGTACAAATTATGCGCATATCGTTATTGATAATGACCTTATATAGTTATGACGAATCTGGTCTGGAAAAATTTCGCAGAATGATTTACATATACACAAAATCAATATCAATGAAATATGTGCGTTTTAGTTATGTATTTTCGGAAGTGGACCTTATATGGGAGCTATGGCCAATTATGGTTCGATTGTTTAGACAACGTCATTTTATTGTAAAATTTGTTTAGAATTTTGTTTTCGTGCAATTAAAATTGATTTTTAACATAAGTTTTAGTGAAGTTAGTGTTTATTTACAAAATTTGCATTTAATTTTAATTGTTTTTATAAAATTTAGCATTATTTCAATAAAATTATCTGTAAGTTGTCGTGATAAAATCAGCACTTTGTTACAATTTTTCTGCCGACGTTTTGTCAAGTATCGTGATAAATATTTGGCTAATATAGACACGGGGTTATGAAAATTAGACAAGGAAATAAAACCAGGGACCGAAAATAATAATTATTTTTGAATTTTTAAATAAAAAAAGCAACCACAAGAAAATATCGGAAGAAAACATCAAGTATACCATTTTGATCGTCGTCGAATAAATTTTAAGAAAAAAAAAAAAATAAAATAAAAAAACTTTTGTTTATGATCAGGGATTTTAAAAACTACTAATTGCAGTCGCAATTTACTAAATATTTTACTAAATCTAGTTTTAGGCTAAAAAATAAGTAACTTCCCAGTAAAAAATTTTTAGACTTTAGGAAGCTAAAAAGGGACCTTACTGCATCTGTATTCGCTTACTACTAAGCCTTACTGAGAAGCAGGAAATAAGGGAATACCAATGATAGGAGTAATTTTATAATGTTAGCTGAAAAAAATTAAAAGCTTACTACTACTATCCCTTACAGAGAAGCAGATTGTAAGTGAAGTATTTAAATAATATTTAAGCTTACTCTTGTCCCTTTCAAGGAAGCAGGTTGTATTGCAAAGACTATTAAAACCGGCAGTTTTACCGAGTCTTTTCTGACAAAAAAACACATTTTAAATTACATAATAAAAAAATGTTTAGTCATCGAGTTGCATTTGTGCAGATAAGACGTGAATAAAAGTGTAAAAAAAAGTTCTTAGAAAATATAAAAAGATGTTATTATAAATATAAATCTATAAATTGATTTTAATTAATTAAAACATTTTCAATGTAAGAAATATCTTTTTTAAAATTTATTAAAGTGTGTGTTTATTATAGCGTATGAACAGAATTTAAATAATTTTTTGTACGAAATATTTTCAATTATTTGCTTTTGGTTTTTCTTGTTTTTTTTTTAATACTTCTGCTTTTGTCCATGTACAGATTGTGTTGTTTTGTGTTTTGATTTGTAGAAAAGTTAACGGCGTTTTGTGTTTGTTTTTTCTTTTTGAAATAGTTAGTTCTGTTGTTGTTAAATATTATGCCGAAAGTGGTTGGAAAAAGACAATTTAATAAATTAAAAAGAAAAGAGGAAAATAAAAATTTATTTAATCTCTTGAAGGCAACAGAAAATAGTCCCGAAGAAATTCCAAATATCGAAATTGTTTCTAATTTTGAGAATTCAGAACTAATTACATCTAGTTCTGACTTCTCAAAATTAGCTGTTGATAAAAACGGGACATTAAGAGAAAATATACGGGAATGGTATATAAAATATAGCCCATCTGTGACAAGTACATCAGCCATTTTACATATTTTAAATAGTGTACATTCAGAAATACCATTGAGTGTAGAATCCCATGAAGAAAGGGTTTCATATAATCAATACTGTAATAGCTTCACATCAGCTATGACTTCACGTCTTCTGGAATAGCATTAGGGAAGAGCTTTTTGTAAACAATGAAAGAAGTAATGCATAGAAACATGAAATAAGTGCTTACTTATAGCTGTTACTCACAGCTGAATGTAATCAGTGAAAACACGCTTCATTTTTTAAAAAGTAATGCTTCCAAGTGGGAATACGCTATATAAAAATCATGCCTTATCGAAGCAGGTTTGTAAGGGAGAAAATAGCTTCGTTCCCTTACAAACCTGCTTGTATGTAAGCTCCAATTCAGCTGTTTCGAAATTGCAATATTTTGTGAAATATTTCACCATTCGGTTGACTTCTAGATAAAATCGTTGACAAAATCAGACAAATATCCTAAAAAATCAAAGTTTTCACAAAACCTCAAAAGATTACTGTAAAGTTTTCACGAAAAATGCCCTAAGAAATCAAAGTTATCACAAAACCTCTGGATATTTTGCAATATTTCACTTTGGGAAAATCGGAAAAATATCCTAAAAATCAAAGAAATCATTTTGCGTATTTTCTTAAGCAAATACATAATTTTTCGTCGTATTCTAGAGGTTTTGAGAAGATAGTAATATTTCACTTTGGGAAAATTGGAAAAATATACTAAAAAATTTCACAAAACCGAAAAATGTCCTAAAAATCAAAGTTTTACAAAACCTCAAAAAATTTAACTGTAGAGTTTTCATGAAATCTTTGTTTTAAAAAAATTCTGCTTATTCGTAAATTGCAATATTTTGTGAAATATTTCACCATTCGGTTGACTTCTAGATAAAATCGTTGACAAAATCAGACAAATATCCTAAAAATTCAAAAATTTCACAAAACCTTTCTCAAATAGGGCTTTTGTGAAATTTCTTATTTTTTAAATTTTTAACTAATTGGAAAATCGTTTCTAGAAAATCAAATGTTTAGTAAATTTTCCAAATTATGTGAATACATAATTTTTCGTCGTATTCTAGAGGTTTTGAGAATTAGAAAAATATGCTAAAAGATCAACGATTTCACAAAATCGAAAAATGTCCTAAAAATGTAAACCGTAAAGTTCTCATGAAAAATGTCCTAAGAGATCAAAGTTATCACAAAACTTTAGGAAAATTGGAAAAATATGCAAGGTTGGTAGGTTGATAGGTCGATATCGGGCATGTTGTGCGCTCCTTATCATACAAAAAAAGGGAACTAAATGAACTATTTTTCAGTGTTCATAAACCCAGTTTCCTGAACGTAATTCCTAGGAATCTTCCAATCAGTGTTAGTCAGAAATGTTATTTCCGGAATAGCATCACTTCCAAGATACTTAGATCTAACTTCGATGAATGCCTGGCAGTGGCAAAGAAAGTGCTCCAGAGTTTCACTGTCCACTCTACATGCTCTACATTCGTCTGAATCTGCGCGTCCAATGTGCTCGTAATCCTGTGTGTCCACTCAGAATACGTACCATCATACAAACTTCAGACTTGCTCATTTTGAGGAGATTTTTCGTCTTGCTCTCATCAGGGTCACCCCATAGGATCTTCGTGGTTCTACCCACTGTTTCATTATTCCAAGAGGCCTTATGGAATTCTCTCACCCATATTTTTAGTTCAGCTTTTGTTCCGTCGAATGGTTTCGCGTTTGTCAGGTTAACTGCCTCGAGCTCCCTACCCTTTAAAGCTATTACATTCGCCCTTTCGTTACCGACTACTCCCGAGTGGGCTGGTACCCATATGCTGTGAACCTTACCTCTGGGAGAGTATTCAGTTAAAGTTTTCTTACAATCCAATACGGTCTTAGATTTAGTTTTATCTTCAATATAGAACCCCAGCCCCACTTTGTCCCCCAATTTAGAGCCATCCGTGTAACAACGGATTCCTAATGGCATTTGCTCTAATGTTCCGCTTGACCAAGACATTCTATCTGGGATCAGCGCTTCAAAGTTTCTGACATATTCTGTGTCTGGTACACGATCAGGCACGTCCGATGATTGTGTATAACCTTCCAATGTGTCTAGTATACATTGATGACGTGTCCTATAACCGCTTTTGGCCAGTTCGCCTAAAGTAAAGAGCCGTTCGGCTGTAAGCGCCGCCTCATATCTGAAATATGTTTCAATGGGTGGAATATCTAGCAACGTTTCCAGAGCGTTGGTTGAAGTAGTACACATGGCACCACTTATACCCAAGCAACATGTACGCTGAACTCCCTGTAGTAGTTTGATATTGCACTTTTTGTCTAAAGCAGTCCACCAGATTATTGAAGCATAAGCTAGAATTGGTCTAATTACACTTTTATAAAGCCAATTTGTCATAGTAGGACTAAGATCCCATTTCATGCCTATAGTTCTCCTTCATATCGCCCAGCACCGATGTGCCTTGTTGATCCTATCCTCTATGTGGTATCTCCATTTTAATTTCCGGATTACACCTAAGTACTTAACTTTGTCTGTCACTGGTATCTTCTTGCCAAGGAAGCAAGGTTCAGTATAAGTAGAAATTTTTGTCTTTCTTGTGAAAAGACAGATTTCCGCTTTTGCCGGGTTAACATTGAAGCCTCTCGGTTGAACAAAGCTGAAGGCCCTATTCAGAGCCTCCTCAGCTCTTCTACACAAGTAATTTGGATCCTTTCCCTTTAAAAGTATTAAGACATCGTCTGCATAGCAGACAGGTCTAAGTCCTTTCTCGGTTAGGATCCTTAGTAGGCTATTAATCGTGGTAAGCCAGAGTAAAGGTGACAAAATGCCACCCTGTGGTATACCGCGAAATACCATTTTCCTGATAGTTATATCGTACATCTCGCAGCTTATCCATCTGTTCCTTAGCATGTGGTTGATCCAGATACGGAGCATGTAGTGGACAACTTCGTTTAAAGCGGTTTCCACCGATCGTCCCTTTACATAAGCAAGCTGCTTAAATTTTAGGTCTTTGTCGGGTATATTTTTGTTTAACCATACTATCGACTATCCGTTCCAAGGTTTTAAGTAGGAAGGACGTAAGACTTATCGGTCGATAAGATTTAGGTGTCGAATAGCTACGTTTCCCTGGTTTAGGTATAAATATTACCCTTGCATTCTGCCATTAAATGGCGATATATGTGAATTTCAAGCATGCAGCGAATATCTGAGGCAGATGTACCGAAACCAGTCCCGCCTCCTTCTGTAAGAGTGCCGGGAAAATGCCATCCGGCCCTGAAGCTTTATAGGGAGCGAAGCTCTTGATTGCCCCTTTAACCATATCAGATGTAATTACAATTTCCGTGTTAGCCTCCCCTTCCTCCAATAGCGGTTCATCTATGTTATTCGATATACCGGGTGGAAAATGAGAGTCCATTAGTAGTTTCATTGTCTCCTCCAGCCTCCTGCCCGTATCATCGACCATAGATTCCGGTTGGACTTGAGTTTTGGATAGGAATTTTTTTATCTTCGATACGTCATTTACGCTGTCTACCTGTTCACAGAAAAGTTTCCAGGAGTCTCGTTTGGCTTTACGAACAATTTTCTTATATTCACCACGTTTACTACGATACTCATCCCAGTATACTGCGGTCTTTTCACGCCGTGCCCGGTTAAATAGTCTGCGAAGAGTCTTACCAAGGTTCCGGATCTACCCGGTTACCCAGGGTTTCTCCTGGGCAGATCTCCGCTCTCGCAGAGGGCAGCTGTCCTCGAACGATTCAACCAAGGCACTTGTGAGCATTTCTACTTTGGCTTCTATGTCCTCTTTATTTCGACATTGAAAAGTGTTCTGACATAAACGGTTCTTTAGTAAGGAACCGAACATTGTCCAATTAGTTTTAGACTTATTCCGAAACTTTATCGGCTTTGGTGGCGGCCGTAGTATTTTGAATCTTATGTACCGATGGTCAGAAAAGGAGTGCTCGTCCAAAACTCTCAAATCTCTAAATTTCGTTTATAAGCTCTTCTGAACATATAGTTATATCTAATACTTCTTCTCTGATTCTATTGACGAAGGTAGCTTTATTACCTAAGTTCGATGTCATCAAGTCTTTAGTATTAAGGAAATCCATAAGGGCTTGTCCCCTGCGATTAGTGTTTGTACTACCCCAAGCTACATGGTGGGAGTTGGCATCACAACCTATTACAATTTTCTTATTTTGCCTTTGTGCCTCTTCGACCTGTTTCATCAGCTCCGACGTTGGTGGTAGTGTCGGAGAATCGAAAGGCAGGTAAACAGATGCAAGGTATATGTTGCCACGACCTTGCTTCAGTACCGTTGCATCCGATGTGGATAATCCTGTTGAGAGGAGAAAACATAAATTCTTGTGACATAAGATACATGTTCTCGGTCGAGACCCTGTTGGAAATTTACGTGATTTAATCCAGAAACCTTGCTGCGAATCGTGAAACGTTCCTGGATTAAAGCTATATGTATCTTATCTGTGTTAATTTTAGCCATCAGAGCGTTGGTAGCCCTCTCTCTCCGATGGAGGTTTATTTGGATAACCTCAATCATTGTCATCCATTTAAACTGTCTTCCAGCGAGCTAGTGATCACATCCCCGCTCGTTGGATTTGACTCCTCCGGGTAACCTGAAGTGGCTATTCATGCAGTGGGTACCATTGATGGTACTGCGGTGTCCTTATCAGGCATAGCAAGAGCAGTCTTTTTAATCGACACTTTCCCAATTATGGACAGCACTGCTTTTCTGTCTTCTGGCGAGTGAGTGATTTCCTCCCGCTTTTAGGATTTGACTCCTCAAAATTACCAGTACTTGCTAATGATGCTTTGGGTACCGTCTTAGGTGTTTTAGTGTACTTATCGGGACCGGGTTTGACATCCCTTTCAATCGGCGCCTCCCAAATTTTGGAAAGGGCAGCAGCACCTTCTTTTGGCAAGTTAGTGGTATCTTCCTCGCTTTTACGATTTGACTCCTTAATGTTATCAGTAGTTGCTACTGATGCTGTGGTCTTATGTATTTTGAGGCTTGTTGTAACAGCCCTTCCAATCGGCACCTTCCCAATTTTGAATGTGACAGCTTTAGAGGCCTTTATTCTTGGCAAGACTAGCCATAGATTTCTGATCGATACCTATTACAAATAAAGTTCCCTCAGGTTCTTCTTTTCTGTAAAAGACGTCCCATTTTTCCACGGCCAGCTCAGCATTTTGACCACCAAGAATTTCCAGTATACGTTCATTAGCCAGTTTACTGCCCCATCCTTTTATGTAGACAGTGGACTTTAAGAGCACCGGAAGGTCGCTCTTCTTTGCCAGTCCCAGCTTAGCGCCGTCCCAGGGAGGAGGGATACTTTCCACCAAGTTCCTTAGGGTGCTAACACATTGGTGAGATGCCAACTTCATCAACATCACGTCCATTCTGAACTCGCAGCTCACGCTCTATATTGGTTGTTTGCCATTTGAAGCGATTGCGTGGTCCACTATCTTATTGTTCACCAGATCTTCTACCTTACTCTGTTGGTCTATTGGAATTTTGCCTGTCGGATTACCGGCATCGTAAACTGCATAGCAGAGATCGTCCCGGTGTCTTCTTTTGGCAACTTTGGCGTAAGATGGCGGCTCTTTTCGTTTTCCACTGTCTAGCCTATCTTTCCTCGCTTATCGGGGCTTCTTTTGAGATACCCGTACCTTCGAGTTTGATTTCGCCGACGTGATCGTCTTCGGAATATCTATCTTGGCGTTGTCACCCTTACTCGCAAGATTCTGACTTGAGGTTCCTTTGAGTGAAGTATGGCTTGGCTTCGACTGTGTATTAGAAGACGGGGAGCTCTTTTTCTTTTTAGGTTTATTCTCAGTTGTCAACTCTTTGGGAGACCTGATCCTCTTTGCTTCAGATCTTGTGAGAGAATCCGATTTTCCTTTGGAGTGTCGTTGGATTGACTAGCTATGATTTCCTGAAGCATCTTTTTCAACTTCCTCCTCTGTGCTCCAAATAGTATTTTCTTAGTAATAGGTTGTTTAGCTATGCTATCACTCACCTGTTTCACCATTTGCCCTACTTCATCCTTATTGGGATTTGCTATAATGGTGTTGTTATTATCATCTGAGGATTCAGAGTCGGAACCCTCACCTATATTTAAAGGCTGAGGTAGCTTAGAGCTCTCTCTGATTACATCCTTCTCTTTCACCCCTATGTTTTTGCTAATGGCATGCTGTACACTTGACGCATTGTCCGTCACGGAGGCCAAGGTACCCACCTCCGTAGTAGTGTTTTGTTCACGATTGCAGGATGACGACGACACGTGACTCGCGAGTGGATCAACACTTGCCGACGGTACTGGGTTATTTAGGCACTGCACCGTAACTTTCATCTTTTTATTTTTATTTTCCATGTTTTTTTTCAGTTTTTGGTCCGCGGGGAATATAATATTCCCAAGTGGTGGACAAACTGCACTCCCTCAGCATGAGTCAAACTAAAACTGAGGGAGGACAGATGGTCCAACACCACCCAATATCCGCCAACCGGGGACGCGCTCGGTAGGAAAAACGGGAAAACTCCCCCGAGAAAAATGTCCTAAGAAATCAAAGTTATCACAAAACTTTGGGAAAACTGGAAAAATATGCAAGGAATTCAAAAAACCGTTCTTAAGAAATAAAAGAGTGTAGGGCATTTTGCGTATTTTCTTAAGCAAATACATAATTTTTCGTCGTATTCTAGAGATTTTGAGAAGGTAGTAGTATTTCACTTTGGGAACATAAGAAAATTATACTAATAAATCAAAGATTTCACAAAACCGAAAAATGTCCTAAAAAACAAAGTATTCACAAAACCTTAAGAAGAGTTTTCATGAAATCTTTGTTTCAAATAATTCAGCTTTTTCGTAAATTGCAATGTTTTGTGAAATATTTCACCATTCAGTTGACTTCTAAATAAATCGTTGATAAAATCAGACAAATATCCTAAAAAATCAAAGTTTTCACAAAACCTCAAAAGATTACTGTAAAGTTTTCATGAAAAATGTCCTAAGAAATCAAAGTTATCATAAAAACTCTGTATATTTTGCAATATTTCTCTTTGGAAAATTGGAAAAATCCTATCCTATATACAGTTAATCTCAAAAATAAGTATACAGAAATACTGACAATTGGTTTTATTTAAAAAAGGATATTATTTTTTCATATATCAAAAAAGTAACACATTTATTTATTAAAAACATTTATGATAATTATTATTCACTACTTTTTTTCTTCATATTTTGGTTCTTTGAGTTCTCATTTAAGCTGAAGTTAAGAAGGTGCAAAATTTACGTCATAAAAATAAGTATACAGATAATTTTAATATGTATTTGGCTTAATGATATTAACAAAATTCATGAAAATTTTACCGTTTGAATGTAATTATTTTATAATAAAATATTCTGTACAATATAACATGGAAAAAATTCACTTTTTGTTCCGAAAAATTTAAATTTTTGGTAATTGATATCAATATTATTTATAGAAGCATTTTTTCCTATTTAAGAACATCTGACTATTTAAACCCCCGCAATTTTGGATCGGTTATTCAATAATATCCCTCGTTTGTTCATTATGATGCATTGGAAGACGATATTTTAACTTTTAAATTAATTGCTTCTGTACAATAATTGTAATCCATTGCGGAACATTTCCGTTTTTAACATAGTATAGCGTTCATATTCGATATTTAACGACGATTTCCTAAAATTTATATCTTAAATTGCGGTATTAATAATATTTCTACTAGTATCTATTAATTAAAACAAGTTTTTTGGTTCCAATCATCCATTACACACTTCTAAATACTACCAATAATCGTCAAATGGTGACCATGTCAATAACTTTCACTACATATCGGTTATGAAATTGATTATTGTCCAAAATAGTAAGATTTTTATATTAAATCAGGCTCAATTGGTGGTATGAATACGAATTGAACAATTTTGAACACAGATACATCTTAATTTGTTGCTAGAACAAATAAAATGTCCGATCCATAAAACATGGTTATTGTATCAAGTATATCAAAATATGATTGGTAGCATTATTTTATGCTTTGGAAATCGGAGTATTTGGAAAACCTGTTTAAATTAAAGGAAATATATAGAATTATCCAAATTTTAAAGTTTATGTTGTAAGTCTTAAGAAATCGGAGTTAAATTTCGGTTTTTTAAGAACGTACTCTGTTCAAAATGGCCAAATCCATACATATAACATTAATTTCGAAATAACAACTCTTTTCAAAAGTTGAAAATTCTATTTCCAATGCATCATTTGGAGGGTTCAATGACCACCAGATCCAAAATCCGGGGTCTAAAGTGGAAAAAAATCGTAGAAGTGGGAAAAAAACTGTCCTACTAATTAATTCGGGAGCCAATCGGCCCAAATTTCAAGATTTCGGAACTAAAAGTAGATTTTTTCCAAGTTATTGTGTAAAAAATATTTTATTAAAAATATTTTAAAATGTGTAAAAAATATTTTATTTATTAATACAAGTAAAATTTCCATAAATTTTGTTAATATAATTAAACCAAATATATACTGAAATGATCTGTATACTTACTTTTGTGACGTAAATTTTGCACCTTCTTAACTTCAGCTTAAATGAGAACTCAAAGAACCAAAATATGAAGAAAAAAAGTAGTGAATAATAATTATTATAATTGTTTTTAATAAATAAATGTGTTACTTTTTTGATTTTTGAAAAAATAATATCCTTTTTTAAATAAAACCAATTGTCAGTATTTCTGTATACTTATTTTTGAGATTAACTGTATATATAAAACATACTGTTTGTTTGTGTGTTTGTTTGTTACGCTTTCACGGCAAAACTTCTGAACCGATTTACATGAAATTTGGACCGCTAATACGTCTATTGTAAAGTGGAACAATATGCTATATAAAGTCATGATTTGACGTCACGATTCCTCTTATTCTCACTTATTTCTATATAATTGTCATACAAAATTTCCATTCGAGACTTACAGAAAACTACTGAACCGATTTACATGAAATTTGGTATTCCAATAGGTCTGACCTCAGGATCTGGATTTTTACACCAACTTTTTGTAAAACAATTATTAAACCAAATTTACGTTCAGGCATACAAAAAAACTACTGATCCGATTTTCATAAAAACTATTATAATGAATGTTGTGGAATGAACAGTACGAAACATTACATCTTCAAAACGTATTATATGTATTTAATCCTATATATCCTATATATATAAAACAGACTGTTTGTTTGTTTGTGTGTTTGTTTGTTACGCTTTCACGGCAAAACTTCTGAACCGATTTACATGAAATTTGGATCGCTAATAGGTCTAGCCCCAAAAGGTATAATAGGCCATATAATTTCATGATCGGATGCCACGCCCACTTTTTGTAAAACTATTATTACACCAATTTTCCAATCACAATATGCAAAAACTACTAAACCGATTAACCTGAAATTTTGCATACCGATAGTTATAAGTCTGAAAGAAGTATAGGCTATATATAAGATAGTGATCCGATGCCACGCCCCTTTCTACGCCCACTTTTTATAAAGTTATCCTTACATATATATTATCCTATAATTATATGAAAGAGAATGTCTGTTTGTTACGCTTTCACTGACAAACTACTGAACCGATTTACATGAAATTTAGAACACTAATAGTTCTATTCTAAAGTGGAACAATATGCTATATAAAATCATGATTTGACGCCACGATTCTTCTTATTCTCATTTATTTCTATATAATTGTCATACAAAATTTCCATTCGAGACTTACAGAAAACTACTGAACCGATTTACATGAAATTTGGTATACCAATAGGTCTGACCTCAGGATCTGGATTGGACGCCATGCCCTTTTTACACCAACTTTTTGTAAAACAATTATTAAACCAAATTTACGTTCAGGCATACAAAAAACTACTGATCCGATTTTCATAAAAACTATTATAATCAATGTTGTGGAATGAACAGTACGAAACATTACATCTTCAAAACGTATAATATGTATTTAATAATAAATATATATGAGACTCTTTTTACTCTTTCACTACATAATTACTAAACCGATTTACATAAAATTCGGCATATTAATAGATGTAACCTCAGAAGTTAAAAAAGACTCTATATTATATTGATTGGATGCTACGCATATTTTTATGTTCACTTTTAGAATACCAGCTATAACACCAAATTTCTAGGCTAAATATAAAAAATATGAACCGATTTTCAAGAAATTTGGCAACATACAGTGTATTTTTGGAATCATCGTTTTGATCTGAATTTTATGCTTCATGAAATTTAGCATGACAATAGTTCTATCGTGGAAGGTTAAGTTAGTTTGAGGAAGAGAATATTTAATACATCAAATCCAAAAAAATACACATATACCCTAATTTCAGGAATGTTGTGATTTTAATGAAATGCAATGACTTTTTTCCGTCTACTTTTTGTTACATTTATAATGCTAAAGATCATGATATATACTTCTTATATTATATTAGAATTATTATTTAGTTAAATTTTTAATCAAAAATTTATTTTTAGTTGAAAACTCTATAATGTTTAACTAACTTTACGATTACGTAAAATAAAAATCTGCAATCAATTTAATTTATTATCATAAATCGATTTTAATCTAAAGCGTAAAATCTGTTGTAGATCCGTATATAATACTCTCATCACTTATATTTTCCACCGGAAAACTATTCTTATTTCAAAACCTGTAATCGGCTGTATATCCTCAAAAAATAACTATTTGAAAACAGAATCGGATGTAGTTTACTACGATCGAGAAAATAGCATATGAACATTTTTTATCAAAATTATATTGTTGTAGATCCATATATAAGACTCCCTTCACTTATATTTTCCACCGGAAAACTATTTTTATTTCAAAACCTGTAATCTGCTGTGTATCAGAAAATAACTATTTTAAATCAGAATCGGATGTAGTTTCCTACGATCCTAAAATAGGTAAAATATTACATTTTCACAAAAATTCGAATTTAAATCAGCTGTGGTTCCTTATATAACACTTAAATCTATCTAGAAAATCATTCTTATCTCCCCTTAAAATTTCTATTTATATAACTCTTTAAAAATTTACTTTAAATAACTCTCAATTCGAGAAAACAATAAAGATGCGTAATCAGTAATATTTTCCATACAAAGTTTTATATCAAAAATATAAAATATAAATTTATTGTTAAATCGAGATAACAATAAAAATCTGTGATCAGTTAAATTCGGTTGCCATTTTTTAAATGCAGCTCAAATCTAAAAAACCATGAAGATATGTATTTGACTACTCATTAGAGTGTCCCGAAAGACAGCACTTTTGCAAATCTTATATAAATAGGTAGACCTCTCAAATGATGCATATAAAGCATTGTTCATATAAAATTTGGATGAATTCATCTTTCGATATCTTTTTATACTTTTAGAAAATTATCCACCAAAAATTCTGCACAACTTTTTCTGTATGTAGCGCCGTATTTATTGCAAGCTTTTCAAATTAATAATGATTTGAAATTTTGTATGGTTAATGGTACGTATTTTTGTAGTTAATAAAATGCCCCGAAGCCTTTTGCCTCTTTACACCAGGGGCACTACAATTCAAAGTAAAGTGTGACCAAATTTAAACTGAACAGTTCTTAAAATCTACTGCACGTGGAAAAATTAAAACAACTAATTTGAAAGTGTCCTTAGTTCCCTACCAGTTTCTTAAATTTGTCTACAAATTAGTCAAAATTTCCTAATTTAAGCTCATTTTCAATTTGTAAATTTTTAAAGGACTTTTTGGTCCAGAAACTGACTTTAAGTATTAAACAAAATGCGGAAAATATAATAACTATTTTATCGTTATAAGCTAAATTTTGACATCTATTTAAAAAAAGTATAGTCATTACAGATAGAAAAATATTCTTTTTAATTTTCGAAGAAACCCGGGCAACGCCGGGTACACGCAGCTAGTATCCTAAAAAATCAAAGATTGCAAAACACTGTTTTCAAGAAATAAAAGAGTGCATTTTGCCTATTTTCTTAAGCAAATACATATTTTTTTTATGATTTTGAGAAGATAGTAATATTTCACTTTGGGAAAATTATACTAAAAAATCAAAGATTTCACAAAACCGAAAAATGTCCTAAAAATCAAAGTTTTACAAAACCTCAAAAACGATTACTGTACAGTTTTCATGAAATCTTTGTTTCAAGAAATTCAGCTGTTTCGTAAATTACTAGTTCTTGTGAAATATTTCACCATTCGGTTGACTTCTAGATAAAATCGTTGACAAAATCAGGCAAATATCCTAACAAAGCAAAGATTTCACAAAACCTTTGTGAAATTTCTTATTTTTATAATTTTTATCTAATTGGAAACCCGTTTTTTTAAAATCAAATGTGTAGTAAATTCAAAAATTTTGCGAAATATTTCATTTCGTTGAGAAAAGTGGAAAAAATGTCCTAAAAATCAAAGTTTTCACAACACCACAAAATATTACTGTAAAGTTTCAGTGAAATTTTTCATAAGGAATTGGAGATATTTCTACTTTTTATAGAGTTTTCATGAAATCTTTGGCCTTTTTGAATTTTTAACTAATTGGAAGACTGTTTCTGTAAAATCAACTGTTCAGTAAATTGCAAGATTTGATGAAAAATTTCATTTCGATGAGAGAATTGGAAAAAATGACTTACAACATCAAAGTTTTCACAAAACCTCAAGAAAGATTGACTTTCTAGATAAAATCGTTGACAAAAGAAGACAAATATCCTAAAAAATCAAAGATTTCACAAAACCTTTCCCAAACAAGTCAACCATATAGGGCATTTTGTAATATTTCTTATTTTTTAAATTTTTATCTAATTGGAAGACGATTTCTAGAAAATCAATTGTTTAGCAAATTTCAAGATTTTGTGAAATGATCTAAAAATCAATGTTTTCACAAAACGTCAAAAGATTACTGTAAAGTTTTCATAAATAATGTGCTAAGAAATCAAAGTTATCACAAAACTTTAGCAAAATTGGTATAATATCCTAAAAAATCAAAGATTCAAAAAACCGTTCTCAAGAAATAAAAGTGTGTAGGTCATTTTGCGTATTTTCTTAGGCAAATACGTAATTTTTCGTCATATTCTAGAGGTTTTGAGAAGATAGTTATAATTCACTTTGGGAAAATTGGAAAAATATACTAAAAAATCAAAGATTCCACAAAACCAAAAAATGTCCTAAAAATCAAAGTTTTCCTAAAACGTCAAAAAAGATGACTGTAGATTTTTCATGAAATCTTTGTTCCAAGAAATTCAGCTGTTTCGTAAGTTGCAATATTTTGTGAAATATTTCACCATTCGGTTGACTTCTAGATAAAATCGTTAACAAAATCAGACAAATATCCTAAAAAAGCAAAGATTTCACAAAACTAATCTCAAACAAGTCAACATTTTGTTAAATTTCTTATTTTTAAAATTTTTAACTAATTGGAAAATTGTAATGTACAACCGAAACACATCAGATTCGACTCTATAAATTTTTACTCATACAAGATTCATTCTACATAAATAAATTATTATAGACTCCCTGACTTAATAAACTGATTAATATGTAAAGATGATAACAAATTGACCGAAGCTATAAATTAGTATCGAATAATAACTGTCATGTTAAATCTATCCCAAGATGTTAATTGGGATAATCGCCTCACAACCCTCCCATCCGATAATCTTACTGACGAAATTTATAAGATCCCTAACTACTACTGCACTTACTTTTCTATCTCATAGCGAAAACTTTAAAAAGATTTAAAATTTCATAATTCAATAAACATTTATTCAAGCATATGCGAGAAGAAACATTATATAAAAAAATTTAACTAAACATTAGTTGTTGAAAATTTATAAATTTGCATATAAAAATAATCACTAATAATAATAATAATTGAAATAATTTTTTTTTTATAATAGCTAGTTAATAAATGTAGCTTAATAATTGTAATTCAAATGCAATTAATTTAACAACCTAGTTTCTCTATATTTATTGGACAACACTGTAGTAATAAAATACAATAATCAAGTAAGAGACTTATAACTGAGTGTAATGATCATTGACAACTTCAAATGATCATCACATAAGCTTTTGGTTTTTATGATTTTTTTCTGTTTTTCTGTTTTTTGTTTTCTATGTTTTAATTTTTAATTGTTTTTAACATATTTATTACTTTGGAACTATTGTGCGTAAACGAAAAAACAAAAGTGTGTAATAAAACAAAGAAATAAATTTGATTTTGTTTCTTGTTCTTCTTTGACTTTGTTATGCACAGTAATCCCTAGCAAAGCAAGGAATATGTAGAACACAAGTTAAAGATTTGGTTATTGTAATTTATAAACTACAGCTTATACTTTTAATGAGATTTAATAAAAATATATGCAAAACAAATTAATATTATAAAGAAACGAACTTTTGACTCACCCGCTCAATACTGGAACCGCCGAATGAAGAGGCCTCGTCAGACTGCTTTTGGCTGGGGTTTAAATTGATTATAGTTAATTTGATGATACTAGTTTGTTTTGCATAATATGAATGTATAAAGATGATTCCATATATATTAACTTAACTTAAAAAGAAGGACAATTTTAGGTGATTAAATGATTCAAACTGTGATATTTTAGGTGCAATATAGGTTAAGTTTTTTTTATAGTTTTAGATTTTATATGTATATGTGGTTTTAATCTTTTCGTTTTTAAATTTTAGATATTAAGATTAGGTTTTAAATATTTATATTCCTGTAGATATGTAATATTTTCACAGTTTTTTATTTTTACTTGAAATTTTTTACAAATCGTACATATTTTGACGAGGATATGTAGATAATTAACATTTTTTTCAGAATCAAAATCAAACCACTGAAAAAAAAATCTTAACCTTGCACTTTCTTACGTAAACTATATAGGAACACAAATGGTGAACAATTCGGAATATTTTTCCCCGGATGAAGGTCGATATGGTCTGGAAATTTCAGTCTAGATAAGATTTTGGAGACTCAGAAGGCTATGTTCCCAGATTTCTTCTCCCGATAATCCAGTGTATTATTTTTAGGGATTTTTGCTGTTTACTAATTTGATAATTTTGTGTTGTCTGATTTAGTTGCTTCTTCGTTGAAAGGTTGTATATAATGATGACTTGTAAAAAAGCTCAAATGCTATGAGAACTGGCTTTTTTTATAAATTTCGCAGTAAAAGAAGCTACAGCGGAGGCGAGAAATATGAATTCCCTGATGTTATTTTGGGAATATATACCTGCCCTAATGCTCGTAGTCTTCTAAATAAGTTTTTCCACAATTTATAAGTTTGAAGAAACAGTATCCTTAAAGGATGTAGAAAAAAAATCCAGGTTACTGGGGACCCTTAGAATTAGGGCAATATTCAAAAAGGATTATCTATTAAATAATGGATTAAATTTAATAACTATGTAATCATTTAGATTTCTGATGTAATTACCTTCTAAGAATGTATTAAATTAATATAAAACAAGTTAGAGTGCTATATTCGGCTGAGCCGAATCTTAAATACCCTCCACCAGCAACTTTTGTATTAATACATTTCTAATTAATAAAATATTTGTAGAAATAAGTTTTCTCATGTCTTAAATAGAAAAATCCCAAGATTTAAACAGCTTAAATCTACTACAATTCCAAGATTTATTGAACATTAGAAACGCCACTTTCATTTAAATTTTTATAGCGCCCTAAGATATGCTTTAGCGATATCTCGTATTTGCATGTATGCATGTGTGTGAAAGATTTAAGGATTTTAAAAATACATACATATATATATATATATATATAATTTTGTTCTACACAAATTGATAATGCAAATAGTTAAATACGGTTAAAGCGCTTTTAGGGGCAGGACCTAGTATGAGAGATATGACCAAATATAGACCGATCGTGAAAAATTTTTGAAATAGCATTAAGTGCTTTTTGCATTACAAAATAGAATTTATGAACAAAAATAGTATTTAATTATATCATTATTTGGTAATGAGTTATGTGCCTTTAAGTGTTTTTCTGAAAGGGACCTTGTATGGGAGCTATGATCAATTATGGATCGATAGGAAAACAATTTCACAGTAATATTTCTCTGTATATGAGCAATATTTTTGCCAAACTTTATATGGATATCTTAATTTAGTAATGAGTTATGTGCGTTTAAGTGATTTTCGTGAGGGGACCTTGTATGGGAGCTATGACCAGTTATGGACCGATCGGAAAAAAAATTATCTGTAATATTTCTGTGCATATGAGTAATATTTGTACCATATGGGTATCTTAATTACGTAATGAGTTATGCGCGTTTAAGTGATTTTCGGAAGGGGACCTTGTATGGGAGCTATGACCAATTATGGACCGATCGGAAAAAAATTTCACAACAAAATTTCTGTGCATATGAGTAATATTTGTACCAAATTTTATATTGATATCTTAATTTTGTAATGAGTAATGTGCGTTTAAGTGATTTTCGGGAGGGGACCTTGTATGGGAGCTATGACCAATTATGGACCGATCGAAAAAAAATTTCACAGTAATATTTCTGTGCATATGAGTAATACTTGTGCCAAATTTTATATTGATATCTTAATTTAATAATGAGTTATGCGCGTTTAAGTGATTTTCGGGAGGGGACCTTGTATGGGAGCTATGTCCAATTATGGACCGATCGGAAAAAAATTTCACAGTAATATTTCTATGCATATGGGCAATACTTGTACCAAATTTTATATGGATATCTGAATTTAGTAATGAGTTATGCGCGTTTAAGTGATTTTCGGGAGGGGACCTTGTATGGGAGCTATGATCAATTATGGACCGATCGGAAAAAAATTTCACAACAAAATTTCTGTGCATATGAGTAATATTTGTACCAAATTTTATATGGATATCTTAATTTTGTAATGAGTAATGTGCGTTTAAGTGATTTTCGGGAGGGGACCTTGTATGGGAGCTATGACCAATTATGGACCGATCGGAAAAAAATTTCACAGTAATATTTCTATGCATATGTGCAATACTTATACCAAACTTTATATGGATATCTTAATTTAGTACTGAGTTATGCGCGTTTAAGTGATTTTCGGGAGGGGACCTTGTATGGGAGCTATGACCAATTATGGACCGATCGGAAAAAAAATTTCACAGTAATATTTCTATGCATATGGGCAATACTTACACCAATTTTTATTTGGATATCTTAATTTAGTAATGAGTTATGCGCGTTTAAGTGATTTTCGGGAGGGGACCTTGTATGGGAGCTATGATCAATTATGGACCGATCGGAAAAAAATTTCACAACAATATTTCTGTGCATATGAGTAATATTTGTACCAAATTTTATATGGATATCTTAATTTAGTTATGAGTTAAGCGCGTTTAAGTGATTTTCGGGAGGGGACCTTGTATGGGAGCTATGACCAATTATGGACCGATCGGAAAAAAAATTTACAGCAATATTTCTGTGCATATGAGTAATATTTGTACCAAATTTTATATGGTTATCTTAATTTAGTAATGAGTTATGCGCGTTTAAGTGATTTTCGGGAGGGGACCTTGTATGGGAGCTATGTCCAATTATGGACCGATCCATAAAATTTTTCCTCTTAAAGAATTCTATTGACATAAGATATTAACTTGTAAAATTTTGTGAAGATATCGACATTGTGGCGGAAGTTATTAACAAAAAACCCATTTTCCGGGAATATATACTTTTGTATGGGAGGTATATGAAATTGTGGACCGATTCTGGCAATTTTCAGCAGGGATCAAGATCTTGTGCAGAAACGAATGTGTGGTGATTTCCATGGAATTATCTTGCACAGTTTTCGAGAAAACTACATCAGAACGTGTAAAAAATGCTTATTTTTTTCCGAGGTTGTTTTAAATTTTGATTCATAACTTTTCCCGGTGTGAACCGATTTTGCCCATTTGCAATACCAAACAACTTAGGAAAATGAAGAACATTTTGGGTGAATTTGGTTAAGCTCTATTGCTTCGTTTTATCATGAGCGTGTTTTACACAGACAGATGGACAGACGGACATAGCTAAATCGACTCAGAATTTGATAAGGACCCAGAATATATATACTTTGTTGGGTCTCAGATGAATATTTCTTGGTGTTACATACGGAATGACAAAGTCATATATACACTCTATCACCACTGATGGTGGTGGAGGGTATAAAAATATAAGAATAATGTCCTGGATAAATAATATGCGTTAATTTTATTAATTAATGTTCTCACTTTAAAGTCCAAATTAGAAAAGAACGCCAAAAACTTTGGTTACGAAAAACCATGCTTTAGTGCTTGTTGAAGTGCGTGCGATTATATGCGTTTATGTGCGTCAAAAACAAGGTTGCATTTTCCAATGAGGCTAACTTGAGATTTTTGAATGAGTGCAACAGTGTGAGGTGAAATAAAATTCACAAAACTTTGCCGTTGGAGTTAAAATATTTTATTTAATGTAATTTTTAAAAACAAATATTTCAGTGAAAGAATTTTAAAGTATTTATTTTATGATGTTAATAAATTAAAGAAAAAACACAGAAAATTTAAAAAGAAGTTTTTTCTTTTTTCGTTTTGATAAATAATCGTCCATTACAAGCCAGATAATTTTGGTTTATAAACAACAAAATTAGACGGAAAAAGTGATTATTAAGGCCGAATGTCCTTGGTGTGAAAAGTTCCGATAACCTTGCCAGTAACTGTATCCTCTAAAACGTAGCAGTTGTTTCCTGTTCTCTCGCGAACTTTTGCCTTTAGGAACATTGGCGCTAGGTTTGCATTGTAGTTTTTTGCAAAGCAACTTTGAGAAAAGTTTCTGCGGAAAACTTCCTGTCCATCCTTGAACTGTACTGGCCTAGCTCTCAAATTATAATTATGCTCATTTACCTTATATGAATCTTTGATGTTTTTTCTAATATTTTTTTCTAAGCAATGCCAAACTGTCTTCTCTAGGAACGGGATTTACGGATTCATCTGACAGCTTTAATTTTCGCAACAATTCATAGGATGAGCCATGGGTTATCATCTCCATTCCAAACAACGTATGGTATGGAGAACATTTTATACTTTGATGGTAAGTATTTCTCAGCGAACAACTGATGGAGCTTATATTTTCGTCCCATTCTCTTTGATCTTGTTTAAGAAATGAACGAATTCCTGCTATTATGGAACGGTTAACGCGTTCTGAGGCATTGGCCTGCGGAGAATACAATGCTGTTAATATATGTTTGATTCCTAACTTGGTCAAAAATATTTCAAAGTCGTTTGCCCTAAACTGCGATCCATTATCTGTTACAACAAACTCAGTCACACCGTATACATGCATAATGTTACTTAGAAGAAAACTTTGGATGGATTTAGCGGTAAATTTCCTAAGAGGGCAAAGCCAATGAAATTTAGAAAAATGGTCCAATACGATAAGGAGTCCTATATGGCCATTTTTACATCTAGGATAGGGTCCTAATATATCCAAATATAATCTTTGGAAAGGTCTTAGTGAAATAGTTTGCTGACCCATTTCAGGATTAAGAATCGAGTTTGGGGCTTTTATCTGCTTGCAGATTTCACAGTCACGAACGAAATCGCGAACATTTGTTACCAGACCTGGCCAGTAGAAGTTTCTTCTTATTAAATCCAGTGTTTTTTGACATGCCACCATGGATTGTAATCGATTCATGTGCCTTTTTTATCACCTCTAGTCTTAGCTGCATTGGTACCCATAGTTTCCAGGATTTTTGGTCCTCTTCTATATCTCCTGTAGAATGGCAAGTTCGAATGTATAATTATCGACGACTTTTACATCGGGATAATTTGATGCATTTTATAATATTTTCTTTTTAAGGTCTTTGTAATCCTGATCATTGAAATGTTGTGAGTTCAAATCTATTTCCGGTTCTAAAATATGTATATCACAAACTTCTGCGCAATGGATTCTACTCAAGGCATCCGGAACTATATGGTCTTTTCCCTTACGATGGCTTACGGTGAAGTTATAGGGTTGAAGTTTGAACACCCATCTTGCTAATCTTCCCGACAGATCTGGCTGCTTCATGAGCCATACTAGAGATGAGTGGTCGGTAATGACCTCAAACTCTTAGAGTTCTAGATAGCAACGAAACTTTTTGATGGCTTCGATGGCAGCTAGATACTCCCTCTCAGTTACGCTATAATTGCGTTGAGCGGTGGTTAGTTTTTTGGACATGTAGGCAATAGGTTTCTCGGATCGATTTTCGTCCAATTGGACCAAAACAGCACCTATCCCAAAGTCACTTGCATCGCAATGCAAATAGAATTTTTTTAGTGAAATCAGGATTTGAGAGGATTGGTGTTGTTGTGAGTAAAAACTTGATTTTCTCGAAAGCTTTTTGTGCTTCTGGTGTCCAGTTAAACTTACGTTTTGTTGACAAGACATCGGTTATAGGGTAGACTTCGGTAGAAAAATTGTCGATAAACCTACGGTACCAGCCAGCGATACCTAGAAATCCTCGAACTTGTTTGAGGTTTTTTGGGATAGGCCATTTTACGATTGCCTCCACCTTCTCCGGGTCAGTTTTGATCCCACCGTGGCCTATGACAAAGCCTAAATATTTTACTTGGGTAAAGCAAAAAGCATTTTTGGAAATGTTTAGGGTTAGATTAGCCCTTCGAAATAGTTCTGCGATTCTCACTAAGGTAGCTAAGTGGGACTGGAAATCTTCTGACACAATTATCAGGTCGTCGACATAGCCGAATACACAATGACGCAGGTCTGGGAGTATAAGTTGGCCCATAAGACGACACATTGTCTGATGCGCTGTACAGAGACCAAAAGGCATAACAACAAACTGGTACAGCGGTCTACCAGATACCGTAAATGCTGTCAGCGCCTTAGACTGATCGGTGAGACCGATCTGCGTCTTTTAGGTCAAGTTTAGAGATTAGATTCGCTTTCGGAAGTCTTTAGAATATACCTTCTATGTTCGGTAATGGGTACGCGTCTTTCTTGGTCACTTGATTCAGTTTTCTAGCATCCAAACAGAGTCGAATTTTGTTAGGTTTCACTACTAAGCGCATAGGCGAACTCCATGTTGAAGTTGATTCTTCTATGGCGCCTAATTGTAGCATTCTGTCTATTTCTTTATACATTAATTTTTCCACAGCTGGGGAAACAGGGTAAAACCTTTGCTTGATGGGTTTTGTATCACCAACATCAATTTCATGTTTGATTAGGGTAGTTTTCCCTAATCCTTGATTTTCAAAGTTTGGGAAAAGGTTTATTATAACGTTTAAATGCTGAAGCTGTGTGGGAGTTAAAGGGTATTTGTGTTCGTCGGTCTGATCAGTACTTTTAAATGATTCGGACAACACTTCGGACAGTCTTTGTAAGTCGGACAACACGGACAAGTCTCTGTCTAATGTCATAGAATCGGACGGATTTGACACAATTGCAGAATCGAAAATCTCTGCCGCAAGTTTAAAGATCTTCCAAAAGTCTAATCCTAAAATGACACGTTGGGAAATCGATGGAACTATTAAAAATTTTACTTTTTCAACTTTATCTCGAAAAGAGACATTTACTTCTAGCATAGCAAGCGTCTTTTGAATCCTGATATCTGCAGTTTTTACTGCGGTTTTTAAGGGATGAAAGTGAGGACAATTAGCAACGTTGTGGGTTGCCAAATTTGAGCCAATACACGATACGTTGGCACCGGTGTCAAGAAGACCATATTCTTCGAATTCTAGAAACTTTATTTTGGCATAAAAGCGTTTATCTTTCTCGTTACTGATAATGGAAGATATGACACATTTAGATATAAGTTTACGAGATTTGAAATAACGTCTAAGCCGAATGGTAGATCTTTTCGGTTTTTTTAAAGGACAAACAGACAGTGAATCGATGTTAAAAATTCTATTTCGAATAGCAATATAATTTTCTAATCTTTCATGGTACGGTTTATAAGGGTATATAATCTGGTTAATTGGTAAGTTTGTCTTTTCAGAATAATGAAGAATTTGAATGCCTTTATTAGGCTTTTGTATACTTTGGGAATTTGAGGAGATTTGAGAAGAGCTTTTTGCATCAATTAGTTTTTTGAAAGGGATATTTTTCTAGCTGAGAAACGAGGACATTGAGGTTTGTAAATGTTTTTAGTTCCGCATCCATAGCAGAAAACAATGCGATATTTTACGCAATCCTCCCAATGATGTCCTAATTCTTCACAATTCCAGCATTTTAATACATTTGGACCTTGGCGAATTGCATCAACTGAATGTTCATAAAAATTCGTAATATCTACAGGTTTATCTTCATCAAAATCTACCTCTGCTACTGCACGTCATTGCATGGGAATTGTAGCTGGTTTTGTAGGCGCAGGTCTTTTAAAATATTCATCTGCTAACAGGTTTTCCCTCATCTGTACCAATTTTCTTTGGTGAGCAATGGAGTATATGGGAACATATAACTCATGCCTTATATCTGGACGTAAGTTTCTGGTAAGTAATTCTACAAGCTCAGATTCGGGCATTGGACTTTCTAACCTGCCAAGCATCGAGCAAATATTATCGTAAAAGACTTCAAACGTTTCACCTGGCCTCATTTTTCGGTTTCGAACCTCTTCGCGTACATCAAAATTAGATTTAAAGTTTTTATACTGGTATCTTAACGCGGCGCAAAATTCGGTCCACTCAATCCTATCCACTTGCTTGTGGTACCTCCAGTACCAATCCCGCGCTTTGCGAGTGAGAAGCATGGGTAAATGTTTACAAATAATGTTAAAATCTCCACCGAAATTTTCAGTGGTTAGGGACCTAACTCTATATAAAAATTCCTCCACCGTAAGGCCATTGGCAGAACCGTCGAACTTAATGTTCCAGTTTTGGATAATTGCAGTAATTTTGTCAATTTTCAAATTGTAATTTGGGTCCAAAAACTGATTTCCTGAGAAATTTTGGCGAACAGGTTCAGGATTATATTGAGGTGGTTGTAGAAATTGATTATTGGACGAAACAGGCTGTGGTTGTGTCGGTCTAACATTTGCTTGGAAGTTTCGGTTTTGATTTGTTGGATTTGGAAGAATATTAAGATTTCCTAGCAAACGAGTAACTGTGTTCTCTATCATTTGGCTAATTTGAGAGTAATCCACAGCATTTGTAAAATTTTGATTATTATTAGTCTGAGGAAACGGTTCAGCAAGATTTCCTGGGCGATTAAAAGAGTGATCCATTCGAGGACTAGAAATTCTTTCGTCATTCTGAATAACCACATGAGAACCATTGGTATCAAAAGAAGACTGTTGAGCAAATTCTTGGGCAAGACTTTTGGTATAATTTCTTGTGAAATGTTTCTTCGCCATTGCACCTCTAGGTTTACCACGACTAAGATTACCGGATTTTGGCCTAGGGCTATTTTTTGGAAGTGTGTTATCAGCTCTTTTTACTACCAAGTCTGCTAAATCACAAGAGCATTTACACTGAGGGCATTCAGCTGATTGAGAAAGGGCATTTTCAATACAGTTTCTGTGGAATTCATGACTACATGTGACTATAATTAAAATTTCCTCGGTATCTATGATATTGTCCCTACAAACTATACAAACGTTTTCGTTAGCTGAAGGATCAGCTGCAGAGCTTTGAACTTGATCCAGTGACTTTTATGGTGTATACATAACAGACATTTTGATGTATTCTGATTAGAATTCAAGACGTGATTTAATGAAAAAAATATATAGGGATTATAATTCGTATTACCAAAATTTAAGTAACAGACTGACTAAATGTCAAAATCTCAACTACGTTGGTTTTCAGACAAAAAATTTAAGGTTTAAGAAAATAACGCAAATTTGATTTGCTTTTATATTTAAAAAAAATCTATGTACGTATAAACCAAAAGGGTTTCAAATTATTCAAGACAGTTTTCGCTTTTGAGAGATAGTAAGTGTGTAATAAAAGGAGAGTTTTTATTCGAGAAATGTAATTATTTCCAAAAATATAGAGATTTTATATGAAACGTATAATACAAAAATATAGTTTTGAATCCAGTATTCGATATTATTGCTTATAGAAACTAATAATATTGGACACAATATTGCATTCTGGATACTGGTAATTCAATAAACTTATATTTTAAGTATACGATCGTATAAAGTCCACTGAAAGAAAAAAAATAAAAGTAATCTTCATTTACTGAAGCAAAAGCTTTCCTAGTTGACCTAATGGTCAACTATTCGGTCTCTATATGCCAAATAGTTGAAAATCCTAAAAAGTGCTAAGAAATATTTGACAAACAATAAACTTTAGAGTACCCATATTTCAGACCTTCACTAAAATTTGAAATTTAAATGAAAAATTTTTGGAGCTGATGAGTTAGATGAAACATTGATGTTAAAAATATGCAAAATATGTATAGAAACATATTTTATTGAAGTTGCTAATACAATTTGTCTAACTCTTCGGGCCCCACGTTGGGCGCCAATTTATGTAATGTACAACCGAAACACATCAGATTCGACTCTATATGAGGTTTAACTTTTCGGACTCAAACTTAAGGGAACCACGGGAGCCATTGTTGCCACTAGCGGTCAGTTGTAGGGTGGGTTCTTGTTCCTCTTAAACTTTTACTCATACAGGATTCATTCTACATAAATAAATTATTATAGACTCCCTGACTTAATAAACTGATTAATATGTAAAGATGATAACAAATTGACCGAAGCTATAAATCAGTATCGAATAATAACTGTCATGTTAAATCTATCCCAAGATGTTGATTGGGATAATCGCCTCACAACCCTCCCATCCGATAATCTTACTGGCGAAATTTATAAGATCCCTAACTACTACTGCACTTACTTTTCTATCTCATAGCGAAAACTTTAAAAAGATTTAAAATTTCATAATTCAATAAACATTTATTCAAACATATGCGAGAAGAAACATTATATAAAAAAATTTAACTAAACATTAGTTGTTGAAAATTTATAAATTTGCATATAAAAATAATCACTAATAATAATAATAATTGAATTAATTTTTTTTTTTATAATAGCTAGTTAATAAATGTAGCTTAATAATTGTAACTCAAATGCAATTAATTTAACAACCTAGTTTCTCTATATTTATTGGACAACACTGTAGTAATAAAATACAATAATCAAGTAAGAGACTTATAACTGAGTGTAATGATCATTGACAACTTCAAATGATCATCACATAAGCTTTTGGTTTTTATGATTTTTTTCTGTTTTTTGTTTTCTCTGTTTTAATTTTTAATTGTTTTTTACATATTTATTACTTTGGAATTATTGTGCGTAAACGAAAAAACAAAAGTGTGTAATAAAACAAAGAAATAAATTTAATTTTATTTCTTGTTCTTCTTTGACTTTGTTATGCACAGTAATCCCTAGCAAAGCAAGGAATATGTAGAACACAAGTTAAAGATTTGGTTATTGTAATTTATAAACTACAGCTTCAACTTTTAATGAGATTTAATAAAATTATATGCAAAACAAATTAATATTATAAAGAAACGAACTTTTGACTCACCCGCTCAATACTGGAACCGCCGAATGATGAGGCCTCGTCAGACTGCTTTTGGCTGGGGATTAAATTGATTATAGTTAATTTGATGATACTAGTTTGTTTTGCATAATATGAATGTATAAAGATGATTCCATTTATATTAACTTAACTTAAAAAGAAGGACAATTTTAGGTGATTAAATGATTCAAACTGTTATATTTTAGGTGCAATATAGGTTAAGTTTTTTTTATAGTTTTAGATTTTATAGGTATATGTGGTTTTAATCTTTTCGTTTTTAAATTTTAGATATTAAGATTAGGTTTTAAATATTTATATTCCTGTAGATATGTAATATTTTCACAGTTTTTTATTTTTACTTGAAATTTTTTACAAATCGTACATATTTTGACGAGGATATGTAGATAATTAACATTTTTTTCAGAATCAAAATCAAACCACTGAAAAAAAATCTTAACCTTGCACTTTCTTACGTAAACTATATAGGAACACAAATGGTGAACAATTCGGAATATTTTTCCCCGGATGAAGGTCGATATGGTCTGGAAATTTCAGTCTAGATAAGATTTTGGAGATTCAGAAGGCTATGTTCCCAGATTTCTTCTCCCGATAATCCAGTGTATTATTTTTAGGGATTTTTGCTGTTTACTAATTTGATAATTTTGTGTTGTCTGATTTAGTTGCTTCTTCGTTGAAAGGTTGTATATAATGATGACTTGTAAAAAAGCTCAAATGCTATGAGAACTGGCTTTTTTTATAAATTTCGCAGTAAAAGAAGCTACAGCGGAGGCGAGAAATATGAATTCCCTGATGTTATTTTGGGAATATATACCTGCCCTAATGCTCGTAGTCTTCTAAATAAGTTTTTCCACAATTTATAAGTTTGAAGAAACAGTATCCTTAAAGGATGTAGAAAAAAATCCAGGTTACTGGGGACCCTTAGAATTAGGGCAATATTCAAAAAGGATTATCTATTAAATAATGGATTAAATTTAATAACTATGTAATCATTTAGATTTCTGATGTAATTACCTTCTAAGAATGTATTAAATGAATATAAAAAAATATAAGAATAATGTCCTGGATAAATAATATGCGTTAATTTTATTAATTAATGTTCTCACTTTAAAGTCCAAATTAGAAAAGAACGCCAAAAACTTTGGTTACGAAAAACCATGCTTTAATGCTTGTTGAAGTGCGTTTTCTGACATGCGATTATATGCGTTTATGTGTGTCAAAAACAAAGTTGCAATTTCCAATGAGGCTAACTCGAGATTTTTGAATGAGTGCAACAGTGTGAGGTGAAATAAAATTCACAGAACTTTGCCGTTAGAATCTAAATATTTTGTTTAATGTAATTTTTAAAAACAAATATTTCAGTGAAAGAATTTTAAAGTATTTATTTTATGATGTTAATAAATTAAAGAAAAAACACAGAAAATTTAAAAAGAAGTTTTTTCTTTTTTCGTTTTGATAAATGATCTTCCATTACAAAATCGTTTCTAGAAAATCAAATGTTTATCAAATGTTTTCGATGAGAGAATCGGAAATATGCTTTTCAAAATCAAAGTTTTCACAGAACCTCAAGAAGGATTGACTTTCTAGATAAAATCGTTAACAAAATCAGACCTTAAGGACGTTTTGTGAAATTTCTTATTTTTTAAATTTTTAATTAATTGGAAAACTGTTTCTAGAAAATCAAATGTTTAGTAAATTTCAAGATTTTGTGAAATGTCCTAAAAATCAAATTTTTCACAAAATCTTGTGCAAATTGGAAAGATATCAAGAAATAATACACATTTTGAGTATTTTCTTAAGCAAATACATAATTTTTCGCCGTATTCTAGAGATTTTGAGAAGATAGTAATATTTCGCTTTGGGAAAATTAGAAAATTATACTAAACAAGTAAGAAATTACAGTCGCGCGTGGCCGACCATATGATACCCTACACCAATTGCGAATATTAAATGTGATTAATTTCAATAATGAAGCATTTATGTTAATCTTATATAGGTTCCAAATAATGTCTGTTCATGTACGGTTGTATGCTGACTAGGAGAAATAAAAGACCGATTTCAATAATTTTCAACAGCCATCGTCAGTGGATCCAGAGAATAGTATGTGACCCAATTTAACAAATTATATTCAAAATTGCGATCTGTTGAGTGCACACAAGGTTTATACGGTCACAAAGACGGACATAGCTTAATATGGACAAATATTTTTGAGTGTTACAAACATCACCACATTGTGCCGACTTTTAGATAGATAGTAGTATATTAGACGTAGTTAAAAGATAAAAGGCCGTAATCGGAGGGTCCGGATGTATGGGAGCTAGGGCAGAAATTGAGCCGATCCTTATAAAATGTATTATTAGGAATTATCTATATACATATATAAAAATTAATGTGTGTTTGTTTGTATGTTTATATGTTTGTATATCTGGCAATAGGCTACTTTTTATTTCCGATCATGGCGAAATATTACAGTGTTATTTATAATTATATCAAACTTAGTTGTGCCAATTTTTGGAAAGATAGTAGTATATTTGTCGTAGTTATGAACTAAAAGGCCCAAATCGGTAGGTCCGGTTATATGTGGGCTAGGGCAAAAATTGTTCCGATCCTTATAAAATTTAATGTCGACATTTATGTTTATATAAAATCTATTTGTGCCAAATTTCATCGTGATACTAGTGTTTGTAAGTGAATTGTGGACATTGAAGTCATTTTCTGAAGGGGATTTTGTATGGGGGATAGAGTCAAATAATGCCCGATCAATATAAAAATCGGCAGTGTTATTTATAATTATATCAAACTTAGTTGTGACGATTTTTGGAGAGATAGTAGTATATTTGACAAAGTTATGAGCTAAAAGGCCCAAGTCGGAAGGTCCGGTTATATGGGGGCTAGGACAAAACTTGGGCCGATCACTATAAAATTTATTGTTGGGAATTATGTTTATACAAAACTTATTTTTCAAATTTCATCGTGATACTAGTGTTTATACGTGAATTGTGGACATTCAAGTCATTTTCTAAGAGGGACTTTGTATGGGGGCTAGGGTCAAATAATGTACGATCTTTACGAAAATCACTAGAATTACTAAGACATATATAAAACTAAATTTTTACAATTTTTGTAGAGATAGTAGATCATCTAACATAATTATGAGGTCAAAAGCCCTATTCGGGGGGTACGGTTGTATGGGGGCTAGGTGAAATAATGGACCGATTTCAACCATTTTCAATAGCGTTCCTTGGACCAAGAGAAGTGCATGTTTCAAATTTCATCAAATTATCTCAAAAAATGCGACCTGTAGAGTGCGCACAAGGTTTACATGGACACACAGACAGACGGACGGACGGACAGACGGACATAGCTTAATCGACTCAGGAAGTGAGCCGATTGGTATACTTTAAGGTTGGTGTAGGACCAATATTTTTGGGTGTTACAGACATCAGCACAAACGCATAATACCCTCCCCACTATAGTGGTGTAGGGTATAAAAATCAATGATTTCAAAAACCGAAAATGTCCTAAAAATCAAAGTATTCACAAAACCTCAAAAGATTGCTGTAGATGTTTCATGAAATCATTGTTTCAAATAATTCAGCTGTTTCGTAAATTGCAATATTTTGTGAAATATTTCACCATTCGGTTGACTTCTAGATAAAATCGTTGACAAAATCAGACAAATATCCTAAAAAATCAAAAATTTCACAAAACCTTTCTCAAACAGGTAAACCTTATAGTACATTTTGTGAAATTTCTTATTTTTAAAATTTTTAACTAATTGGAAAACCGTTTCTAGAAAATGAAATGTTAAGTAATGTTCAAGATTTTGTGAAATGTCTTAAAAATCAAAGTTTTCATAAAACCCCAAAAGATTACTGTAAAGTTTTCATGAAAAATGCCCTAAGAAACCAAAGTTATCACAAAACCTATGGATATTTGTAATATTTCACTTTGATAAAATTGGAAAAATATACTAAAAAATTAAAGATTTCACAAAACCGAGAAATGTGCTAAAAATCAAAGTTTCACAAAACCTCAAACAAGATTACTGTAGAGGTTTCATGACATTTTTGTTTCAAGAAATTCAGCTGTTTTTTAAATTGCAAAATTTCGTGAAATATTTCACCATTCGGTTGACTTCTAGATAAAATCGTTGACAAAATCAGACATATATCCTAAAAAATAAAAGATTTCACAAAACCTTTCTCAAACAAGTCAACCGTATAGGGCATTTTGTGAAACTTCTTCTTTTTAAAATTTTTTAACTAATTGGAAAATCGTTTCTAGAAAATCAAATGTTTAGTAAATTTTCAAAATTATGTGAAATTATCTTTTCGTTGAGAGAAGTGAAAAAATGTCCTAAAAATCAAAGTTTTCACAAAACCTCAAAAGATTACTATAAAGTTTTATTGAAGTTTTTCATAAGGAATTGCTGGTATTTCTACTTTTATAGAGTTTTCATGAAATCTTTGGATTTTTTGAATTTTTAACCAATTGGAAGACTGTTTCTAGAAAATCAACTGTCCTCAAGAAAAACCTCAAGAAAGATTGACTTTCTAGATAGAATCGTTGACAAAATCAGACAAATGTCCTAAGAAATCAATGATTTCTTATTTTTTAAATTTTTAACTAATTGAAAAACTGTTTCTAGAAAATGAAATATTTGGTAAATTTCAAGATTTTGTGAAATGTCCTAAAAATTAAGCTTTCACAAAACCTCAAAAGATTACTGTAAAGTGTTCATGAAAAATGTCCTAAGAAATCAAAGTTATCACAAAACCTTTGGATATTTTGCAATATTTCAATTTGGGAAAATTTGAAAAAATATCCTAAAAAATCAAAGATTTCAATAAACTGTTCTCAAGAAAAATGCCTTTCAAAATAAAAGTTTTCACAAAACCTCAAGAAAGATTGACTTTCTAGATAAAATCGTTGACAAAATCAGACAAATGTTATAAGAAATCAAAGATTTCTTATTTTTTATGAAAAATGTCCAAGAAATCAAAGTTATCACAAACCTTTTGGAAAATTGGAAAAATATGCAAAGATTTCAAAAAACCTTTCTAAAGAAATAAAAGAGTGTAGGGCATTTTGCATATTTTCTTAAGCAAATACATAATTTTTCGTCGTATTCTAGAGATTTTGAGAAGATAGTAATATTTCACTTTGGGAAAATTAGAAAATTATACTAAAAAATCAAAGATTTCACAAAACCGAAAAATGTCCTAAAAATCAAAGTTTTACAAAACCTCAAAAAAGATTACTGTAGAGTTTTCATTAAGTCTTTGTTTCAAATAATTCAGCTGTTTCGTAAATTGCAATATTTTGTGAAATATTTCACCATTCGGTTGACTTCTAGATAAAATCGTTGACAAAATCAGTCAAATATCCTAAGAATCGGATGTTTCACAAAACCTTTCTCAAATAAAGTCAGCCGTATAGAGCATTTTGTGAAATTTCTTATTTTTGAAATGTTTAACTAATTGGAAAACCGTTTCTAGAAGATCTAATGTTTAGTAAATTTCAAGATTTTGTGAAATATGTCATTTTGTTGAGAAAAGGGAAAAATGTCCTAAAAATCAAAGTTTTCACAAAACCTCAAAAGATTACTGTAAAGTGTTCATGAAAAATGTCCTAAGAAATCAAAGTTATCACAAAACCTCTGGATATTTTGAAATATTTCACTTTGGGAAAATTGGAAAAATATCCTAAAAAATCAAAGATTTCAATAAACTGTTCTCAAGAAAAATGCCTTTCAAAATAAAAGTTTTCACAAAACCTCAAGAAAGATTGACTTTCTAGATAAAATCGTTGACAAAATCAGACAAATGTCCTAAGAAATCAAAGATTTCTTATTTTTTAAATTTTTAACTTACTGAAAAACTGTTTCTAGAAAATGAAATATTTGGTAAATTTCAAGATTTTGTGAAATGTCCTAAAAATTAAGCTTTCACAAAACCTCAAAAGATTACTGTAAAGTTTTTATGAAAAATGTCCAAGAAATCAAAGTTATCACAAAACTTTGCGAAAATTGGAAAAATATGCAAAGATTTCAAAAAACCGTTCTCAAGAGATAAAAGAGCGTAGGGCATTTTGCGTATTTTCTTAAGCAAATACATAATTTTTCGTTGTATTCTAGAGATTTTGAGAAGATAGTAATATTTCACTTTGGGAAAATTAGAAAATTATACTAAAAAATCAAAGATTTCACAAAACCGAAAAATGTCCTAAAAATCAAGTACTCACAAAACCTCAAGAAGATTACTGTAGAGTTTTCATGAAATCTTTTATTCAAATAATTTTTGAAATGTTTAACTAATTGGAAAGCCGTTTCTAGAAAATCAAATGTTTGGTAAATTTAAAGATTTTGTGAAATATGTCATTTTGTTGAGAAAAGGGAAAAATGTCCTAAAAATCAAAGTTTTCACAAAACCTCAAAAAAGATTACTGTAGAGTTTTCATGAAATCTTTGTTTCAAGAAATTCAGCTGTTTCGTGAATTGCAATATTTTGTGAAATATTTCACCATTCGGTTGACTTCTAGATAAAATCATTGACAAAATCAGACAAATATCCTAAAAAATCGAAGTTTTCACAAAACCTCAAAAGATTACTGTCAAGTTTTCATGAAAAATGCCCTAAGAAATCAAAGTTATCACAAAACTTCTGGATATTTTGCAACATTTCACTTTGGGAAAATTGAAAAAATATCCTAAAAAATCAAAGATTTCAAAAAACTGTTCTCAAGAAAAAAAAGAGTGTAGGGCATTTTGCGTATTTTCTTAAGCAAATACATAATTTTTTGTATGACTTTGAGAAAGAAGATAGTAATATTTCACTTTGGGAAAATTATACTAAAAAATCAAAGATTTCACAAAACCGAAAAATGTCCTAAAAATCAAAGTTTTACAAAACCTTAAAAAAGATTACTGTAGAGTTTTCATTAAATCTTTGTTTCAAATAATTCAGCTGTTTCGTAAATTGCAATATTTTGTGAAATATTTCACCATTCGGTTGACTTCTAGATAAAATCCGTTGACAAAATCAGTAAAATATCCTAAGAATCAGATATTTCACAAAACCTTTCTCAATAAAGTCAGCCGTATAGAGCATTTTGTGAAATTTCTTATTTTTGAAATGTTTAACTAATTGGAAAACCGTTTCTAGAAGATCTAATGTTTAGTAAATTTCAAGGTTTTGTGAAATATTTCATTTCGTTGAGAAAAATGGAAAATGTCCTAAAAATCAAAGTTTTCACAAAACCATTAAATATTGCTGTAAAGTTTTAATAAAATTTTTCAAAAGGAATTGCAGATATTTCTACTTTTTATAGAGTTTTCATGAAATCTTTGGATTATTTGAATTTTTAACTAATTATAAATAAAATTATAATTATAAAATAATAATAAAAATATAATAATAAAATTTCACAAAACCGAAAAATGTCCTAAAAATCAAAGTTTTGCAAAACCACAAAAAGATTACTGTAGAGTTTTTCATTAAATCTTTGTTTCAAGAAATTCAGATGTTTCGTAAATTGCAATATTTATAGATAAAATCGTTAACAAACGCCCATTCTGAACTCGCAGCTCACGCTCTCTATTCTTTGAAGTGATTGCGTGGTCCACTATCTTATTGTTCACCAGATCTTCTACCTTACTCTGTTGGTCTATTGGAATTTTGCCTGTCGGATTACCGGCGTCTGCATAGCAGAGTTCGTCCCGGTGTCTTCTTCCTCTTCCACTGTCTAGCCTATCTTTCCCCGCTTATCGGGGCTTCTTTTGGGATACCCGTACCTTCGAGTTTGATTTCGCCGACGTGATCGTCTTCGGAATATCTATCTTGGCATTGTCACCCTTACTCGCAAGATTCTGACTTGAGGTTCCTTTGAGTGAAGTATGGCTTGGCTTTCTTTTTAGGTTTATTCTCAGTTGTCAACTCTTCGGGAGACCTGATCCTCTTTGCTTCAGATCTTGTGAGAGAATCCGATTTTCCTTTGGAGTGTCGTTGGATTGACTAGCTATGATTTCCTGAAGCATCTTTTTCAACTTCCTCCTCTGTGCTCCAAATAGTATTTTCTTAGTAATAGGTTGTTTAGCTATGCTATCACTCACCTGTTTCACCATTTGCCCTACTTCATCCTTATTGGGATTTGCTATAATGGTGTTGTTATTATCATCTGAGGATTCAGAGTCGGAACCCTCACCTATATTTAAAGGCTGAGGTAGCTTAGAGCTCTCTCTGATTACATCCTTCTCTTTCACCCCTATGTTTTAGCTAATGGCATGCTGTACACTTGACGCATTGTCCGTCACGGAGGCCAAGGTACCCACCTCCGTAGTAGTGTTTTGTTCACGATTGCAGGATGACGACGACACGTGACTCGCGAGTGGATCAACACTTGCCGACGGTACTGGGTTATTTAGGCACTGCACCGTAACTTTCATCTTTTTATTTTTATTTTCCATGTTTTTTTTCCAGTTTTTGGTCCGCGGGGAATATAATATTCCCAAGTGGTGGACAGATGGTCCAACACCACCCAATATCCGCCAACCGGGGACGCGCTCGGTAGGAAAAACGGGAATACTCCCCCGAGAAAAATGTCCTAAGAAATCAAAGTTATCACAAAACTTTGGGAAAACTGGAAAAATATGCAAGGAATTCAAAAAACCGTTCTTAAGAAATAAAAGAGTGTAGGGCATTTTGCGTATTTTCTTAAGCAAATACATAATTTTTCGTCGTATTCTAGAGATTTTGAGAAGGTAGTAGTATTTCACTTTGGGAACATAAGAAAATTATACTAATAAATCAAAGATTTCACAAAACCGAAAAATGTCCTAAAAAACAAAGTATTCACAAAACCTTAAGAAGAGTTTTCATGAAATCTTTGTTTCAAATAATTCAGCTTTTTCGTAAATTGCAATGTTTTGTGAAATATTTCACCATTCAGTTGACTTCTAAATAAATCGTTGATAAAATCAGACAAATATCCTAAAAAATCAAAGTTTTCACAAAACCTCAAAAGATTACTGTAAAGTTTTCATGAAAAATGTCCTAAGAAATCAAAGTTATCATAAAAACTCTGTATATTTTGCAATATTTCTCTTTGGAAAATTGGAAAAATCCTATCCTATATACAGTTAATCTCAAAAATAAGTATACAGAAATACTGACAATTGGTTTTATTTAAAAAAGGATATTATTTTTTCATATATCAAAAAAGTAACACATTTATTTATTAAAAACATTTATGATAATTATTATTCACTACTTTTTTTCTTCATATTTTGGTTCTTTGAGTTCTCATTTAAGCTGAAGTTAAGAAGGTGCAAAATTTACGTCATAAAAATAAGTATACAGATAATTTTAATATGTATTTGGCTTAATGATATTAACAAAATTCATGAAAATTTTACCGTTTGAATGTAATTATTTCATGAAATCTTTTATTCAAATAATTTTTGAAATGTTTAACTAATTGGAAAGCCGTTTCTAGAAAATCAAATGTTTGGTAAATTTCAAGATTTTGTGAAATATGTCATTTTGTTGAGAAAAGGGAAAAATGTCCTAAAAATCAAAGTTTGCAAAAACCTCAAAAGATTACTGTAAAGTTTTCATGAAAAATGTCCTAAGAAATCAAAGTTATCACAAAATTTTGTGCAAATTGGAAAGATATCCTAAAAAATCAAAGATTTCAAAAAACCGTTCTCAAGATATAATACGCATTTTGAGTATTTTCTTAAGCAAATACATAATTTTTCGTCGTTTTCTACAGATTTTGAGAAGATAGTAATATTTCACTTTGGGAAAATTAGAAAAATATACTAAAAGATCAAAGATTTCAAAAAACTGTTCTCAAGAAATGAAAGAGTGTAGGACATTTTGAGTATTTTCTTAAGCAAATACATAATTTTTTGTATGATTTTGAGAAGATAGTAATATTCCACTTCGGAAAATTATGCTAAAAAATCAAAGATTTCACAAAACCGAAAAATGTCCTAAAAATCAAAGTTTTACAAAACCTCAAAAACGATTACTCTAGAGTTTTCATGAAATCTTTGTTTCAAGACATTCAGCTGTTTCGTAAATTAAAAGTTTTTGTGAAAAAATTTACCATTTGGTTGACTTCTAAATAAAATCGTTGACAAAAGCAGACAAATATCCTAAAAAATCAAAGATTTCACAAAACCTTTCTCCAACAAGTCAACATTTTGTGAAATTTCTTATTTTTAAAATTTTTAACTAATTGGAAAATCGTTTCTAGAAAATCAAATGTCTATCAAATGTTTTCGATGAGAGGATCGGAAATATGCCTTTCAAAATCAAAGTTTTCACAGAACCTCAAGAAAGATTGACGTTCTAGTTAAAATCGTTAACAAAATCAGACAAATATCCCAAAAAATCAAAGATTTTACAAAACCTTTCCCAAACAAGTCTACCTTATAGGACATTTTGTGAAATTTCTTATTTTTTAAATTTTAATTAATTGCAAAACTGTTTCTAGAAAATCAAATGTTTATTAAATTTCAAGATCTTGTGAAATGTCCTAAGAAATCAAAGTTATTACAAAATATTTTGCAAATTAGAAAGATATCAAGAAATAATATACATTTTGTGTATTTTCTTAAGCAAATACAGAGTTTTTCGTCGTATTCTAGAGATTTTGAGAAGATAGTAATATTTCGCTTTGGGAAAATTAGAAAATTATACTAAAAAATCAAAGATTTCAAGAACCGAAAATGTCCTAAAAATCAAAGTATTCACAAAACCTCAAAAAGATAACTGTAGAGTTTTCATGAAATCTTTGTTTCAAATAATTCAGCTGTTTCGTAAATTGCAATATTTTGTGAAATATTTTAACATTCGGTTGACTTCTAGATAAAATCTTTCACAAAATCAGACAAATATCCTAAAAAATCAAAGATTTTACAAAACCTTTCCCAAACAAGTCAACCTTAAGGACATTTTGTGAAATTTCCTATTTTTTAAATTTTTAATTAATTGGAAAACTATTTCTAGAAAATCAAATGTTTAGTAAGTTTCAAGATTTTTTGAAATGTCCTAAGAAATCAAAGTTATCACAAAATTTTGTGCAAATTGGATATTCTAAAAAATCAAAGATTTCAAAAAACCGTTCTCAAGATATAATACGCATTTTGAGTATTTTCTTAAGCAAATACATATTGTAGAGATTTTGGGAAGATAGTAATATTTCACTTTGGGAAAATTAGAAAATTATACAAAAAATCGAAGATTTCACAAAACCGAAAAAAGTCCTAAAAATCAAAGTATTCACAAAACCTCAAGAAGATTACTGTAGAGTTTTCATGAAATCTTTGTTTCAAATAATTCAGCTGTTTCGTAAATTGCAATATTTTGTGATATATTTCACCATTCGGTTGACTTCTAGATAAAATCCTTGACAAAATCAGACAAATATCCTAAAACATCAAAAATTTCACAAAACCTTTCTCAAACAGGTAAACCGTATAGAGCCGTTTCTAGAAAATCTAATGTTTAGTAAATTTCAAGGTTTTATGAAATATTTCATTACGTTGAGAAAAGTGGAAAAATGTCCTAAAAATCAAAGTTTTCACTAAACCATTAAAGATTACTGTAAAGTTTTAATGAAATTTTTCACAAGGAATTGCAGATATTTCTACTTTTTATAGAGTTTTCATGAAATCTTTGGATTATTTGAATTTTTAACTAATTATAAATAAAATTATAATAATCAAATAATAATAAAAATATAATAATAAAATTTCACAAAACCGAAAAATGTCCTAAAAATCAAAGTTTTACAAAACCTCAAAAAGATTATTGTAGAGTTTTCATTAAATCTTTGTTTCAAGAAATTCAGATGTTTCGTAAATTGCAATAGTTTATGAAATATTTCACCATTCGGTAGACTTCTAGATAAAATCGTTGACAAAATCTGACAAATATCCTAAAAATCAGAGATTTCACAAAACCTTTCTGAAACAAAGTCAGCCGTATAGGGCATTTTGTGAAATTTCTTATTTTTAAAATTTTTAACTAATTTGAAAACCGTTTCTAGAAAATCAAATGTTTAGTAAATTTCAAAATTTTGTGAAATATTTCATTGAGAAAAGTGGAAAAATTTGCTAAAACTCAAA
Organism: Lucilia sericata; assembly: GCF_015586225.1. Classification (NCBI taxonomy): domain Eukaryota; kingdom Metazoa; phylum Arthropoda; class Insecta; order Diptera; family Calliphoridae; genus Lucilia; species Lucilia sericata. Next base: position 65,424 of record NW_023994343.1, on the reverse strand, counting down.
GTTTACACAAAACCACAAAAGATTACTGTAAAATTTTAATGAAATTTTTCATAAGGAATTGCAGATATTTCAACTTTTTATAGAGTTTTCATGAAGATGTTTAGTAAATTTTCAAAATTATGTGAAATTATCATTTAGTTGAGAAAAGTGAAAAAATGTTCGAAAAATTTTGCGAATTCTTAAGCAAATACATAATTTTTCTAGAGGTTTTGAGCAGATAGTAATAATTCACTTTGGGAAAATTAGAAAAATATACCAAAAGATCAAAGATTTCACAAAACCTAAAAATGTTTTAAAAATCAAAATTTTCATAAAACCTCAAAAAAGATTACTGTAGAGTTTTCATGAACTTGTTGTTGTGTTTATTTCAAAAGTTTAAATTTAATTAATTTATTTTTCAAAAAATCAAAAATACAAAAAACAAAAATGTAAAAGAAAAGAAATGAAAACTTAATTATTTTTAAAACATGATTTCAAAGCGCTTATACTTCAAGTATCACCATATCACTCCTCCTCCAGTGACAACGTCAGATATTGATTCGTACGGTTCCACCAGATCGAAGAACTCGATGTTGTAATTCTTGTTCCTCCTCATTTTTTAAAATAACAGTAGGTTTCAATCGATCTACAGAAATTGTCTTATGTTTACCATTAACATCAACCACAAATGTTTTTTCGGTTTTTGATATAACGGGGAATGGTCCTTTATAAGGAGGTTGGAGAGATGGACGAACTGCATCATCTCGAATAAACACGAAATCTGATTGTTGTAACTCTTTCGGTACGTATACTTGGGATTGGCCATGTCTTGCAACTTTTTTGGCTTTAATATTATCCATGTCTTCTCTAAGATGTTTAAACCATTCATTGTTAATGTTCTTTATTTTTAAATCAATTAAAAGTTCACCTGGTAGTGTAAGTTTCTTACCATATACTGATCCAGCGGGAGAAATGTTTAGATCATGGTTAATGGAAGACCTTAGACCCAACATAATTATTGGCAAAACATCTGACCAACGAGGGTTTGATGCACATAATTGCAGACTTTAGAGTTCGATGCCAACGCTCAACTTGTCCATTAGCCTGTGGGTGATAGGGTGTAGTATGCGTCACATTAATACCTAATAGTTTAGAAAACTCATTAAACAATGAAGATTCAAATTGACGTCCTTTGTCAGTGACAATTTGAGTAGGTACTCCAAATCTCGACATCCATCCACTTAGAAAAGCTTTTGCTACTGATTCAGCTGTGATATCACTTAATGGTATCGCCTCTGGCTAGCGTGTAAACCTATCGATGCAGGTTAGGCAATATCTATATTCACCTGACAGGGGCAGCGGACCTATTAAGTCTATACTGATGATTTTGAATCTTTCATCAGGAATAGGAAATTCTCCAATCGAGCTTTTTATGTGACGTTGAACTTTACACTGTTGACATTTACTGCATGATTTTGTCCAAGACGAAATATCCTTCTTCATATTAGGCCAAACGAATCTACTAGAAATTATTTTGATTGAAGATTTTGAACCAGGGTGAGAAATGTTGTGTAACATATCAACAACTGTTTTTCGAAAACGTTTTGTAATGTATGGTCTAATCCTTTTCGTCGAAATGTCATAAATAATTTTGTAGGAAGCGTTTGGCACTTGAAGTGCTTTTAATTCCAAACCTGTTGTTAACGATTTTTGCATGGATTGGCTGCTATTATTTCGAGATCATATGCACTATATCGCTTTTGAGTGTCTGACAACTTTTTTGAATAGAAACCTAATGGTTTCCATGCTCCATCAATACGTTGTTGGAGTACAGCACCTATTCCAACATCAGATGCATCCACCCATAGAGAAGTTTCTGCTGAGTCAATAGGGTATGAAAAAAGAGCTGCGGTTGCTAATTGGTTTTTACATTCCTCGAAAGCTTTTCGTAATTCAGGAGTCCACTGGATAATCCTTTTATCATTTTTTTTCGGTAAAAATTCAAAGTTCCTTGAAATCGACTTAAGTCGTTTATAGTTTTAGGTAAACTGAATTCTAGAATAGCTGCCACACGTTCTGGATTTGGTTTCAGTCCCTCTTGAATTATAAAATATCCCAAAAATTTTAAAGCAGGTTTACCAAATTCGCATTTATCGCAATTTATTGTCACTCCATACTCTCGCAGTCTGTTGAAAATTTGCCGTAGGTGGACCACCTATTCGGACCGAATGCTCTTCATCATCTTTTGATGCTACCACCATTCGGACCGAATTCTCTTCATCATCTTTTGATGCTACCAAAATATCATTGATATATGAAAAACAAAAGTCAAGGCCACGTAAAACTTCGTTAATGAACCGCTGGAACGTTTGTGCGGCATTACAAAGACCAAATGTAATTCGAATGAATTCAAATAACCCGAAAGAAGTTATAATGGCCGTTTTAGGAATGTCGCTCTCTTCAACTGGTATTTGAAAATATGCTTTAACCAAGTCGATTTTAGAAAATATTTTCTTACCGACAAGCATATATGCGAAATCTTGAATATGTGGAACGGGATAACGGTCTGGAACATTTACTTTGTTGAGAGCCCTGTAATCCCCACAGGGCCGCCACATATCGTTACCTTTTGGCACCATATGAAGGGGACTGGACCACGAACTTTTGGATGGTCGACAAATACCAAGATTTAGCATGTACTCAAACTCTTGTGTAGCAATTTTTAATTTTTCTGGAGACAATCTACGTGCTTTGGCATACACCTGTGACCCAGTTGTCTCAATGTGATGAGTTACTGCATGTTTAACTGGCGGCAGTTTATCGCTAGGTATTGTGACATCAACAAATTCCTTAAGGATTGATTGAAACTTACCAGAATCATACCAGTCGTTTTCAGATTTGTTGATGAATCTACTAAGCAGTTATTTTTGACATCAACTAGCAGTCCATAGTGTTTAAGAAAGTCTTATCCTATTATTGGGCGTGTTACGTCAGCCACAACAAATGACCAGAGGAATCTTCGTCGTAGACCAATATTGCAGTTGATAACTTTTTTACCATATGTTCGAATTGTTGTTTTGTTGGCAGCATAAAGAATAAATGAGTTTGGGGTTTTGATTTTTCTTCGTCTGTGGCAGGATATACGGATAAGTATGCCCCGGTGTCAATAAGGTACCTGAAATTCGACTCAATGTCTTGAATGAACAGGCGACTTATTTGTTGGCTAACTTCACCCGTCACCATAGGTGAAGTGCCTAGTTATTTTCCGATGATTTTAATGAACATGGTGGGCGACATTTTGTAGCTCTAGAACCAAATCTATGATGATAACAACAAAATGTTTTTTCAGAAGGAGAACGAGTTCGATTTCTTGGCAAATTTCTCGAAGAACTTCTATTGCGGCGACGATTACCGATTGAAAGTGCATCTAATTTGGAAAATATCTCTTGAATTGTATTTTCAAGGTTAGAAATTCTTTCATCATTATCTGCAGAAACAGCACTGATTGATATTGCCGAATCATTCTGGTCATAGATCTTATCGGCTATTAAACATAGTTTATCAATTGTATCATTACTAACCGATAAAATAGCTTTTGTCGTAGATGGAAGACGTTGAATCCATAATGTCATGAGCAATTCTTCCGAAACTTTGCCAGAAGCCAGCGTACGCATTTCACGTAGAAGTGTGGATTGTTTTTTATCGCCAACACTTACGTTTTCCAGAAGTTGACGCAGTCTTTTCTCTTCCGATTCAATAAACTCATCTAATATGGAACATTTAAGAGCTTCATATTTGTTTTCAGCGGGGCGCTTCCACAATATGATTAACATGGTTGAGGATGTTGCTCTCGATTGATCCAACCAATGTGTGGTATTTTGCATCTGCAGTAATTCCGGAAGTTACAAATTGGGATTCCAGCTGGCGAAACCATAGCTTGGGATTTTGACGCCAAAAAGGAGGTACACGTACAGTAACACGGGAAACTTCGGAGGGAATTAAAGATGAGGCAGATCCGAAATCTTCTGAAGTGGACATTTTTTTAATTAATTTAAATTATTGTCGTAGGTCACCAATGTTGTTGTGATTATTTCAAAAGTTTAAATCTAATTAATTTATTTTTCAAAAAATCAAAACTACAAAAAACAAAAATGTAAAATAAAAGAAATGAAAACTTAATTATTTTTAAAACAAAATTTCAAAGTGTTAATACTTCAAGTATCACCACAAAATCTTTGTTTCAAGAAATTCAGCTGTTTCGAAATTGCAATATTTTGTGAAATATTTCACCATTCGGTTGACTTCTAGATAAATTCGTTGACAAAATCAGAAAAATATTCTAAAAATTCAAAGATTTCACACAACATTTCTCAAACATGTCAACCGTATAGGACATTTTGTGAAATTTCTTATATTTAAAGTTTTTCACTAATTGGAAAATCTTTTCTAGAAAATCAAATGTTTAGTAAATTTTCAAAATTATGTGAAATTATCCTTTCGTTGAGAAAAGAGAAAAAATTTCCTAAAAATCTAAAGTTTTAGTGAAAATTTTCATAAGGGATTGCAGATATTTCTACTTTTTATAGAGTTTTCATGAAATCTTTGGGTTTTTTGAATTTTTAACTAATTGGAAGACTGTTTCTAGAAAATCAACTGTTCAGTTAATTGCAAGATTGTCTGAAATATTTCTTTTCTATGAAAGAATTGGAAAAATGCCATTCAAAATCAAAGTTTTTACAAAACCTCAAGAAAGATAGACTTTCTAGATAAAATCGTTTGCAAAATCAGACAAATATCCTAAAAATTCAAAGATTTCTCAAAACTTTTCCCAAATAAGTCAACCGTATAGGGCATTTTGTGAAATTTCTTATTTTTAACATTTTTAACTAATTGGAAAACTGTTTCAAGAAATTGAAATGTTTAGTAAATTTCAAGATTTTGAGAAATGTCCTAAAAATCAATGTTTTCACAAAACATCATTTTATGTGTTTAAACAACAATATCTTTATTGTTAATTAATGATCTTTAATATTCAACAGAATGCTTTACAATAAGATATAAGTTACATAATATTTTGACAGTTGATTGATATTATGACAGATTATTGCAACTCAAATATAACATAACAAAGATGCCAGATTAATACATAACATTTCCTCCCTCACATAGCCAATCATTCCGGTGTAAATATTATCTTGCGTCTTCGTAACCTGGTGGACCTACGTAATGGAACTTGTTCTTCCTGTCCTATATCGTTCGGTTCTGGTTCTGCAATAACCGTCTCACCTTCGACATTAGCGTTGTTTTGTAATTGATTATACTCATTATCCTCTCCCGCAGAGTTAAATCCCCGGAAGTTTGATTGCGGTGTAGAACAACCAGTGGAAGATGTAGCTTCATTATCAAAATAATTCGGTAGGGGTGTCGAAAAATTATTCGGTGGGTCATCAATCACGATTTCCCCATCTGAACGGGATGCGTTTGAAGTATCAAATTCCACATGTGACCGCCGTCTTCGTGTATTTTGTCCAATATCTGCAGTTTGTGTTCCTTTTTCATTCGTTTGCACTTTTGAATCATCGCGATATCGAATTTGGTCAATGTGGCGTTTAACACGTTTGCCATCGTAAAGGATCTCGTAATGCAAATCCCCGAGGCGATTCAGCACTACTCCTGGTAGCCATTTATTTACACGGCAGAAAGTCAAACAGTTACCAGCAATTCTGTAATTTATCTCAGGAGACTTATACCCATATGCGTGGAGGGATTTACCGCTCTCCAGAATTCTAAAAATCTTCCCCAACCTATCATCCTTAAGTGTTTCCGCAGCAACTTTGTCAGCGTTCGTTGGTAGTTGATTAATTTGTCGTATTACGAATGAATCAAAATCATCATATTCTTCATACTCCATTATTTGTTTGACCATATTCAAAACAATTGAGTAAGTGGTTTGTGGTCTGTGATAAGAGTAAAATGACGAGCATATAAGTAGAGAATGAACTTCCGTACGGCCCATACAATAGCAAGAGCCTCTTTATCAATCTGTGGGTATTTACGTTCAGTAGCCGTTATAAGCTATGGGTCTCTCCTGACCATCCGGCATGCGGTGAGATAACACGGCATCCAAACCAGTTTTGCTGGCATCCGTAGCAAGGAGTAGTGGTAATTCCGGTTTGTATGGCATTAATACTTGTGGTGAGATGAGTGCATTCTTAATGTCCCTGTACGACTGCTCACCCTCTTTTGTCCACTGGAACGGTTTTCTCAAAAGCATGTCATGAAGTGGTCTGCTACGCGTAGACAGATCGGCTATGAATGAACCATAGTATGTGGTTTTTCCCAAAAACAGCATCATGACTCGTAGGTTTAGGAGCATCTCTTACCGCTTCCACGTGCCTATCGGATTTATGGATTCCGTCAGTATCAATTCTGTGACCTAGAAATTCTACGGCAGTTGCAGCAAACACGCATTTAGAACGATTCAGCCTTAACCCTTTATCCATCAAACGTCAAACCCGATAACAAATTATCAAAATTGTCGGCATAAATTAATATGTCATCAAAAAAATTGCATACGTTTGGAATATCTTGCAAAACCGATTCCATCGTTCGTTGCCATATCGCTAGTATATTAGCAGCACCATATACAGCGCGGGTGGGTCGAATCAAGCCATGAGTGGGAGTGTTTAGTGTTAGGGCATGTGCTAACTCATCGTCAATCTGCAAGTGGGAATACGCATCGGTTATATCAAGATGACAGAAGAGTTTTGCTCCATTCATTTTATTAAAGAGATGTTCCGGTTTTGGAATTGGGTGTTCGTCTACAATAATTCTAGGATTGACAGTCGGTTTATAATTGGCAGTTATACGAATTCGACCATCCTTCTTTGAAACGACATGGGTCGTTGAAGCCCATTCCGAAAAGTCGACCCTTTTGTAAAAACCCGATTTTATTTTCCTATCAATCTCAAGAGCATACGCTTCCCTTAGAGCAAATGGTATCTCCCTGGCTTTGGCAAATACGGGTTCAGCATCCTGTTTTAAATGTAGTTTAATAGGTGGAAAATCTAACTTACCGGCAGTATCACTAAAAATTTCCTCAAATTCAGCTAGCACTTGTCCTAGTGTCTGAGATTCGTGGGGCGATAAACTAGGAGAATCCATTTTGATTGCCTCAACCGGTTCTGATGTAGAAAACAATTTCACAAAATCAATCTCCCCAACAAATTGTGAAATCCACTCTCTGCCGAACAACGAATCAAAATTACCGTCAACAATGTACAAATTAAGCCTGAGGGTTGTAGCGCCCACTTTCACGTTCACCACTACACGTCCAGTGCAATCAATTCTATGACCAGTATAACTCGTGAATTTTCTATCTGTTGTCAGTAACTTATACTTGCCAGTACACGATTTCAACGTTGCCATACTCATTATACCGCAAGGAGCACCCGTGTCCAATTCTATGTTCACTTTACCACCATTAATTTCCACTCCGATCAAATGTCTACTCGATTCCTTTTTTGTACCAACCTTATTTAACCGTTGAATCACATCACTGTCACCTTCTGTATGCTCCTCTGAGATTTGTGCAGTATTCGATTTGCATACCTTTGCAATATGACCGGTTTTACCGCATAGATAACATCTGGCATTACGGAACATACAAATAGTTCGGGCATGATCTCCACCACACCCGTAACAATTAGAACGATCACTTTTGGTACCCTTTACGTTTTCCTTGATAGATGCATGAGCAGTATTGCACTTCGGTGTGTTCCTAATTCTTGTCGCATCGTAGCCTACCTTAAACGTTGACTCTAATAAAGGAACCGAGCCACCCGCCGCATTCTTCATTTCCATGGAAGACATATGTGATGCCTCCAGCCGTTGAGCTATTTCATAGGCGGCGTTAAAATTTTCCGGCTCCTTCGCAATTATCTGATCACAAGTATTACGCGAGTCAGCATTCTGTCCAAAAACTCCCCGTACTTGCAATGTGTGGCTGCTTGTCTAAGACGCAATACAAAGTTGGACAAGGTTTCATCCTTTTCTTGAATGACCTGCCGAAACCTTATGCTTTCAGCATATTGATTCTTCTTCTTGTCGAAATGGTTTACCAATGTTGTCCTGATTTCAACAAATTATAGACTTTCTAGTACCTTAGGGCTTATCAGCGTTTTAAGTGCATTGTTGAGCTCAGAACCCGTATGTACTAAAATTTAGTCCCTGTATTCAGCTTCCGGGATTCGACTCAACTTAAATGCCCACTCGCAACGAGTAAAATAATCATCGACGGACGTAGCATCACTTGCCTTGTAAGCCGATATAGACAGTCTTCAAATCGTCGGAATCCAGCGGCATCTTGCGCTATCCCACTTCTGACACCACTTTTATGTATTTAAACAACAATATCTTTATTGTTAATTAATGATCTTTAATATAACAGAATGCTTTACAATAAGATATAAGTTACATAATATTATGACAGTTGATTGATATTATGACAGATTATTGCAACTCAAATATAACATAACAAAGATGCCTGATTAATACATAACACATCAAAAGATTACTGTAAAGTTTCAGTGAAATTTTTCATAAAGAATTGCAGATATTTCTACTTTTTATAGAGTTTTCATGAAATCTTTAGATTTTTCTAGAAAATTAACTGTTCAGTAAATTGCAAGATTTTGTGAAACATTTCATTTCTATGAGAGAATTTGAAAAAATGCCTTCAAAATAAAATTTTTCACAAAATCTCAAGAAAGATTGACCTTCTAGATAAAATCGTTGACAATATCAGACAAATATCCTAAAAAATCAAAGATTTCACAAAACTTTTCCCAAACAAGTCAACCGTATAGGGCATTTTGAGAAATTACTTATTTTTAAAATTTTTAAACTGTTTTTAGAAAATTAAATGTGTAGTAAATTTCAAGATTTTGTGAAATGTCCTAAAAATCAAAGTTTTCACAAAACCTCAAAAGATTACTGTAAAGTTTTCATTAAAAATTTCCTAAGAAATCAAAGTTATCACAAATCTTTGGGAAAATTGGAAAAATATGCAAAGATTTCAAAAAACCGTTCTCAAGAAATAAAAGAGTGTAGGCATTTTGCGTATTTTCTTAAGCGAATACATAATTTTTCGTAGTGCTCTAGAGATTTTGAGAAGATAGTAATATTTCACTTACGGAAAATTAGAAAATTATACTAAAAAATCAAAGATTTCACAAAACCGAAAAATGTCCTAAAAATCAAAGTATTCACAAAACCTCAAGAAGATTGCTGTAGAGTTTTCATGAAATTTTGTGAAATATTTCACCATTCGGTTGACTTCTAGATAAAATAGCTGACAAAATCAGACAAATATCCTAAAAAATCAAAAATTTCACAAAACCCTTCTCAAACAGGTAAACCGTAAAGGGCATTTTGTGAAATTTCTTATTTTTAAAATGTTTAACTAATTGGAAAACCGTTTCTAGAAAATCAATTGTTTATTAAATTTCAAGATTTTGTGAAATATTTCATTTTGTTGAGAAAAAGGAAAAAATGCCCTAAAATACAAAGTTTTCACAAAACCTCAAAATATTACTGTAAAGTTTTCATAAAAAATGCCCTAAGAAATCAAAGTTATCACAAAACCCTCCGGATATTTTGCAATATTTCACTTTGGGAAAATTGGAAAAATATCCTAAAAATCAAAGATTTCAAAAAACTGATTGTAGGGCATTTTGCATATCTTCTTAAGCAAATACATAATTTTTCGTCGTATTCTAGAGGTTTTGAGAAGATGGTAATATTTCACTTTGGGCAAAACCGAAAATGTTTCAAAAATCAAAGTTTTACAAAACCTCAAATAAGGTTATTGTAGAGTTTTCATGAAATCTTTGTTTCAAGAAATGCAGCTGTTCGTAAATTGCAATATTTTGTGAAATATTTCATCATTCGGTTGACTTATAGATAAAATCCTTGAAAAAATCAGACAAATATCATAAAAAATGAAAGATTTCACAAAACCTTTCTCAAACAAGTCAACCGTATAGGGCATTTTGTGAAATATCTTATTTTTTAAATTTTTAACTAATTGGAAAACCGTTTCTAGAAAATCAGTTAACTTCAAAATTTTGTGAAATATTTCATTTCGTTGTGAAAAGTGGAAAAATGTCCTAAAAATCAAAGTTTTCACAAAACCACAAAAGATTACTGTAAAAAAATTTTCATAAGGAATTGCAAATATTTCTACTTTCTATAGAAATCTTTTGATTTTTTGAATTCTTAACTAATTGGAAGGCTGTTTCTTTAAAATAAACTGTTCAGTAAATTGAAAGGATTTGTGAAATATTTCATTTGGATGAGAGAATTGGAAAAATGAAATCTTTGTTTCAAGAAATTCAGCTGTTTCGTAAATTGCAATATTTTGTGAAATATTTCACCATTCGGTTGACTTCTAGATAAAATCGTTGACAAAATCAGACAAATATCCTAAAAAATGAAAGATTTCAAAAAACCTTTCTCAAACAAGTCAACCGTATAGGGCATTTTGTGAAATTTCTTATTTTTTAAATTTTTAACTAATTGGAAAACCGTTTCTAGAAAATCAAATGTTTAGTAAATTTCAAAATTTTGTGAAATATTTCATTTCGTTGAAAAAAGTTGAAAAATGTCCTAAAAATCAAAGTTTTCACAAAACCACAAAAGATTTTTGTAAAGTTTTAGTGAAATTTTTCATAAGGAATTGCAGATATTTCTACTTTGTATAGAAATCTTTTGATTTTTAACTAATGTGAAGGCTGTTTCTGTAAAATCAGCTGTTCAGTAAATTGCAAGGTTTTGTGAAATATTTCATTTCGATGAGAGAATTGGAAAAATGCCTTACAAAATCATAGTTTTCACAAAACCTCAAGAAAGATTACTGTAGAGTTTTCATGAAATCTTTGTTCCAAGAAATTCAGCTGTTTCGTAGATTGCAATATTTTGTGAAATATTTCACCATTCGTTTGACTTCTATGTAAAATCGTTGACAAAATCAGACAAATATCATAAAAAATGAAAGATTTCACAAAACTTTTCTCAAACAAGTCAACCGCATAGGGCATTTTGCTTATTTTTTAAACTTTTAACTAATTGGAAAAATGTTTCTAGAAAATCAAATGTTTAGTAAATTTCAAGATATTGTTAAATGTCCTTAAAATCAACGTCTTCAAAAAACCTTAAAAGATTACTGTAAAGTTTTCATGAAATATGTCCTAAGAAATCAAAGTTATCACAAAACTTTGGAAAAATTGGAAAAATATGAAATGATTTAAAAAACCGTTCGCAAGAAATAAAAGAGTGTAGAGTGTAAGAGTGCATTTTGCGTATTTTCTTAAGCAAATACATAATTGTTCGTCGTAATCTAGAGATTTTGAGAAGATAGTAATGTTTCACTTAAAGAAAATTAGAAAATTATACTAAGAAATCAAAGATTTCACAAAACCGAAAAATGTCCTAAAAATCAAAGTATTCACAAAACATCAAGAAGATTATTGTAGAGTTTTCATGAAATCTTTATTTCAAATAATTCAGCTGTTTCGTAAATTGCAATATTTTGTGAAATATTTCACCATTCGGTTGACTTATAGATAAAATCGTTGACAAAATCACACAAATATCCTAAAAATTCAAAGATTTCACAAAACCTTTCTCAAACAAGTCAACCGTATAGGGCATTTTGTGAAATTTCTTATTTTTAAAAATTTTAACTAATTTGAAAACCGTTTATAGAAAATCAAATGTTTAGTAAATTTCAAGATTGTGTGAAATATTTCATTTTGATTAGAGAATTGAAAAAATGCCTTACAAAATCAAAGTTGACTTCCTAAATAAAATCGTTGACGAAATCAGACAAATATCCTAAAAAACTCAAAGATTTCACAAAACCGAAAAATGTCCTGAAAATCAAAGTTTTACAAAACCTCAAAAAATATTACTGTAGAGTTTTCATGAAATCTTTGTTTCAAATAATTCAGCGGTTTCGTAAATTGCAATATTTTGTGAAATATTTCACCACTCGGTTGACTTCTAGATAAAATCGTTGACAAAATCAGACAAATATCCTAAAAAATCAAAAAATTCAAAAAACATTTCTCAAACAGGTAAACCGTAAAGCATTTTGTGAAATTTCTTATTTTTAAAATTTTTAACTAATTGGAAAACCGTTTCTAGAAAATCAAATGTTTAGTAAATTTCAAGGTTTTGTGAAATATTTATTTTGTTGAGATATGGGGAAAATGTTCTAAAAATCAAAGTTTTCACAAAACCTCAAAAGATTACTGTAAAGTTTTCATGAAAATCAAAGTTATCACAGAACCTCTGGATATTTTGCAATATTTCACTTTGGGAAAATTGGAAAAATATCCTAAAAAATCAAAGATTTCAAAAAACTGTTCTCAAGAAATAAAAGAGTGTAGGGCATTTTGCGTATTTTCTTAAGCAAGTACATTATTTTTCGTCGTTTTGAGAAGATAGTAATATATCACTTTGGGAAAATTGGCAAAATATAAAATATCCTAAAAAATTAAAGATTTCACAAAACCTTTCTCAAGCAAGTCAACCGTACAGGGCATTTTGTGAAATATCTTATTTTTAAAGTTTTTAAATAATTTGAAAACTGTTTCTAGAAAATGAAATGTTTAGTAAATTTCAAGATTTTGTGAAATGTCCTAAAAATCAAATTTTCACAAAACCTCAAGAGATTACTGTAAAGTTTTCAAGAAAAACGTCCTAAGAAATCAAAGTTATCACAAAACTTTGGGAAAATTGGAAAAATATGCAAAGATTTCAAAAAACCGTTCGCAAGAAATAAAGGCGTGAAGGGCATGTTGCGCATTTTCTTAAGCAAATACATAATTTTTCGTCGTATTCTAGAGGCTTTGAGAATAGAGTAATATTTCACTTTGGGAAAATTAGAAAAATATACTAAAAGATCAAAGGTTTCACAAAACCAAAAAATGTCCTAAAAATCAAAGTTTTCATAAAACTTCAAAAAAGATTACTGAAGAGTTTTCATGAAATCTTTGTTTCAAGAAATTGAGCTGACAAATATCCTAAAAAATCAAAGATTTCACAAAACCTCTCTCAAACAAGTCAACCGTAAAGGCATTTTGTGAAATATCTTATTTTAAAAATTTTTAACTAATTGGAAACCCGTTTCTAGAAAATCAAATGCTTAGTAAATTTAGTGAAATATTTCATTTCGTTGAGAAAAGTGGAAAAATGTCCTAAAAATTAAAGTTTTCACAAAACCACAAAAAATTACTGTAAAGTTTTAGCGAAATTTTTCATAATTGCAGATATTTCTACTTTTTATAGAGTTTTCATGAAATCTTTGGATTTTTTGAATTTTTAACTAATTGGAAGACTGTTTCTGTAAAATCAACTGTTCAGCAAATTGCACTCTTTTGTGAAATATTTCATTTCGATGAGCGAATTGGAAAAATGCCTTACAAAGTTTTCACAAAACCTCATGAAAGATTGACTTTCTATCTTTGTTTCAAATAATTCATCTGTTTCGTAAATTGCAGTATTTTGTGAAATAATTCACCATTCTGTTGACTTTTAGATAAAATCGTTGACAAAATCAGACAAATATCTTAAAAAATCAAAAAATTCACAAAACCTTTCTCAAACAGGTAAACCGTAAGGCATATTGTGAAATTTCTTATTTTTAACTAATTGAAAAACAGTTTAGTAAATTTCAAGGTTTTGTGAAATATCCTAAAAATCAAAGTTTTCACAAAACCTCAAAAGATTACTGTAAAGTTTTCATTAAAATCAAAGTTATCACAAAGCCTCTGGGTATTTTGCAATATTTCGCTTTGGGAAAATTGGAAAAATATCCTAAAAAATCAAAGATATCAAAAAACTGTTCTCAAGAAATAAAAGAGTGTAGGGCATTTTGCGTATTTTCTTAAGCAAGTACATAATTTTTCGTCGTTTTGAGATGATAATAATATTTCACTTTGGGAAAATTGGAAAAATATACCAAAAAATCAAAGATTTCACAAAACCGAAAAATGTCCTGAAAATCAAAGTTTTACAAAACCTCAAAAAATATTACTGTAGGGTTTTCATGAAATCTTTGTTTCAAATAATTCAGCTGTTTCGTAAATTGCAATATCTTGTGAAGTATTTCACCATTCGGTTGACTTCTATGTAAAATCGTTGACAAAATCAGACAAATATCCTAAAAAATCAAAGATTTCACAAAACCTTCCTCAAACAAGACAACCGTAAAGCATTTTGTGAAATTTCTTATTTTTAAAATTTTTAACTAATTGGAAAACCGTCTCTAGAAAATCAAGTGTTTAGTAAATTTCAAGATTTTGTGAAATGTCCTTAAAATCAAAGCTTTCACAAAACCTCAAAAGATTGCTGTAGATGTTTCATGAAATCTTTGTTTCGAATAATTCAGTTGTTTCGTAAATTGCAATATTTTGTGAAATATTTCACCATTCGGTTGACTTCTAGATAAAATCGTTGACAAAATCAGACAAATATCCTAAAAAATCAAAAAATTCACAAAACCTTTCTCAAACAGGTAAACTGTAAAGCATTTTGTGAAATTTCTTATTTTTAAAATTTTTAACTAATTGGAAAACCGTTTCTAGAAAATTAAATGTTTAGTAAATTTCAAGGTTTTGTGAAATATTTATTTTGTTGAGATATGGGAAAAATGTTCTAAAAATCAAAGTTTTCACAAAACCTCAAAAGATTACTGTAAAGTTTTCATGAAAATCAAAGTTATCACAGAACCTCTGGATATTTTGCAATATTTTACTTTGGGAAAATTGGCAAAATATAAAATATCCTAAAAAATCAAAGATTTCACAAAACCTTTCTCAAACAAGTCAACCGTACAGGGCATTTTGTGAAATATCTTATTTTTAAAGTTTTTAACTAATTTGAAAACTGTTTCTAGAAAATGAAATGTTTAGTAAATTTCAAGATTTTGTGAAATGTTCTAAAAATCAAATTTTCACAAAACCTCAAGAGATTACTGTAAAGTTTTCAAGAAAAATGTCCTAAGAAATCAATGTTATCACAAAACTTTGGGAAAATTGGAAAAATATGCAAAGATTTCAAAAAACCGCTCGCAAGAAATAAAGGCGTGTAGGTCATGTTGCGCATTTTCTTAAGCAAATACATAATTTTTCGTCGTATTCTAGAGGTTTTGAGAATAGAGTAATATTTCACTTTGGGAAAATTAGAAAAATATACTAAAAGATTAAAGGTTTCACAAAACCAAAAAATGTCCTAAAAATCGAAGTTTTCATAAAACTTCAAAAAAGATTACTGAAGAGTTTTCACGAAATCTTTGTTTCAAGAAATAGAGCTGGCAAATATTCTAAAAAATCAAAGATTTCACAAAACCTTTCTCAAACAAGTCAACCGTACAGGGCATTTTGTGAAATATCTTATTTTAAAAATTTTTAACTAATTGGAAAACCGTTTCTAGAAAATCAAATGTTTAGTAAATTTCAAAATTTAGTGAAATATTTCCTTTCGTTGAGAAAAGTGGAAAAATGTCCTAAAAATTAAAGTTTTCACAAAACCACAAAAAATTACTGTAAAGTTTTAGTGAAATTTTTCATAATTACAGATATTTCTACTTTTTATAGAGTTTTCATGAAATCTTTGGATTTTTTGATTTTTTAACTAATTGGAAGACCGTTTCTGTGAAATCAACTGTTCAGCAAATGGCAATCTTTTGTGAAATATTTCATTTCGATGAGCGAATTGGAAAAATACCTTACAAAGTTTTCACAAAACCTCATGAAAGATTGACTTTCTATCTTTGTTTCAAATAATTCATCTGTTTCGTAAATTGCAGTGTTTTGTGAAATATTTCACCATTCGGTTGACTTCTAGATAAAATCGTTGACAAAATCAGACAAATATCTTAAAAAATCAAAAAATTCACAAAACCTTTCTAAAACAGGTAAAGCGTAAGGCATATTGTGAAATTTCTTTTTTTAACTAATTGGAAAACCGTTTAGTAAATTTCAAGGTTTTGTGAAATATTTCATTTTGTTGAGAAAAGGGAAAAATGTCCTAAAAATCAAAGTTTTCACAAAACCTCTGGATATTTTGCAATATTTAACTTTATGAAAATTGGAAAAATATCCTAAAAAATCAAAGATTTCAAAAAACTGTTCTCAAGAAATAAAAGAGTGTAGGGCATTTTGCGTATTTTCTTAAGCAAGTACATAATTTTTCGTCGTTTTGAGATGATAGTAATATTTCACTTTCGGAAAATTGGAAAAATATTCCAAAAATTCAAAGATTTCACAAAACCGAAAAATGTCCTAAAAATCAAAGTTTTACAAAAAATATTACTGTAGGGTTTTCATGAAATCTTTGTTTCAAGAAATACAGCTGTTTCGTAAATTGCAATATTTTGTGAAATATTTCACCATTTGGTTGACTTCTATGTAAAATCGTTGACAAAATCAGACAAATATCCTAAATAATCAAAGATTTCAATCAAAGCTTTACAAAACCTCAAAGAATATTACTGTAGATTTTTCATGAAATCAGACAAATATCCTTAAAAATCAAAGATTTCACAAAACCTTTCGCAATCAAGTCAACCGTATAGGGCATTTTGTGAAATTTCTTATTTTTAAAATTTTTAACTAATTGGAAAATCGTCTCTAGAAAATCAAATGTTTAGTAAATTTCAAGATTTTGTGAAATATTTCATTTCGATGAGAGAATTGGAAAAATGCCTTACAAAATCAAAGTTTTCACAAAACCTCATGAAAGATTGACTTTCTAGATAAAAGCGTTGACAAAATCAGACAGCTTTTCTAAAAAATCAAAGATTTCTCAAAACCTTTCCCGAACAAGTCAGCCTTATGTCTTATAAGCTTGACTTGTTTGGGAAAGGTTTTGTGAAATTTCTTATTTTTAAATGTTTAACTTATTGGAAAACTGTTTCTAGAAAATCAAATGTTTAGTAAATTTCAACATTTAGTGAAATGTCCTAAGAAATCAATGTTATCACAAAACTTTGTGAAAATTGAAAAAATCAAAGATTTCAAAAAACCGTTCTCAAGAAATAAAAGAAATAAGGGCATTTGGCGTATTTTCTTAAGCAAATACATAATTATTCGTCCTACTCAAGAGGTTCTGAGAAGATAGTAATATTTTACTTTGGAAAATTAGAAAATTATACTAAAAAATCAAAGATTTCACAAAACCGAAAAATGTACAAAAAATGTCACAAAACCTCAAGGAGATTACTGCAGAGTTTTCATGAAATCTTTGTTTCAAGATATTCAGCTGTTTCGTAAATTGCATTATTTTGTGAAATACTTCACCATTCGGTTGACTTCTATATAAAATCGTTGACAAAATCAGACAACTACATAATTTTTTGAGTAAATAGTAAGTAATATTTCACTTTGGGAAAATTGGAAAAATATACTAAAAATTTAAAGATTTCACAAAACCGAAAAATGTCTTAAAAGTTTTCATGAAATCTTTGTTTCAAGAAATTCAGCTGTTTCGTAAATTTCAATATTTTTTGAAATATTTCACCATTCTGTTGACTTCTAGATAAAATCGTTGACAAAATTAGACAAATTTCCTAAAAAAAATCAAAGATTTCACAAAACCTTTCTCAAACAAGTCAACCATATAGAGCATTTTGTAAAATTTCTTATTTTTAAAATTTTTAAAAATAAGAAATTTCACAAAATTGGATTACCGTTTCTAGAAAATCAAATGTTTAGTAAATTTCAAAATTTTTGGAAATATTTCATTTCAATGAGAAAGGTGGAAAAATGTCCTAAAAATCAAAGTTTTCACAAAACCACAAAAGATTACTGTAAAGTTTTAGGGAACATTTTCATAAGGAATTGCAGATAAAGTTTTAATGAAATCTTTGGATTTTTTGAATTTTTAACTAATTGGAAGACTGTTTCTGTAAAATCAACTGTTCAGTAAATTGCAAGCAATATTTCATTTCGATGTGAGAATTGGAAAAATGACTTACAAAATCAAAGTTTTCACAAAACCTCAAGAATGATTGACTTTCTAGATAAAAGCGTTGACAAAATCAGACAAATATCCTAAAAAATTAAAGATTTCTCAAAACCTTTCCCAAACAAGTCAACCGTATAGGGCATTTTGTAAAATTTCTTACTTTTAAAATTTTTAACTAATTGCGAAACGGTTTCTAGAAAATCAATTGTTTAGTAAATTTCAAGATTTTTTGAAATGATCCAAATATCAAAGTTTTCACAAAACGTCAAAAGATTACTGTAAAGTTTTTATGAAAAATGTCCTACGAAATCAAAGTTATCACAAAACCTCTAGATATTTTGCAATATTTCACTTTGGGAAAATTGGAAAAATATCCTAAAAATCAAAACTTTCAAAAAACTGTTCTTAAGACATAAAAGAGTGTAGGGCATTTTGCGAATTTTCTTAAGCAAATACATAATTTTTCGTCGTTTTGAGAAAATAGTAATATTTCACTTAAGGAAAATTATACTAAGAAATCAAACATTTCACAAAACCGAAAAATGTTCTAAGAATCAAAGTATCCACAAAACCTCAAGAAAATTACTGTAGAGTTTTCATGAAAATTTTGTTTAAAATAATTCAGCTGTTTCGTAAGTTGGAATATTTTGTGAAATATTTCACCATTTGGTTGACTTTTAGATAAAATCGTTGACAAAATCAGACAAATATCGTAAAAAATCAAAGATTTCACAAAACCGAAAAATGTCCTAAAATCAAAATTTTACAAAACCTCAAAAAGTATTACTGTAGAGTTTTCATGATATCTTTGTTTCAAAGAATTCAGCTGTTTCGTAAATTGCAATATTTTGTGAAATATTCCACCTTTCGATTGACTTCTAGATAAAATCGTTGACAAAATCAGACAAATATCCTAAAAAATCAAAGATTTCACAAAACCTTTCTCAAACAAGTCAACCGTATAGGGCGTTTTGTGAAATTTCTTATTTTTTTTTATCTAATTGGAAAACTGTTTCTAGTAAAGCAAATGTTTAAATTTCAAGATTTTGTGAAATGTCCTAAGAAATCAATGTTATCACAAAACTTTGTGAAAATTGAAAAAATCAAAATTTCAAAAAACCGTTCTCAAGAAATAAAAGAGTGTAGGGCATTTATCGTATTTTCTTAAGCAATTACATAATTTTTCGTCGTTTTGAGAAGATAATAATATTTCACTTTGGAAAAATTGGAAAAATATACTAAAAAATCAAAGATTTCACAAAACCGAAAAATGTCCTAAAAATCAAAGTTTCCACAAAACCACAAAGTTTTCACAAAACCTCAAGAAAGATTGACTTTCTAGATAAAATCGTTGACAAAATCAGACAAAAATCCTAAAAAATCAATGATTTCACAAAACGTTTCCAAAACAAGTCAAACGTATGGGGCATTTTGAGAAATTTCTTATTTTTTAAAAAATTGGAAAACTGTTTCTAGAAAATTAAATGTTTAGTAAATTTCAAGGTTTCGTGAAATATTTCATTTTGTTGAGAAAAGGGGAAAATATCCTAAAAATCAAAGTTTTCACAAAACCTCAAAAGATTACTGTAAAGTTTTCATGAAAGTCAAAGTTATCACAAAACCTCTGGATATTTTGCAATATTTAACTTTGGGAAAATTGGAAAAAATATCCTAAAAGATCAAAGATTTCTAAAAACTGTTCTCAAGAAATAAAAGAGTGTAGGGCATTTTGCGTATTTTCTTAAGCAAGTACATAATTTTTCGTCGTTTTGAGATGATAGTAATATACCAAAAAACGAAGATTTCACAAAACCGAAAAATGTCCTAAAAATCAAAGTTTTACAAAACCTAAAAAAATATTACTGTAGAGTTTTCATGAAATCTTTGTTTCAAGAAATACAGCTGTTTCGTAAATTGCAATATTTTGTGAAGTATTTCACCATTCGGTTGACTTCTATGTAAAATCGTTGACAAAATCAGACAAATATCTTAAAAAATCAAAGATTTCACAAAACCTTTCTCAAACAAGTCAACCGTAAAGCATTTTGTGAAATTTCTTATTTTTAAAATTTTTAACTAATTGGAAACCCGTCTCTAGAAAATCAAATGTTTAGTAAATTTCAAGATTTTGTGAAATATTTCATTTCGATTAGAGAATTAGAAAAATGCCTTACAAAGTTTTCACAAAACCTCATGAAAGATTGACTTTCTAGATAAAATCGTTGACAAAATCAGACAAATATCATAAAAAATCAAAGATTTCACAAAAGCGAAAAATGTCCTAAAAATCAAAGTTTTACAAAACCTTCAAAAATATTGCTGTAGAGTTTTCATGAAATCTTTGTTTCAGGATATACAGCTGTTTCGTCAATTGCAATATTTTGTGAAATATTTCAGCATTCGGTTGACTTCTAGATAAAATCGTTGACAAAATCAGACAAATATCCTAAAAAATCAATGATTTAACAGAACCTTTCTCAAACAAGTCAATCGTATAGGACATTTTGTGAAATTTCTTATCTTATAAAATTTTTAACTAATTGGAAAGATTTTGTGAAATATTTAATTTCGATGAGAGAATTTGAAAAATGTCTTACAAAATCAAAGTTTTCACAAAACCTCAAGAAAGATTGACTTTCTAGATAAAATTGTTGACAAAATCAGACAAATATCCTAAAAACTCAAAGATTTCACAAAACCGAAAAATGTCCTAAAAAGTTTTACAAAATCTCAGAAAAGATTGCTGTAGAGTTTTCACGAAATCTTTGTTTCAAATAACTCAGTTGTTTCGCAAATTAAAATTCAGTTGTTTCGCAATATTTTGTGAAATATTTCACCATTCGGTTGACTTCTAGATAAAATCGTTGACAAAATCAGACAAATATCCTAAAAAATCAAAAAATTCACAAAACCTTTCTCAAACAGGTAAACGATAAAGCATTTTGTGAAATTTCTTATTTTTAAAATTTGTAACTAATTGCAAAACCGTTTCTAGAAAATCAAATATTTAGTAAATTTCAAGGTTTTGTGAAATATTTCATTTTGTTGAGAAAAGGAAAAAAATGTCCTAAAAATCAAAGTTTTCACAAAATCTCAAAAGATAACGGTAAAGTTTTCATGAAAATCAAAGTTATCACAAAACCTCTGGATATTTTGCAATAATTCACTTTGGGAAAATTGGAAAAATATCCTGAAAATCAAAATTTTCTAAAAACTGTTCTCAAGACATAAAAGAGGGTAGGGCATTTTGCGAATTTTCTTAAGCATATACATAATTTTTCGTCGTTTTGAGAAGATAGTAATATTTCACTTAGGGAAAATTAGAAAATTATACTAAGAAATAAAAGATTTCACAAAATCGAAAAATGTCCTAAAAATCAATGTATTCACAAAACCTCAAAAAAGATTACTGTAGAGTTTTCATGAAATCTTTGTTTCAAGAAATTCAGCTGTTTCGTAAATTGCAATATTTTGTGAAATATTTCACCATTTGGTTGACTTCTAGATAAAATCGTTGACAAAATCTAGACAAATACCCTAAAAAATCAAAGATTTCACAAAACCGAAAAATGACCCTAAAAATCAAAGATTTCACAAAACCGAAAAATGTCCTAAAAATCAAAGTTTTACAAAACCACAAAAAAGATAACTGTAGAGTTTTCATGAAATCTTTGTTTCAAATAATTCAGCTGTTAGGTAAATTGCAATATTTTGTGAAATATTTCACCATTCGGTTGACTTCTAGATAAAATCGTTGACAAAAACAGACAAATATCCTAAAAAATCAAAGATTTCACAAAACCGAAGAATGTCCTAAAAATCAAAGTTTTACAAATCCTCAAAAAAGATTACTGTAGACTTTTCATGAAATCTTTGTTTCAAATAATTCAGCTGTTTCGTAAATTTCAATATTTTGTGAAATATTTCTCCATTCGGTTGACTTCTAGATAAAATCGTTGACAAAATCATACAAATATCCTAAAAAATCAAAGATTTCACAAAACCTTTCTCAAACAAGTCAACCGTGTAAAATTTCTTAGCATTTTGTTAAATTTCATATTTTTTAAATTTTTAACTAATTGGAACACTGTTTCTAGAAAATCAAAAGTTTTGTCAATTTCAAAATTTTGTGAAATATTTTATTTCGTTAAGAAAAGTAGAAAAAATGTCCTAAAAATCAAATCTTTAACAAAACCACAAGAGATTACTTTAAAGTTTTTATGAAAAATACCCCAAGAAAACAAAGTTATCACAAAACCTCTGGATATTTTGCAATATTTCACTTAGGGAAAACTAGAAAAATATCATAAAACATCAACGATTTCAAAAAACTGTTCTCAAGAACGAAATAAGCATTTTGCGTATTTTCTTAAGCAAATACATAATTTTTCGTCGTATCCTAGAGGTTTTGAGAAGATAGTAATATTTCACTCTGGGAAAGTTAGAAAAATAAACTATAAGCTCAAAGATTTCATAAAACCGAAAAATGTCCTCGAATTCAAAGTAATCACAAAACCTGCAGAAGATTGCTGTAGAGTTTTAATGAAATCTTTGTTTCAAATAATTCAGCTGTTTCGTAAATTGCAATATTTTGTAAAATATTTCACCATTCGGTTGACTTCTAGATAAAATCGTTGACAAAATCAGACAAATATCCTAAAATATCAAAGTTTTCACAAAACCTCAAAAGATTGCTGTAAAGTTTTAATGAAAGTTTTCACAAAACCTCATGAAAGATTGACTTTCTATATAAAATCGTTGATAAAATCAGACAAATATCCTAAAAAATCAAAGATTTCACAAAACCTTTCCCAAACAAGTCAACCGTGTAAAATTTCTTATTTTTTAAATTTTCATCTAAGTGGAAAACGGTTTCTAGACAATCAATTGTTTAGTAAATTTCAAGATTTTGTGAAATGATCTAAGAATCAAAGTTTTCACAAAACCTCAAAATATTACTGTAAAGTTTTCATGAAACATGTCATAAGAAATCAAAGTTATCACAAAACTTTGTGAAAATTGGAAAAATATGTAAAGATTTAAAAAAACCGTTCTCAAGAAATAAAAGAGTGTAGGGCGTTTTGCGTATTTTCTTAAGCAAATACATAATTGTTCGTCGTATTCTAGAGGTTTTGTGAAGATAGTAATATTTCACTTTGGGAAAATAAGAAAATTATACTAAAAAATCAAAGATTTCACAAAACCAAAAAATGTCCTAAAAATCAAATTTTTACAAATCCCCAAAAAAGATTACTGTAGAGTTTTCATGAAATCTTTGTTTCAAATAATTCAGCTGTTTCGTAAATTGCAATATTTTGTGAAATATTTCACCATTCGGTTGACTTCTAGTAAATTTCAAGGTTTCGTGAAATATTTCATTTTGTTGAGAAAAGGGAAAAATGTCCTAAAAATCAAAGTTTTCACAAAATCTCAAAAGATTACTGTAAAGTTTTCATGAAAATCAAAGATATCACAAAACCTCTGGATATTTTGCAAAATTTCACATTGGGAAAATTGGAAAAATATCCTAAAAAATCAAAGATTTCAAAAAACTGATCTCAAGAAATAAAAGAGTGTAGGGCATTTTGCGTATTTTCTTAAGCAAGTACATAATTTTTCGTCGTTTTGAGAAAGATTACTGTAAAGTTTTAGTGAATTTTTTTATAAGGTACCTTTCCCAAACAAGTCAACCGTATAGGGAATTTTATAAAATTTCTTATTTTTAAAATTTTTATCTAATTGGAAAACGGTTTCTAGAAAATCAATTGCTTAGAAAATTTTAAGATTTTGTGAAATGATCTAAAAATCAAAGTTTTCACAAAACCTCAAAAGATTACTGTAAAGTTTAGTGAAACTTTTCATAAGGAATTGCAGATATTTCTACCTTTTATAGAGTTTTCATGAAAACTTTGGAATTTTTGACAAGATCAGACAAATGTCCTAAAAAATCAAAGATTTCACAAAACCTTTCCCAAACAAGTCAACCGTGTAAAATTTCTTATTTTTAAAATTTTTATCTAAGTGGAAAACGGTTTCTAGACAATCAATTGTTTAGTAAATTTCAAGATTTTGTGAAAGATCTAAAAAGCAAAGTTTTCACAAAACCTCAAAATATTACTGTAAAGTTTTCATGAAACATGTCATAAGAAATGAAAGTTATCACAAAACTTTGGGAAAATTGGAAAAATATTCAAAGATTTAAAAAACCGTTCTCAAGAAATAAAAGAGTGTAGGGCATTTTGCGTATTTTCTTAAGCAAAAACATAATTGTTCGTCGTATTCTAGAGGTTTTGAGAAGATAGTAATATTTCGCTTTGGGAAAATTAGAAAATTATACTAAAAAATCAAAGATTTCACAAAACCGAAAAATGTAGTAAAAATCAAAGTATTCACAAAACCTCAAGAAGACTACTGTAGAGTTTTTATGAAATCTTTGTTTCAAATTATTCGGCTGTTTCATCAATCATAGATTTCACAGAAACAAGTCAACCGTATAGAGCATTTTGGAAAATTCTTATTTTTAGAAATTTTAATTTTAGTAAATTTTAAGATTTTGTGAAATGATCTAAAAATCAAAGTTTTCACAAAACCTCTGGATATTATGCAATATTTCACTTTGGGAAAATTGGAAAAATATCCTAAAGTCAAAAATTTCAAAAAACTGTTCTCAAGAAAGAAAAGAGTGTAGGGCATTTTGCGTATTTTCTTAAGCAAATACATAATGGTTCGTCGTATTCTAGATGTTTTGAGAAGATAGTAATATTTCACTTTGGGAAAATTAAAAAATCAGACAAATATCCTAAAAAATAAAAGATTTCACAAAACCTTTCTCAAACAAGTCAACCGTATAGGGCATTTTGTAAAATTTCTTATTTTTTAAATTTTTATCTAATTGAAAAACTGATCTAGAAAATCAATTCTTTAGTAAATTTCAAGATTTTGTGAAATGATGTAAAAATCAAAGTTGCACAAAATATTACTGTAAAGTTTTCATGAAAAGTATCCTAAGAAAGCAAAGTCATCGCAAAACTTTGGGAAAATTGGAAAAATATCCTAAAAAATAAAGATTTCTAAAAACTGTTCCCAAGAAATTAAAGAGTGTAGGGCATTTTGCGTATTTTCTTAAACAAATATATAATTTTTCGTCGTATTTAGAGGTTTTGAGAAGATAGTAATATTTCACTTTGGGAAAATTGGCAAAATATACTAAAAATCAAAGATTTCACAAAACCGAAAAATATCCTAAAAATCAAAGTTTTACAAAACCTCAAAAAAGATTAATGTAGGGTTTTCATGAAATATATTTTTTTTTTTTCAAGAAATTCAGCTGTTTCGTAAATTGCAATATTTTGTGAAATATTTCACCATTCGGTTGACTTCTAGATAAAATCGTTGACAAAATCAGACAAATATCGTAAAAAATCAAAAATTTTACAAAACTTTCTCAAACAGGTAAACAGCATAGGGCGTTTTGTGAAATTTCTTATTTTTTAAATTTCTAACTAATTGGAAAATCGTTTCTAGAAAACCAAATGTTTAGAAATTTTCAAAATTATGTGAAATTATCATTTCGCTGAGAAAAGTGGAGAAAAGTCCTAAAAATCAAAGTTTTCACAAAACCTCAAGAGATTACTGTAAAGTTTTAGTGAAATTTTTCATATGGAATTGCAGGTATTTCAACTTTTTATAGAGCTTTCACAAATCCAAAAATTTCATGGATTTTTGAATTTTTAACTAATTGGAAGACCGTTTCTAGAAAATCAACTGTTCAGTAAATTGCAAGATTTTGTGAAATATTTCTTTTCTATGAGAGAACTGGAAAAATGCCTTGCAAAATCAAAGTTTTCATGAAAAATGTCCTAAAAGAGAACTGGAAAAATGCCTTGCAAAATCAAAGTTTTCATGAAAAATGTCCTAAGAAATCAAAGTTATCACAAAACTTTGGGAAAATTGGAAAAATATGCAAAGATTTCAAAAAACCGTTCTCAAGAAATAAAAGAGTGTAGGGCATTTTGCGTATTTTCTTAAGCAAATACATAATTTTTCGTCTTATTCTAGAGATTTTGAGAAGATAGTAGTATTTTACTTTGGGAAAATTGTAAAATTATACTAAAAAATCAAAGATTTCACAAAACCGAAAAAAGTCCTAAAATCAAAGTAGTCACAATACCTCAAGAAGATTACTGTAGAGTTTTCATGATATTTTTGTATCATGAAATGTTTCACCATTCGGTTGACTTCTAGATAAAATCGTTTACAAAATGAGACAAATATCCTAAAAAATCAAAAATTTCAAAAAACCTTTCTCAAACAAGTCAACCGTATAGGGCATTTTGTCAAATTTCTTATTTTTTAAATTTTTAACTAATTGAAAAACCGTTTCTAGAAAATCAAATGTTTAGTAAATTTCAAGATTTTGTGAAATATTTCATTTTGTTGAGAAAAGGGAAAAATGTCCTAAAAATCAAAGTTTTCACAAAACCTCAAAAGATTACGGTAGAGTTTCATGAAAAATGCCCTAAGAAAACAAAGTTATCACAAAACATCTCGATATAATATTTCACTTTGGGAAAACTGGAAAAATATCGTAAAACATCAAAGATTTCAAAAAACTGTTCTCATTTTGCGTATTTTCTTAAGCAAATACATAATTTTTCATCGTATTCTAGAGGTTTTGAGATGATAGTAATATTTTACTTTGGGAAAATTGGGAAAATTGGAAAAATATACTAAAAATCAAAGATTTCACAAAACCGAAAAAATGTCCTAAAAATCAAAGTTTTACAAAACATCAAAAAAGATTACTGTAGAGCTTTCATGAAATCTTTGTTTCAAGAAATTCAGCTGTTTCGTAAATTGCAATATTTTGTGAAATATTCCATCATTCGATTGACTTCTAGATAAAATCGTTGACAAAATCAGACAAATATCCCAAAAATCAAAGATTTCACAAAACCGTTCTCAAACAAGTCAACCGTATAGAGCATTTTGTGAAATTTCTTATTTTTAAAATTTTTAAATAATTGGAATACCTTTTCTAGAAAATCAAATCTTTAGTAAATTTCAAAATTTTGTGAAATATTTCATTACGTTGAGAAAAGTGGAAAAATGCCCTAAAAATCAAAGTTTTCACAAAACCACAAAAGATCACTGTAAAGTTTTAGTGAAATTTTTCATAAGGAATTGCAGATATTTTTACTTTTTATAGAGTTTTCATGAAATCTTTGGACTTTTTGAATTTTTAACTAATTGGAAGACTGTTCAGTAAATTACAAGATTTTGTGAAATATTTCGTTTCTATGAGAGAATTGGAAAAATGCCTTTCAAAATCAAGGTTTTCATAAAACCTCAAGAAAGATGTACTTTCTAGATAAAAACGTTCACAAAATCAGACAAATATCTTAAAAAATCAAAGATTTCACAAAACTTTTCCCAAACAAGTCAACCGTATAGGGCATTTTGAGAAATTTCTTATTTTTTAAATTTTTATCTAATTGGAAAACTGTTTCTAGTAAATGAAATGTTTAGTAAATTTCAAGATTTTGTGAAATGACCTAAAAATCAAAGTTTTCACAAAACCTCAAAAGATTACTGTAAAGTTTTCATGAAAGATATCCTTACTTTGGGAAAATTGGAAAAATATGCAAAGATTTCAAAAAACCGTTTTCAAGAAATAAAAGAGTGTAGGGCATTTTGCGTATTTTCTTAAGCAAATACATAATTTTTCGTCGTATTCTAGAGATTTTGAGAAAATGGGGAAATTAGAAAATTATACCAATAAATCAAATTATTAACAAAACCTCAAGAAGATTACTCTAGAGTTTTCATGAAATATTTGTTTCAAACAATTCAGCTGTTTTGTAAATTGCAATATTTTGTGAAATATTTCACCATTCGGTTGACTTCTAGATAAAATCGCTGACAAAACCAGACAAATATCCTAAAAATTCAAAGATTTCTCAAAGCTTTTTGAAACATGTCAACCGTATAGGGCATTTTGTGAAATTTCTTATTTTTAAAATTTTAACTAATTGGAAAATCGTTTCTAGAAAATCAAATGTTTAGTAATTTTCAAAATTTTGTGAAATTATCATTTCGTTGAGAAAAGTGAAAAAATTTCCTAAAAATCAAAGTTTTCACAAAACCTCAAAGATTACTGTAAAGTATTAGTGAAATTTTTCATAAGGAATTGCAGATATTTCTACTTTTTATAGAGTCTTCATGAAATCTTCGGATTTTTTGAATTTTTAACTAATTGAAAGACTGTTTCTAGAAAATTAACTGTTCAATAAATTGTAAGATTTTGTGAAATATTTCTTATCTATGAGAGAATTGAAAAAATGTAAGAAATTATAGTCGGGCGAGGCCGACCATATAGTACCCCACACCTGTTACAAAAAGTTGAATTGTACCTTTCCTCAGATATACTTAAGCCGTTTACTGTTGAATAAAATTGTGGACATTTAAGTCGAATTTTGAAGGGGGTTTTGAAAAAGCCCAAGGGTCATCAAGGCTAGTATAGAACTTGGTTTTGCAGCTTTTTTTCGAGATACGAGTATATTAAACATAATTATGAACTTAAAAGCCCTATTCGAGTGTTCAGTTGTATGGGGGCTAGGTGAGATAATGGACCGATGTTAACCATTTTCAACAGACTTCGTCTACGGTACCATAAAAGATCATGTGCCAAATTTCATTGAATTGTCTTCATAATTGCGACCTGTAGTTTGATTACAAGGTTTACAAGCCCAATTCAGGGGTTCAGTTGTATGGGGGCTAAGTGAAATAATGGACTGATCGTAGCCATTTTCAATAGGCTTCGTTCCTGGCACAAAAGAAGATCATGTACCAAATTTCATTGAATTATCTTCAAAATTGCGACCTGTAGTTTGATTACAAGGTTTACATGGACGGATTGACATAGCAAAATCGACTCAGAAAATGATTCTAAGCCGATTGGTATACTTATAGGTGCGTATAGGACCAATATTATTGTGCGTTACAAACATCAGCACAAACCCAACATACCCTCCCCACTAAAGTGGTGTAGGGTATAAAAATCAAAGATTTCACAAAACCGAAAAATATCCTAAAAATCAAAGTATTCACAAAAAATCAAGAAGATTACTGTAGAGTTTTCATGAAATCTTTGTGTATCGCAAATTGCAATATTTTGTGAAATATTTCACCATTCGGTTGACTTCTAAATAAAATCATTGACAAAATGAGACAAACATCCTAAAAAATCAAAAATTTCACAAAAACTTTCTCCAACAGGTAAACCGTATTGTGAAATTTCTTATTTTTAAATTTTTAACTAATTGGAAAACCGTTTCTAGAAAATCAAATGTTTAGTAAATTTCAAGATTTTGTGAAATATTTCATTTTGTTGAGAAAAGGGAAAAATGTCCTAAAAATCAAAGTTTTCACAAAACCTCAAAAGATTACTGTAAAGTTTTCATGAAAAATGCCCTAAGAAATCGAAGTTATCACAAAACCTCAGGATATTTTGCAATATTTCAATTTTGAAAACTGGAAAAATATCCTAAAACATCAAAGATTTCAAAAAACTGTTCTCAAGACATAAAGCAAATACATAATTTTTCGTCGTTTTGAGAAGATAGTAATATTTCACTTTGGGAAAATTGGAAAAATATACTAAAAAATCAAAGATTTCACAAAACCGAAAAATGTCCTAAAAATCAAAATTTTACAGATTACAGATTTTTAACTAATTGGAATACCGTTTCTATAAAATCAACTGTTCAGTAAATTGCAAGATTTTGTGAAATATTTCATTTCGATGAGAGAATTGGAAAAATGCCTTACAAAATCAAAGTTTTCACAAAACCTTAAGAAAAATTGGAAAACGGTTTCCCGAAAAGTTTTCACAAAACCTCAAAAGATTATTGTAAAGTTTTCATGAAAAATGTCCTAAGAAATCAAAGTTATCACAAAACTTTGGGAAAATTGGACAAATATCCTAAAAAATCAAAGATTTCAAAAAAACGTTCTCAAGAAATAAAAGAGTGTATGTTATTTTGTGTATTTTCTTAAGCCAATACATAATTTTTTGTCGTATTTTACAGGTTTTGAGAAGATAGTAATATCTCACCTTGGGAAAATTAGAAAAATATACTAAAAAAATTTAAGAAATTATAGTCGGGCGAGGCCGACCATATAATACCCTACACCTGGTACAAAAAAATGTGATTTAGTTTTCATAATAAAGCATTTAAGTTGAATTGTACCTTGCCTCAGATATACTTAAGCCATTTATTGTTGAATAAAATTGTGGACATTTAAGTCGAATTTTGAAGGGGGCTTTGAATAGGGGCTATGGTCAAATGAGACCCTATAATTAAAAAATTCAAGAGGGTCATCAAGGCTAGTATAGAACTTGGTTTTGCAGCTTTTTTTCGAGATACGATTATATTAAATATAATTATGAACTTAAAAGCCCTATTCGGGTGTTCAGTTGTATGGGGGTTAGGTGAAATAATGGACAGATGTTAACCATTTTCAGCAGGCTTCGTATCCGGTACCATTACCAGTACCATTATCTTCAATTTGGCGACCTGTAGTTTGATTACAATGTTTACAAGCCCTATTCGGGTGTTCAGGTGTATGGGGGCTAGGTGAGATAATGGACCGATGTTAACCATTTTCAACAGTATTCGTCTACGATACCATAAAAGATCATGTGCCAAATTTCATTGAATTGTCTTCATAATTGCGACCTGTAGTTTGATTACAAAGTTTACAAGCCCAATTCAGGGGTTCAGTTGTATGGGGGCTAGGTGAAATAATGGACCGATCGTAACCATTTTCAATAGGCTTCGTTCCTGGGACAAGAAGATCATGTACCAAATTTCATTGAATTATCTTCAAAATTGCGACCTGTAGTTTGATTACAAGGTTTGCATGGACGGATAGCAAAATCGACCCAGAAAATGATTCTAAGCCGATTGGTATACTTTTAGGTGCGTATAGGACCAATATTATTGTGCGTTACAAACATCAGCACAAACCCAACATACCCTCCCCACTAAAGTGGTATAAAGTGAAATCAAAGTATTCACAAAACCTCAAGAAGATTACTGTAGAGTTTTCATGAAATCTTTGTGTTTCGCAAATTGCAATATTTTGTGAAATATTTCACCATTCGGTTGACTTCTAAATAAAATCGTTGACAAAATGAGACAAACATCCTAAAAAATCAAAAATTTCACAAAAACTTTCTCAAACAGGTAAACCGTATTGTGAAAATTCTTATTAAAATTAAAATTTCACAAAAACTTTCTCAAACAGGTAAACCGTATTGTGAAAATTCTTATTTTTAAATTTTTAACTAATTGGAAAACCGTTTCTAGAAAATCAAATGTTTAGTAAATTACAAGATTTTGTGAAATATTTCATTTTGTTGAGAAAAGGAAAAAATGTCCTAAAAATCAAAGTTTTCACAAAACCTCAAAAGATTACTGTAAAGTTTTCATGAAAAATGCCCTAAGAAATCAAAGTTATCACAAAACCTCTGGATATTTTGCAATATTTCAATTTGGGAAAACTGGAAAAATATCCTAAAACATCAAAGATTTCAAAAAACTATTCTCAAGACATAAAGCAAATACATAATTTTTCGTCGTTTTGAGAAGATAGTAATATTTCACTTTGGGAAAATTGGAAAAATATACTAATCAACTGTTCAGTAAAGATTTTGTGAAATATTTCATTTCGATGAGAGA
Organism: Lucilia sericata; assembly: GCF_015586225.1. Lineage (NCBI taxonomy): Eukaryota > Metazoa > Arthropoda > Insecta > Diptera > Calliphoridae > Lucilia > Lucilia sericata. The sequence goes on along the minus strand of NW_023994343.1, from coordinate 33,667 downwards.
ATTGGAAAAATGCCTTACAAAATCAAAGTTTTCACAAAACTATTAGAAAAATTGGAAAACGGTTTCTCGAAAAGCAATTGTTTAGTAAATTTCAAGATTTTGTGAAATGATCTAAAAATCAAAGTTTTCACAAAACCTCAAAAGATTACTGTAAAGTTTTCATGAAAAATGTCCTAAGAAATCAAAGTTATCACAAAACTTTGGGAAAATTGGAAAAATATCCTAAAAAATCAAAGATTTGAAAAAACCGTTCTCAAGAAATAAAAGAGTGTACGTCATTTTGCGTATTTTCTTAAGCAAATACATAATTTTTCCTCGTATTCTAGAGGTTTTGAGTAGACAGTAATATTTCACTTTGGAAAAATTGGAAAATATACTAAAAAATTAAAGATTTCACAAAACCGAAAACTTTCCTAAAAATCAATGTTTTACAAAACCTCAATAAAGATTAATGTAGAGTTTCCATGAAATCTTTGTTTCAAGAAATTCAGTTGTTTCGTAAATTGCAATATTTTGCGAAATATTTCACCATTCGGTTGACTTCTAGATAAAATCGTTGACAAAATCAGACAAAATCCTAACAAATCAAAGATTTCACAAAACCTTTCTCAAATAAGTCAACCGTATAGAGCATTTTGTAAAATTTGTTATTTTTAAACTTTTTAACTAATTGGAATACCGTTTCTAGAAAATCAAAGTTTAGCAAATTTCAAAATTTTGTGAAATATTTCATTTCGTTGAGAAAAGTGGAAAAATGTCCTAAAAATCAAAGTTTTCACAAAACCACAAAAGATTACTTTAAAGTTTTAGTGACATTTTTCATAAGGAGTTGGAGATATTTCTACTTTTTATAGAGTTTTCATGAAATCTTTGGATTTTCTGAATTTTTAACTAATTGGAAGGCTGTTTCTAGAAAATCAACTGTTCAAAAAATTGCAAGATTTTGTGAAATATTTCCTTTCTATGAGAGAATTGGAAAAATGCCTTTCAAAATCAAGGTTTTCACAAAACCTCAAGAAAGATTGACTTTCCAGATAAAATCGTTGACAAAATCTGACAAATATATTTTACAAATCAAAGATTTCACAAAACTTTTCCCGAAGAAGTCAACCGTATAGGACATTTTGTGAAATTTTTTATTTTTTGAATTTTTTACTACTTGAAAAAGTTGTTTCTAGAAAATCAAATTTTTAACTGATTGGAAAATCATTTCTAGAAAATCAAATATCTAGTAAATTTTCAAAATTATGTGATATTATTTCATTTCGTTGAGAAAAGTGAAAAAATGCCCTAAAAATCAAAGTTTTCACAAAACCTCAGAGACTACTGTAAAGTTTTCATGAAAAATGTCCTAAGAAATCAAGGTTGTCACAAAACTTTGGGAAAATTGGAAAAATATGCTAAGATTTTAAAAACAGTTCTCAAGAAATAATATAGTGTATTTCATTTTGCGTATTTTCTTAAGCAAATACATAATTTTTCGTCGTATTCTAGAGGTTTTGAGAAGATAGTAATATTTCACTTTGGGATAATTAGAAAATTATACTAAAATATCAAAGATTTCACTAAACCGAAAAATGTCCTAAAATCAGTGTTCACAAAACCTCAAGAATATTATTGTAGAGTTTTCATGAAATCTTTGTTTCAAGAAATTCAGCTGTTTCGTAAATTGCAATATTTTGTGAAATATTTCACCATTCGGTTGACTTCTAGATAAAATCGTTGACAAAATCAGACAAATATCCTAAAAAATCAAAGATTTCACAAAACCTTTCTAAAACAGGTAAACCGTATAGGGCATTTTGTGAAATTTCTTATTTTTAAAATTTTTAACTAATTGGAAAACCGTTTCTAGAAAATCAAATGTTCAGTAAATTTCAAGATTATGTGAAATGATCTAAAAGTCAAAGTTTTCACAAAACCTCAATACATTACTGTAAAGTATTCATGAAAAATGTCCTAAGAAATCGAAGTTATCACAAAACTTTGGGAAAATTGAAAAGATATCCTAAAAAAATCAAAGATTTCAAAAAAACCGTTCTCAAGAAATAAAAGAGTGTAGGGCATCTTGCGCATTTTCTTTGGCAAATACATACTTTTTCGTCGTATTCTAGAGATTTTGAGAAGATAGTAATATTTTACTTTGGGAAAATTAGAAAATTATACTAAAATATCAAAGATTTCACAATACCGCAAAATGTCCTAAAAATCAAAGTATTCACAAAACCTCAAGAAGATTACTGTAGAATTTTCATGAAATCTTTGTTTCAAGAAATTCAGCTGTTTCGTAAATTGCAATATTTTGTGGAATATTTCACCATTCGGTTTACAAAATCAGATAAATATCCTAAAAATTAAAAGATTTCACAAAACCTTTCTCAAACAAGTCAACCGTATAGGGCACTTTGTGAAATTTCTTATTTTTAAAAATTTTAACTAATTTTTAAAAATAAAAAATTTTTAACTAATTCTGGAAAATCAAATGTTTAGTAAATTTTCATTATGTGAAACAATCATTTCGTTGAGAAAAGTGAAAAAAAGTTTTCATAAACCTCGAAAGATTACTGTAAACTTTTAGTGAAATTTTTCATAAATCTTTGTGTTTTTTCAATTTTTAAAATCAACTGTTCAGTAAATTGCAAGATTTTGTGAAATATTTCTTTTCTATGGGAAATTGGAAAAATGCCTTTCAAAATCAAAGTTTTCACAAAATCTCAAGAACGATTGTCATTCTAGATAAAATCCTTGACAAAATCAGACAAACATCCTAAAAAATCAAAGATTTAACAAAAGTTTTCCCAAACAAGTCAACCGTATAGGGCATTTTGTGAAATTTCTTATTTTTTAAATATTTAACCAATTGGAAAACTGTTTCTAGAAAATGAAATGTTTAGTAAATTTCAAAGATTTTGTGAAATAATCTAAAAATCAAAGTTTTCACAAAACCTCAATACATTACCTAAAATGTCCTAAGAAATCAAAGTTATCACAAAACTTTGGGAAAATTAAAAAGATATCCTAAAAAATCAAAGATTTCAAAAAACTGTTCTCAAGAAATAAAAGTGTAGGGCATCTTGCGTATTTTCTTAAGCAAATCCATAATTTTTCTTCGTATTCTAGAGGTTTTGAGAAGATAGTTATATTTCATTTTGGGAAAATTGGAAAAATATACTAAAAAATCAAAGATTTCAAAAAACCGAAATAGTCTTAAAAATCAAAGTTTTACAAAACCTCAAAAAGATTGCTCTAGAGTTTTCATGAAATCTTTGTTTCAAGAAATTCAGCTGTTTCGTGAATTGCAATATTTTGTGAAATATTTCACCATTCGGTTGACTTCTATATAAAATCGTTGACAAAATCAGACAAATATCCTAAAAAATCAAAGATTTCACAAAACCTCTCTCAAACAAGTCAACCGTATAAGGCATTTTGTGAAATTTATTATTTTTAAATTTTTAACTAATTGGAAAACCGTTTCTAGAAAATCAAATGTTTAGTAAATTTCAAGATTTTGTGAAATGATTTAAAAATCAAAGTTTTCACAAAACCCCAAAAGATTTCATGAAAAATGTCCTAAGAAATCAAAATTATCACAAAACTTTGGGAAAATTGGAAAAATATCCTAAAAGGTCAAAGATTTCAAAAAACCGTTGTCAAGAAATAAAAGAGTGTAGGGCATTTTGCGTATTTTCTTAAGCAAATACATAATTTTTCGTCGTATTTTAGAGAAGATAGTAATATTTCGCTTTGGAAAAATTAGAAGAATATGCTATAAGTTCAAAGATTTAACAAAACCGAAAAATGTCATAAAAATCAAAATTTTCATAAAACCTAAAAAAAGATTAATGTAGAGTTTTCATGAAATCCTTGTTTCAAGAAATTCAGTTGTTTCGTAAATTGCAATATTTTGTGAAATAATCCATCATTCGATTGACTTCTAGATAAAATCGTTGACAAAATCAGACAAATATCCTAAAAAGTCAAAGATTTCACAAAACCTTTCTCAAACAAGTCAACCGTATAGGGCATTTTGTGATGTTTATTATTTTTAACTAATTGGAAAATCGTTTCTAGAAAATCAAATGTTAAGTAAATTTTCAAAATTATGTGAAATTATCATTTCGTTGAGAAAAGTGAAAAATGTTCTATAAATCAAAGTTTTCACAAAACCTCAAAAGATTACTGTAAAGTTTTAGTAAATTTTTTCATAAGGAATTGCAGATATTTCTACTTTTTATAGATTTTTCATGAAATCTTTGGATGTTTTGAATTTTTAGCTAATTGGAGGACTGTTTCCAGAAAATCAACTGTTCAGTAAATTGCAAGATTTTGTGAAATATTTCTTTTCTATAAGAGAATTTGAAAAATGCCTTTCAAAATCAAAGTTTTCACAAAACCTCAAGAAAGATTGACTTTCTAGATAAAATCGTTGACAAAATCAGACAAATATCGAAAAAAATCAAAGATTTCTTATTTTTTAAATTTTTAACTAATTGGAAAACTGTTTCTAGATAACGAAATGTTTAGTAAATTTTAAGATTTTGTGACATGTCCTAAAAATCAAAGTTTGCACAAAACCTCAAAAGATTACTGTAAAGTTTTTATGAAAAATATCCTAAGAAATCAAAGTTATCACAAAACTTTGGGAAAATTGGAAAAATACGCAAATATTTCAAAAAGCCGTTCTCAAGAATTAAATGGGTGTGGGGCATTTTGCGTATTTTCTTATGCAAATACATAATTTTTCATCGTACTCTAGAGATTTTGAGAAGATAGTAATATTTCATTTTGGAAAATTAGAAAATTATACAAAAAAATCAAAGATTTCACAAAACCGAAAAATGTCATAAAAATCAAAGTATTCACAAAACCTCAAGAAGATTACTGTAGAGTTTTCATGAAGTCTTTGATTCAAATAATTCAGCTGTTTCGTAAATTAAAATATTTTGTGAAATATTTCATCGTTCGGTTAACTTCTAGATAAAATCGTTGACAAAATCAGACAAATATCCTAAAAAATCAAAGATTTCACAAAACCTTTCTCAAACAAGTCAACCGTATAGGGCATTTTGTGAAATTTCTTATTTTTTAAATTTCTAACTAATTGGAAAATCGTTTTTAAAAATCAAATGTTTAGTAAATTTTAAAAATTATGTGAAATTATCATTTCGTTGAGAAAAGTGAAATATTGTCTTAAAAATGTTGCGTATTTTCTTAAGCAAATACATAATTTTTCGTCGTATTCCAGAGGTTTTGAGAAGATAGTAATTATACCCTACACCACTTTAGTGGGAAGGGTACTATGCGTTTGTGCTGATGGTTGTAACGCACTAAAATATTACTACTATGCCCACCTTACAGTATACACTATATAGAAAGTGATTCTGAGGCGATCGATACAGGACTTCATTTGACCCTAGCCCCCATACAAAGCCGCCTTCAGAAAGTGTTTTGAATATCCGAAATTCACTTATTAACACTGTTATTGCAATGAAATTTAGCACAGACAAATATTATATGTATTTATATATATATTTGTATAATCTATAGATTTTTATAATTTATCCAGGCAATTTTATCGGGGTCGGTCCACATTTGATCCTATCCCCCATATAAAGCCTCTTTTAGAAAATTAGTTTTTCGTCAATAAATTGCTTAAATAAATCGGAATCAATGTAATATTCAAGATAAATGCATTGTTATGAAAAATAAATCCTATTTAATATTCATAACTGGTGTAGGGTATCATATGGTCGGTCACGCCCGACTATAATTTTTTACTTGTATTTCTCTTTGAGAAAATTAGAAAAATATTGTAAAAGATCAAAGATTTCACAAAAACGAAAAATGTTTTAAAAATCAAAGTTTTCAAAAACCTCAAAAAAGATTACTGTAAGGTTTTCATGAAATCTTTGTTTCAAGAAATTTAGCTGTTTCGAAATTGCAATATTTTGTGAAATATTTCACCATTCGGTTGACTTCTAGATAAAATCGTTGGCAAAATCAGACAAATATCCTAAAAAATCAAAGTTTTCACAAAACCTCAAAAGATTACTGTAAAGTTTTCACGAAAAATGCCCTAAGAAATCAAAGTTATCACAAAACCTCTGGATAGTTTGCAATATTTCACTTTGGGAAAATTGGAAAAATATCCTAAAAATCAAAGAATTCATTTTGCGTTTGAGAAGATATTAATATTTCACTTTGGGAAAATTGGAAAAATATATTAAAAAATCAATGATTTCACAAAACCGAAAAATGTCCTAAAAATCAAAGTTTTACAAAACCTAAAAAAATTTTATTGTAGAGTTTTCATGAAATCTATGTTTTAAAAAATTCTGGTGATTCGTAAATTGCAATATTTTGTGAAATATTTCACCATTCGGTTGACTTCTAGATAAAATCGTTGACAAAATCAGACAAATATCCTAAAAATTCAAAAATTTCACAAAACCTTTCTCAAATAGGGCTTTTGTGAAATTTCTTATTTTTTAAATTTTTAACTAATTGGAAAATCGTTTCTAGAAAATCAAATGTTTAGTAAATTTTTCAAATTATGTGAATACATAATTTTTCGTCGTATTCTAGAGGTTTTGAGAATATAGTAATATATCACTTTGGGAAAATTAGAAAAATATACTAAAGGATCAAAGATTTCACAAAATCGAAAAATGTCCTAAAAATGTAAACCGTAAAGTTTTCAAGGTTGGTAGGTAGGTAGGTTGATAGGTCGATATCGGGCATGTTGTGCGCTCTTTATCATACAAAAAAAGGGAACTAAATGAACTATTTTTCAGTGTACATAAACTCAGTTTCCTGAACGTAATTCCTAAGAATCTTCCAATCAGTGTTAGTCAGAAATGTTATTTCCGGAATAACATCACTTCCAAGATACTTGGATCTAACTTCGACGAATGCCTGGCAGTGGCAAAGAAAGTGCTCCAGAGTTTCACTGTCCTCTCCACATGCTCTACATTCGTCTGAATCCGCGCGTCCAATTTTGCATAGATGTGCTCGTAATCCTGTGTGTCCACTCAGACTACGTACCATCATACTAACTTCAGACTTGCTCATTTTGAGGAGATTTTTCGTCTTGCTCTCATCAGGGTCACCCCATAGGATCTTCGTGGTTCTACCCACTGTTTCATTATTCCAAGAGGCCTTATGGAATTCTCTCACCCATATTTTTAGTTCAGCTTTTGTTGCATCGAATGGTTTCGCTCTTGTCAGTTTAACTGCCTCGAACTCCCTACCCTTTAAAGCTATTACATTCGCCCTTTCGTTACCGACTACTCCCGAGTGGGCTGGTACCCATATGCTGTGAACCTTACCTCTGGGAGAGTATGCCATATTTCTCTTTGGGAAAATTAGAAAATTACCCTAAAAAATCTTTGATTTTTTCAAAAATCTGTTCTCAAGAAATAAAAGAGTGTTGGGCATTTTGCGTATTTTCTTAAGCAAATACATAATTTTTCGTCGTATTCTAGATGTTTTGAGAAGAAAGTAATATTTCACTTTGGGAAAATTGGAAAAATATACTAAAAAATCAAAGATTTCAAAAACTGTTCTCAACAAATAAGAGAGTGTAAGTCATTTTGCGTATTTTCTTAAGCAAGTACATAATTTTTCGTCGTATTCTAGAAGTTTTGAGAAGATAGTAATATTTCACTTTGGGAAAATTATATAAATATACTAAAAAATCAAAGATTTCACAAAACCGAAAAATGGTTTTGCGTTTGTCAGGTTAACTGCCTCGAGCTCCATTCCCTTTAAAGCTATTACATTCGCCCTTTCGTTACCGACTACCTTACCTCTGGGAGAATATTCAGTTAAAGCTTTCTTACAATCCAATACGGTCTTGGATTTTGTTCTATCGCCTGATATCGCCCTAATTGCCTTCTGGCTGTCGGTAAATATATTAAGCGCTGTGGGTGCCATATTTATTCTAATCCAATTTACGCATTCCGTTATTGCTCGTACTTCTGCCTGGAAGCTTGTGTTATGATTTGGTAAACGGTGGTATATTTCTGTTTCTGGGTCTTCAATATAGAAACCCAGCCCCACTTTGTCCCCCAATTTAGAGGCATCCGTGTAACAACGGATTCCTAATGGTATTTGCTCTAATGTTCCGCTTGACCAAGACATTCTATCTGGGATCAGCGTTTCAAAGTTTCTGACATATTCTGTGTCTGGTACACGATCAGGCACGTCCGATGATTGTGTATAACCTTCCAATGTGTCTAGTATACATTGATGACGTGTCCTATAACCGCTTTTGGCCAGTTCGCCTAAAGTAAAGAGCCGTTCGGCTGTAAGCGCCGCCTCATATCTGAAATATGTTTCAATGGGTGGAATATCTAGCAACGTTTCCAGAGCGTTGGTTGAAGTAGTACACATGGCACCACTTATACCCAAGCAACATGTACGCTGAACTCCCTGTAGTAGTTTGATATTGCACTTTTTGTCTAAAGCAGTCCACCAGATTATTGAAGCATAAGCTAGAATTGGTCTAATTACACTTTTATAAAGCCAATTTGTCATAGTAGGACTAAGATCCCATTTCATGCCTATAGTTCTACTTCATATCGCCCAGCACCGACGTGCCTTGTTGATCCTATCCTCTATATGGTGTCTCCATTTTAATTTCCGGATTACACCTAAGTACTTAACTTTGTCTGTCACTGGTATCTTCTTGCCCAGGAAGCAAGGTTCAGTATAAGTAGAAATTTTTGTCTTTCTTGTGAGAAGACAGATTTCCGCTTTTGCCGGGTTAACATTGAAGCCTCTCGGTTGAGCCCAGCTCAAGGCCGTATTCAGATTCGAATAGCTAGATTTCCCTGGTTTAGGGAAATTGCATCCTGCCATTTAATGGCGATATATGTGAATTTCAAGCATGCAGTGAATATCTGAGGCAGATGTACCGAAACCAGTCCCGCCTCCTTCTGTAAGAGTGCCGGGAAAATGCCATCCGGCCCTGCAGCTTTATAGGGAGCGAAGCTCTTGATTGCGCCTTTAACCATATCAGATGTAATTACAATTTCCGTGTTAGCCTCCCCTTCCTCCAATAGCGGTTCATCTATGTTATTCGATATACCGGGTGGAAAATGAGAGTCCATTAGGAGTTTCATTGTCTCCTCCATATCCTCCAGCCTCCTGCCCGTATCATTCCGGTTGGACTTGAGTTTTGGACAGGAATTTTTTATCTTCGATACGTCATTTACGCTATCTACCTGTTCACAGAAAAGTTTCCAGGAGTCTCTTTTGGCTTTATGAACAATTTTCTTATATTCACCACGTTTACTACGATACTCATCCCAGTATACTGCGGTCTTTTTACGCCGTGCCCGGTTAAATAGTTTGCGAAGAGTCTTACCAAGGTTCCGGATCTACCCGGTTACCCAGGGTTTCTCCTGGGCAGATCTCCGCTCTCGCAGAGGGCAGCTGTCCTCGAACGAACATTGTCCAATTAGTTTTAGACTTATTCCGAAACTTTATCGGCTTTGGTGGCGGCCGTAGTATTTTGAATCTTATTTACCGATGGACAGAAAAGGAGTGCTCGTCCGAAACTCTCCAATCCTGAATTTCGTTTATAAGCTCTTCTGAACATATAGATGTATCTAATACTTCTTCTCTGATTCTATTGACGAAGGTAGCTTTATTACCTAAGTTCGATGTGATCAAGTCTTTAGTATTAAGGAAATCCATAAGGGCTTGTCCCCTGCGATTAGTGTTTGTACTACCCCAAGCTACATGGTGGGAGTTGGCATCACAACCTATTACAATTTTCTTATTTTGCCTTTGTGCCTCTTCGACCTGTTTCATCAGCTCCGACGTTGGTGGTAGTGTCGGAGAATCGAAAGGCAGGTAAACAGATGCAAGGAATATGTTTCCACGACCTTGCTTCAGTACCGTTGCATCCGATGTGGATAATCCTGTTGAGAGGAGAAAACATAAATTCTTGTGACATAAGATACATGTTCTCGGTCGACACCCCGTATCAGCGCAGAAAATTTGGAAAGTTACGTGATTTAATCCAGAAACCTTGTTGCGAATCGTGAAACGTTCCTGGATTAAAGCTATATGTATCTTACCTGTGTTAATTTTAGCCATCAGAGCGTTGGTAGCCGTCTCGCTCCGATGGAGGTTTATTTGGATAACCTCAATCATTGCCATCCATTAAAACTGTCTTCCAGCGAGCTAGTGATCACATCCCCGCTCGTTGGATTTGACTCTTCCGGGTAACCTGAAGTGGCTATTCATGCAGTGGGTACCATTGATGGTACTGCGGTGTCCTTATCAGGCATAGCAAGAGCAGTCTTTTTAATCGACACTTTCCCAATTATGGACAGCACTGCTTTTCTGTCTTCTGGCGAGTGCGTGATTTCCTCCCGCTTTTAGGATTTGACTCCTCAAAATTACCAGTACTTGCTAATGATGCTTTGGGTACCGTCTTAGGTGTTTTAGTGTCCTTATCGGGACCGGGTTTGACATCCTTTTCAATCGGCGCCTCCCAAAAGGGCAGCAGCACCTTCTTTTGGCGAGTTAGTGGTATCTTCCTCGCTTTTAGGATTTGACTCCTTAACGTTATCAGTAGTTGCTACTGATGCTGTGGTCTTAGGTATTTTAGTGTCCTTTTGAGGCTTGTTGTAACAGCCCTTCCAATCGGCACCTTCCCAATTTTGAATGTGACAGCTTTAGAGGCCTTTATTCTTGGCAAGACTAGCCATAGATTTCTGATCGATACCTATTACAAATAAAGTTCCCTCAGACCACGCGATTGCGTGGTCCACTATCTTATTGTTCACCAGATCTTCTACCTTACTCTGTTGGTCTATTGGAATTTTGCCTGTCGGATTACCTGTCGGTTTTGCTCACGATTGCAGGAAGACGACGACACGTGACTCGCGAGTGGATCAACACTTGCCGCCGGTACTGGGTTATTTAGGCCCTGCACCGTAACTTTCATCTTTTTATTTTTATATTCCATGTTTTTTTTTCTAGTTTTTGGTCCGCGGGGAATATAATATTTCCAAGTGGTGGACAAACTGCCCTCCCTCAGCTTGAATCAAACTAAAACTGAGGGAGGACAGATGGTCCATCACCACCCAATATCCGCCAACCGGGGACACGCTCGGTAGGAAAAACGGGAAAACTCCCCCGAGAAAAATGTCCTAAGAAATCTAGAAAATTATATGTTTAGTAAATTTCGAGATTTTGTGAAATGTCCTAAAAATCAAAGTTTTCACAAAACCTCAAAAGATAACTGTAAAGTTTTCATGAAAAATGTCCTAAGCAATCAAAGTTATCACAAAACATTGGAAAAACTGGAAAAATATGCAAAGATTTCAGAAAACCGTTCTCAAGAGATAAAAGAGTGTAGGACATTTTGCGTATTTTCTTAAGCAAATACATAATTTTTCATCGTATTCTAGAGATTTTGAGAAGATAGTAATATTTCACTTTGGGAAAAATTAGGAAATTATACTAATAAATCAAAAATTTCACAAAACCGAAAAATGTGCTAAAAATCAAAGTATTCACAAAACCTTAAGATGATTACTGTAGATTTTTCATGAAATCTTTGTTTCAAATAATACAGCTTTTTCGTAAATTGCAATGTTTTGTGAAATATTTCACCATTCGGTTGACTTTTAGATAAATCGTTGACAAAATCAGACAAATATCTTAAAAAATCAAAGTTTTCACAAAACCTCAAAAGATTACTGTAAAGTTTTCAGGAAAAATGCCCTAAGAAATCAAAGTTATCATAAAAACTCTGTATATTTTGCAATATTTCTCTTTGGAAAATTTGAAAAATATACTAAAAAATCAAAGATTTCAAAACACTGTTTTCAAGAAATAAAAGAGTGCATTTTGCCTATTTTCTTAAGCAAATACATAATTTTTTGTATGATTTTGAAAAGATAGTAATATTTCACTTTGGGAAAATTATACTAAAAACTCAAAGATTTCACAAAACCGAAAAATGTCAAAAAACAACTCAAAAACGATTACTGTAGAGTTTTCATGAAATCTTTGTTTCAAGAAATTCAGCTGTTTCGTAAATTAGAAGTTTTTGTGAAATATTTCACCATTCGGTTGACTTCTAGATAAAATCGTTGACAAAATCAGGCAAGTATCTTAAAAAATTAAAGATTTCTTAAAACCTTTGTGAAATTTCTTATTTTTATAATTTTGATCTAATTGGAAACCCGTTTTTTTAAATCAAATGTTTAAATTTAAAAATTTTGCGAAATATTTCTTTCGTTGAGAAAAGTGGAAAAATGTCCTAAAAATCAAAGTTTGACAAAACCACAAAAGATTATTGTAAAGTTTTAGTGAAATTTTTCATAAGGAATTGCAGATATTTCTACTTTTTATAGAGTTTTCATGAAATCTTTGGACTTTTTGAATTTTTAACTAATTGGAAGACTGTTTCTGTAAAATCAACTGTTCAGTAAATTGCAAGATTTTGTGAAATATTTCATTTCGATGAGAGAATTAGAAAAATGTCTTACAAAATCAAAGTTTTCACAAAACCTCTAGGAAGATTGACTTTCTAGATAAAATCGTTGACAAAATCAGACAAATATCCTAAAAAATCAAAGATTTCACAAAACCTTTCCCAAACAAGTCAACCGTATAGGGCATTTTGTAAAATTTCTTATTTTTTAAATTTTTATCTAATTGGAAGACGATTTCGAGAAAATCAATTGTTTAGCAAATATAAAGATTTTGTGAAATGATCTAAAAATCAAAGTTTTCACAAAACGTCAAAAGATTACTGTAAAGTTTTCATAAATAATGTGCTAAGAAAACAAAGTTATCACAAAACTTTAGCAAAATTGGTAAAATATCCTAAAAAATCAAAGATTTCAAAACACCGTTCTCATTTTGAGTATTTTCTTAGGCAAATACGTAATTTTTCGTCATATTCTAGAGGTTTTGAGAAGAAATATGCCTTTCAAAATAAAAGTTTTCACAGAACCTCAAGAAAGATCGAATTTCTAGATAAAATCGTTAACAAAATCAGACAAATAACCTAAAAAATCAAAGATTTTACAAAACCTTTCTCAACCAAGTCAACCTTAAGGACATTTTGTGAAATTTCTTATTTTTTAAATTTTTAATTAATTGGAAAACTGTTTCTAGAAAATCAAATGTTTAGTAAATTTCAAGATTTTGTGAAATGTCCTAAGAAATCAAAGTTATCACAAATTTTTGTGCAAATTGGAAAGATATCAAGAAATAATACGCATTTTGAGTATTTTCTTAAGCAAATACATAATTTTTCGTCGTATTCTAGAGATTTTGAGAAGATAGTAATATTTCGCCTTGGGAAAATTAGAAAATTATACTAAAAAATCAAAGATTTCAAAAACCGAAAATGTCCTAAAAATCAAAGTATTCACAAAACCTCAAAAAGATTACTGTAGAGTTTTCATGAAATCTTTGTTTCAAATAATTCAGCTGTTTCGTAAATTGCAATATTTTGTGAAATATTTCGCCATTCGGTTGACTTCTAGATAAAATCGTTGACAAAATCAGACAAATATCCTAAAAAATCAAAAATTTCACAAAACCTTTCTCAAACAGGTAAACCTTATAGTGAATTTTGTGAAATTTCTTATTTTTGAAAATTTTAACTAATTTTAAAACCGTTTCTAGAAAACCAAATGTTTGGTAATTTTCAAGATTTTGTGAAATGTTTCACCATTCGGTGGACTTCTAGATAAATCGTTGACAAAATCATACAAAAATCCTAAAAAATCAAAATTTTCACAAAACCTTTCTCAAACAGGTACATCGTATAGGGCATTTTGTGAAATTTCTTATTTTTTAAATTTTTAATCAATTGGAAAACTGTTTCTAGAAAATGAAATGTTAAGTAATGTTCAAGATTTTGTGAAATGTCCTAAAAATCAAAGTTTTCATAAAACCTTAAAATATTACTGTAAATTTTCATGAAAAATGCCATAAGAAACAAAAGTTATCACAAAACCTCTGGATATTTTGCAATATTTCACTTCAATTAAACTGGAAAAATATACTAAAAAATTAAACAAAACCGAGATATGTCAAATGTTTAGTAAATTTTCAAAATTATGTGAAATTATCATTTTGTTGAGAAAAGTGAAAAAATGTCCTAAAAATCAAAGTTTTCACAAAACCTCAAAAGATTACTATAAAGTTTTAGTGAAATTTTTCATAAGGAATTGCTGGTATTTCTACTTTTTATAGAGTTTTCATGAAATCATTGGATTTTTTTAATTTTTAACTAATTGGAAGACTGTTTATAGAAAATCAACTGTTCAGTAAATTGCAAGATTTTGCGAAATATTTCTTTTCTATGAGAGAATTGGAAAAATGCCTTTCAAAATAAAAATTTTTACAAAACCTCAAGAAAAATTGACTTTCTAGATAAAATCGTTGACAAAATCAGACAAATGTCCTAAAAAATCAAAGATTTCTTATTTTTTAAATTTTGAACTAATTGAAAAACTGTTTCTAGAAAATGAAATATTTAGTAAATTTCAAGATTTCGTGAAATGTCCTAAAAATTAAGCTTTCACAAAACCTCAAAAGATTACTGTAAAGTTTTCATGAAAAATGTCCAAGAAATCAAAGTTATCACAAAACTTTGGGAAAATTGGAAAAATATGCAAATATTTCAAAAACCCGTTCTAAAGAAATAAAAGAGTGTAGGGCATTTTGCGTATTTTCTTAAGCAAATACATAATTTTTCGTCGTATTCTAGAGATTTGAAGAAGATAGTAATATTTCACTTTGGGAAAATTAGAAAATTATACTAAAAAATCAAAGATTTCACAAAACCGAAAAATGTCCTAAAAATCAAGTATTCACAAAACCTCAAGAAGATTACTGTAGAGTTTTCATGAAATCTTTGATTTAAATAATTTTTAAAATGTTTAACTAATTGGAAACCCGTTTCTAGAAAATCAAATGTTTAGTAAATTTCAAGGTTTTGTGAAATATTTCATTTTGTTGAGAAAAGGGAAAAATGTCCTAAAAATCAAAGTTTTCACAAAACCTCAAAAGATTACTGTAAAGTGTTCATGAAAAATGCCCTAAGAAATCAAAGTTATCACAAAACCTCTGGATATTTTGCAACATTTCACTTTGGGAATATTGAAAAAATATCCTAAAAAATCAAAAATTTCAAAAAACTGTTCTCAAGAAATAAAAGAGTGTAGGGCATTTTGCGAATTTTCTTAAGCAAATACATAATTTTTCGTCGTATTCTAGAGGTTTTGAGAAGATAGTAATATTTCACTTTGGGGAAATTGGTAAAATAAACTAAAAAATCAAAGATTTCACAAAACCGAAAAATGTCCTAAAAATCAAAGTTTTACAAAACCTCAAAAAAGATTACTGTAGAGTTTTCATGAAATCTTTGTTTCAAGAAATTCAGCTATTTCGTAAATTGCAATATTTTGTGAAATATTTCACCATTCGGTTGACTTCTAGATAAAATCATTGACAAAATCAGACAAATATACTAAAAAATCAAAGTTTTCACAAGACCTCAAAAGATTACTGTAAAGTTTTCATGAAAAATGCCCTAAGAAATCAAAGTTATCACAAAACCTCTGGATATTTTGCAACATTTCACTTTGGGAAAATTGAAAAAAATATCCTAAAAAATCAAAGATTTCAAAAAAGTGTTCTCAAGAAATAAAAGAGTGTAGGGCATTTTGCGTATTTTCTTAAGCAACTACATAATTTTTTGTATGATTTTGATTCGTACGGTTCCACCAGATCGAAGAACTCGATGTTGTAATTCTTGTTCCTCCTCATTTTTTAAAATAACAGTGGGTTTCAATCGATCTACAGAAATTGTCTTATGTTTACCATTAACATCAACCACAAATGTTTTTTCGGTTTTTGATATAACGGGGAATGGTCCTTTATAAGGAGGTTGGAGAGATGGACGAACTGCATCATCTCGAATAAACACGAAATCTGATTGTTGTAACTCTTTCGGTACGTATACTTGGGATTGGCCATGTCTTGCAACTTTTTTGGCTTTAATATTATCCATGTCTCCTCTAAGTCCTTTAACCCATTCATTGTTAATGTTCTTTATTTTTAAATCAATTAAAAGTTCACCTGGTAGTGTAAGTTTCTTACCATATACTGATCCAGCGGGAGAAATGTTTAGGTCATGGTTAATGGAAGACCTTAGACCCAACATAATTATTGGCAAAACATCTGACCAACGAGGGTTTGATGCACATAATTGCAGACTTTAGAGTTCGATGCCAACGCTCAACTTGTCCATTAGCCTGTGGGTGATAGTGTGTAGTATGCGTCACATTAATACCTAATAGTTTAGAAAACTCATTAAACAATGAAGATTCAAATTGACGTCCTTTGTCAGTGACAATTTGAGTAGGTACTCCAAATCTCGATATCCATCCACTTAGAAAAGCTTTTGCTACTGATTCAGCTGTGATATCACTTAATGGTATCGCCTCTGGCTAGCGTGTAAATCTATCGATGCAGGTTAGGCAATATCTATATTCACCTGACAGGGGCAGCGGACCTATTAAGTCTATACTGACGATTTTGAATCTTTCATCAGGAATAGGAAATTCTCCAATCGAGCTTTTTATGTGACGTTGAACTTTACACTGTTGACATTTAATGCACGATTTTGTCCAAGACGAAATATCCTTCTTCATATTAGGCCAAACGAATCTACTAGAAATTATTTTGATTGAAGATTTTGAACCAGGGTGAGAAATGTTGTGTAACATATCAAAAACTGTTTTTCGAAAACGTTTTGTAATGTATGGTCTAATCCTTTTCGTCGAAATGTCATAAATAATTTTGTAGGAAGCGTTTGGCACTTGAAGTGCTTTTAATTCCAAACCTGTTGTTAACGATTTTTGCATGGATTGGCTGCTATTATTTCGCGATCATATGCACTATATCGCTTTTGAGTGTCTGACAACTTTTTTGAATAGAAACCTAATGGTTTCCATGCTCCATCAATACGTTGTTGGAGTACAGCACCTATTCCAACATCAGATGCATCCACCCATAGAGAAGTTTCTGCTGAGTCAATAGGGTATGACAAAAGAGCTGCGGTTGCTAATTGGTTTTTACATTCCTCGAAAGCTTTTCGTAATTCAGGAGTTCACTGGATAATCCTTTTATCATTTTTTTCGGTAAAAATTCAAAGTTCCTTGAAATCGACTTAAGTCGTTTATAGTTTTAGGTAAACTGAATTCTAGAATAGCTGCCACACGTTCAGGATTTGGTTTCAGTCCCTCTTGAGTTATAAAATATCCCAAAAATTTTAAAGCAGGTTTACCAAATTCGCATTTATCGCAATTTATTGTCACTCCATACTCTCGCAGTCTGTTGAAAATTTGCCGTAGGTGGACCACCTATTCGGACCGAATTCTTTTGATGCTACCACCATTCGGACCGAATGCTCTTCATCATCTTTTGATGCTACCAAAATATCATTGATATATGAAAAACAAAAGTCAAGGCCACGTAAAACTTCGTTAATGAACCGCTGGAACGTTTGTGCGGCATTACAAAGACCAAATGTTGTCGAAGTCCGGTTAGGCCGCGTTGAAGACGATTTGATCGATGTCCATGACGATCTTATCGACTTCGACGACGGCCTTACCGACCTTGACTGAAGGTCTCCAAACACTTCCTAAAGGCAATATTTTAGGAAGTGTTACGAGGAAGCCGGGCTTGGCGCCGAAGAAGATCGGCTAATTTTTATTAAAAAACAAAACCGAACGACTCCCGGTCATAGTGGTGTTTTTAAATTCAAAAAAAAAATAATAAAAAAACGCACTCCCGGTGCTTCAATTATTTGAAAAAACAAAACAAAAAAAAAGTGTTTCAATTCCCACCAACCAACACATAAGTAGAAATAAAATTCTCTATTTTATTTGTGTGCATAGTTCAATTCTGTTATTGAACAACTTTGTTAATTTCTTAACAAAGTAAAAACAAAAGCAACAAATCTCCAAAATAAGAGTTGGAATTTGTTTATGGTCCTTTTTGAACCACAGTGAAAGTGCTAAATTAATTGAAAATTTATATAAAAAATAATAAGAATAGTCGCAAGAATTCCCATTCTTCACATACATAATTATTTTTTATATATAAAGTTCATTCTATTTAGTGCAAGAACTAGTGATTGTTATTGTTTTGTTTTCATCAAAACATTGTTGAATATTGCACATACATACTTACTAAGATTTACAATATTATTATTTAAAAATATTAAAGTAAATTTGGTGGTGGTTTTTTTTGTTTATTTTATCTCTTAAAATAACAAAATATATTCTCTTTTTTTATACGCTATACCGTAGCTATAACAAAAGAAAGTAAAAAACAAAGAGACAAAATAAACATATATACAAACATACATTACTATTGTGTTTGTTGTAATTTCTGTGTTCCCTACACATTGTGAGTCGGTCTGATTAGTTCAATACTAATTATAACATCGACTTAAATTTTTAATTAAATTTCGAGTAAAATCTTTTTGGAAAAATATTTTCGCGAATTAGCGGTCACCCTACGCTGTTAGATCCGGTATATTAGGTACAATATAGGACCTGTAAACGGAACTATTTAGTAATATTTTTTCAATTAAAAGATTTTTTATTTAACTTTTTAGAAATATTTTTTTCGCGATTTAGCGGTCACTCTACGCAATTAGATTCGGTATATTAGGTACATTATAGGACTTGTATACGGAATTTTTTTCTCAATATTTTTCAACCTACGGTCAAATTAGATAATATTAGCGCAGATCACTTACTGTTCTATTCATTGATTTGATTTTTTCGATATTAGTTTTCCTCATTTGGCTTTTAATTTTCCATTTAAACAATTTATTTGAACTTTTTCAATAATGGGCTCCACATTATGTGCTAAGTTCGCTTTAGAATGCGATAATTTAGTTGGATCTTGTTCCAAGTTTGATATAACTCCATTGGAAAATTTAACCGAGTCACTTCTCGAGACGAAATTGCAGTCCCTTGAAGAGGACTGGCAATCAGTTCGAAAAGCCTTTGAGGATTTAATTTTAACTAATGAGAATATTATTCCTGAGAGCGAAAAATGTACGGCAAAAGTAAGATTTGGGTCGGTTAAGGACGAATATCAACGTACCAAGGCTAATATGATGGACCAATTGAAGATGCACAGAGCTTCTAGTAATCAAGGTCTAAGGCCCGATCAACCGACTAACTCTACTTTGTTCAATACTTCGAATATGTATCCCATTAATGCCACATTTAATGATTCGGAGATTTGTATAAAGGTTCCTCCTTGTGATACTCAGGAATTTTATGGGGGTTATGAGGAATGGCCATCATTCCGCGATATGTTTACCGCCATTTATGGTAATCACCCTCGATTGACACAGGCTCAAAAGTTATATCATCTAAGGAATAAAACAAAGGGCGAAGCAGGTAGTATTGTAGCTAAATATCCGCTTTCAGATCAGAATTATTTACTGGCGTGGGACGCGTTAAGGGCGCGATATGAGAACAAGCGCATTTTAGTAGATAATCAGTTGAAGATTCTATTTAATATACCAGCAGCAAAGGCTGAAAATTGCGAATCTATTAACAGGATTCAAACTACCATTAGCGATTGTTTATCAATTTTAAAGGCTCATGGTATACGAACCGATCAATGGGATCCAATCCCAATATATTTGTGTTCCACAAAATTACCTGATGAAACATTAGCTCTTTGGGAGCAATCGTTGAGTTCTCCAACTCGTTTACCTTCCTGGGCAGAACTGGAAGAATTTTTAATAAATAGACATCAGGTAATGGAAAGAATATCTACATTCAGAAGTCAAAACCCAGCTTATGTTCCATATCATAATCAGGGTAGAAATTATAATATCTCTTCACAGCAGAATAAAGCTAGATATGAAAACCCGAACAAAGAAGCTCAATCGAAGAATGATGATATGCTTTGCAAATTATGTAATAAAACACATATCAATCGAAATTGTCCTAAATTTCAAAACTTTTCAGTAAAACAGAGAATTTACTATGTAGAAAAGAACAAAATTTGTAGTAATTGTTTGTCTTCAGCTCACACAAATACAAATTGTCAAAGCGTTTTTACATGTGTCCAGTGTAAGAACAAGCACCACAGCTTACTTCATTTGGATAATTATTCCAATAATAAGAAGAATAAGCCAAATAAAAGCAAAACGTCCAATACGTTTCATGCTGATCCCTCTCAGCAAACGGAGGATACAATAAACCGCCAACCACCATGTAGCTCAATGTCTACAGTACACAAGACAAACACACAAACAAACTTTTCTGTCAATGATGATGACATTTTATTACCTACAGCTCTAGTAGAAATTTTACATTTAGGAGAAGTATTTACAGTTAGAGCTCTAATAGATTCGGGATCAAAACGATCATTTTTAACTAAAAAAATATCAAAAAGGCTTGGTTTAATAACTCAAAATGCAAATTTTGAAATTTGTGGATTAGGGGGTACAGTGGTAGCAAATTCAAGTAAAATATCTACCATAACTTTGTGTAGAAAAAACCACGAGTTCTCACTCAGTACCCAAGTTATAATAGTTCCAAATTTAACCAAATTTATGCCAAGCTTTACGATTTCAAACGCTGATCTCTCAGAAATAAAACATCTAAAATTAGCTGATCCTAATTTCTTAGTATCTTCACAAATAGACATGCTAATCGGTAGTGATATAATTCCATATATCATTCAAGATGGAATACAAAAGAATATCTTAGGCAATCTCCTTGCTCAAAATTCCATCTATGGATGGTATATTTATGGCCCAATGAAATTACATAGCGTTTCTCTAACTGCTAATATTCAAAATAAGGAAGAAAATGATAAAATAAGCTCAATGCTTAAACTATTTTGGGAAACAGAGGAAATTCCAAAATCGAAAGTTCTATCAGAAACAGATCTCTACTGTGAAGAACTTTATAAAAAGACAACATATCGCAGAAGTGATGGTAGATATGTTGTAAAACTTCCTTTTAAACAAGAATTTCCAGAAAACTTGTATTTGCAATCTTCCAGATTCGCAGCAAAAAGTCAATATATTCATCTAGAGGCAAAATTACAAAAACAAATAGATCTTCAACAGATTTATAATGATGTTTTAGAAGAATATATAACATTGGGTCATATGAGGAAAACAAATTCTTCCGAAATTTGTAAAGATGGAAAGTATTTTTCATATTATTTACCACATCATGCTGTATTTAGACCGGAAAGCACTTCTACAAAAGTTAGAGTAGTCTTTAATGGTTCTCGCAAACGAAAAGCTCATTTTCGTTGAATGATGTATTGCATATTGGTCCAACGTTGCAATCTGACTTAATGTCAGTTATTTTAAATTGGCGTATATATAGATACGTTTTCAATGGAGATATCGAAAAAATGTATCGCCAAATATTAGTAACGGAAGCAGATTGTCCGTTTCAGAGAATTTTGTATAGAACAAAAACTTCAAGCAATATTGAAGATTACGAGCTGTTAACAGTCACTTTCGGAGTGAATTGTGCACCGTATTTAGCCATACGAACGTTGCTGCAGTTAGCAACAGATGTAGAGAGACAGTCTCCTTTGTCATCTCACATATTAAGACATGAAACATATGTCGATGATATTTTAGCTGGTGGACATACTTTGGCTTCAGCCCTAGAAGCGCAAAGTCAATTAATAAAGTCTTTAAAATCAGCTGGATTTCCACTTACAAAAATTACGGCAAATAATAGCAAATTATTAGAAAATATTCCAACTGAAGATATTTTAAGTGCAGACTTCTTAAAACTTTACGATTCGAGCTCTACGAAAACGTTAGGTATTCAGTGGAATGCATACAGTGATTCCTTTACTTATAAAGTCGAAATTCCCGATTTCGCATCAAAAGTAACAAAAAGAACAATTTTATCCGCGGTCGCTAAATTGTTTGACCCCGCAGGGTGGCTAACGCCCATTATTGTTCAAGCAAAGATCCTTCTACAGGAATTGTGGCAAGATGGGGTCGAATGGGATGAAGATGTGAAACCTCAGACTCTTTCAAGGTGGAACATTTTCTTAGAAGATTTTATACACATAAGATCCATTCAAATCCCCAGATGGATCCATTTCCATCCAGATAGCAAAATCCAGATCCATGGTTTCTGTGATGCATCTGAACAGGCCTATTGTGCAACAATATACATTCGAGTGGAAGATTTGTCTGGCAGACATTCTAATCTGCTAGTAGCGAAAAGCAAAGTTGCGCCGTTGCAACGTGTAAGTCTTCCTCGGTTAGAGTTATGTGGGGCATTACTGCTCTCGAAACTAATTAAACAAACTCTAACTAACAATTCATTTAAAAGTGCTCAACTTTTCCTGTGGTCAGATTCCACTATAGTATTAGCATGGTTACAAAAGCATCCATCAGTTTGGAAAACATATGTTGGCAATAGAACATCTCAAATCATTGAAAATGTTGGTAATGCTAAGTGGAACCACGTTTTAACCCATGAAAATCCAGCAGATCTTGGAACACGAGGTTGTAAACCACAAGATCTTAAAGAAAATCCTTTATGGTGGTATGGACCAATGTGGCTACTTGACTCCCAAGACAATTGGCCTTAATCTAACCCACCTGCCATAGCTCTTATGGAACAAAGGAAAGTTGAAGTTCACTGTTCCGTTACAGATGAACTCAATATAATACAAAGATTTTCTTCATATCGGCGAGCCCTCGCCGTAATAGCATATATTTATAGGTTCATACGTTCTACTAATAAAAGATTACAGAAAACTAAGTTTGAAAGTTTAACGCTCTCTCACGAAGAGCTTAATAACGCAAAAATTGTATATATTAGACTAACGCAGAAGTTTCATTATTCTGAAGATTTAAAGAATCTTTCGGATTCTAAGCATATTTCAAGGAAAAGCTCTCTGTTTAATCTAAATCCATTTCTCGACGCTCAAGGTCTTATGCGGGTTAATGGTAGATTAGCTAATGCCCCGCTTACGTACGATGAGCGATTTCCCATAATTATCCCTAACTCTTCTCAATTTTGCAAAATTTTTCTGGAGTTTGTCCACAAAACTCTAGTCCATGCTGACATAACCCTTATGATGAGCGCAGTAAGAAGCCAGTTCTATATTCCTGGTTTAAAAAGAACAGTCAAGAAATGCGTTCATCATTGTCTAACCTGTGTTCGTTACAAACAACAAGTGAAATCGCAAATAATGGCTGCACTGCCAAAAGAGAGATCCACTCTCTCATTACCGTTCTCACATACGGGTGTCGACTTTGCTGGTCCATTTCAGATCAAGTCTGGCAATTTGCGAAATTCACCATATATGAAAGGTTACGCATGTATCTTTGTAAGTTTTGCTACAAGAGCCATTCATTTAGAAGCTTGCTCTAGTTTAACATCAGAAGCATTTCTAGCTGCTTTTGCACGATTTATAGCTAGGCGAGGATTGCCAAAATCAGTTATGTCGGACAATGGTACAAATTTCATAGGCGCTAGTAAGCCATTGCTAAAGGAGTATTCGTTATTTCTTAAACAATCCTCCAAGGATATAACAGATAAATATGCAATTAATGGACTTGAGTGGAAGTTCATTCCACCTAGCGCCCCGCATATGGGAGGTTTATGGGAAGCTGGCGTTAAAAGCTTCAAAATCCACTTCAGGAAAATTGCAGGCGCACATAAATTTAATTTTGAAGAGTTCTCTACTCTGCTTGCGCGAATAGAAAGTGTTCTAAATTCACGACCAATATCACCGATGTCAGAAGACCCAGATGACCTGCAGGCCCTTACTCCGAGTCATTTTCTGCGCGGTGCACCTTTGGTATTCGCGTCAGAAATACCTCCTGACAATTTGTCGTTATTGAATCGCTGGGAACGACTGAAAGCACTCCATCATAAATTTGGTCAACGATGGAAAAATGAGTACCTTCAGGAGCTACACAAGAGGTACAAATGGCAGAATCCACGACGGGATCTACAGACTGGTGATTTCGTTATCATCAAGGATGAGCTTCTTTCTCCATGCGACTGGAGGTTAGGCAGAATAGAAGCCGTACACGTTGGTCGGGATAAGCGCGTAAGAGTCGCTGATGTTAGAACATCTAGTGGCGTCGTGACCCGACCAATAGTAAAATTATGCATGCTCCCGTTATGTGAAAAGTCTGTAGATTAGTTTGTTCTTGTCCATACAATGTCGTGTCTATGTGTCCAAAGCTATCTTTTTCGACCTTAATCTGCCTCTGTTCTTTGTATTTTAATCTCATTCCAGAATGGATCCAGCCCAAAACCCAGAGTTGTGCGTTGTGTGTTTTGCATATCACCCATTGAGATATTGCAAGATGTTCCGTAAGTTGACATTGGAGCAACGACTTTATGTGGTGAGAACCCATAAGTATTGCTCCAATTGCTTCTCGCGGACTCATCTGATAGGTAGCTGTATCTCAATGGGTGCATGCCAAATATGTTGCGATTTGCACCACACATTGCTGCACCCAAGGACTGCTGCTCAGGGGCCAAGGCAAGGACAACCACGACAGCTACGCCAACGCGCTCGCAGAAGCCTCCCCAACCCTCCTCAACAGAGAGCTCAACAGCGGTTGGATGACCTCCGTCAACGCCTACAACAACAGCAGCAGGTTATCCAACAGCAACAACAACAGCTACAGCAGCAACAACGCCAACGACAACAACGGCAACGACAACAACTACAGCAACAATTTCAGCGGCAGCCACAACGTCGCCAACAGCAACTGCCCCGAACCCAACAACGACAGCGCCAACAACTTCAACCACAAGCCATAGCCGTTCCTCAGCCTGCGGCAGCGCCAGCCTCAACCCAGGGGCTGGTCAATCAAATTGTTTCAGCCCTCAGCCAGCTGACAGGGTCCACAATTGCACCAGTGCAAGTTGGCCGGCATGTCGAAGTCCGGTTAGGCCGCGTTGAAGACGATTTGATCGATCTCCATGACGATCTTATCGACTTCGACGACGGCCTTACCGACCTTGACTGAAGGTCTCCAAACACTTCCTAAAGGCAATATTTTAGGAAGTGTTACGAGGAAGCCGGGCTTGGCGCCGAAGAAGATCGACTAATTTTTATTAAAAAACAAAACCGAACGACTCCCGGTCATAGTGGTGTTTTTAAATTCAAAAAAAAAAAATAATAAAAACAACGCACTCCCGGTGCTTCAATTATTTGAAAAAACAAAAAAAAAAGTGTTTCAATTCCCACCAACCAACACGTAAGTAGAAATAAAATTCTCTATTTTATTTGTGTGCATAGTTCAATTCTGTTATTGAACAACTTTGTTAATTTCTTAACAAAGTAAAAACAAAAGCAACAAATCTCCAAAATAAGAGTTGGAATTTGTTTAATGTCATTCGAATGAATTCAAATAACCAGAAAGAAGTTATAATGGCCGTTTTAGGAATGTCGCTCTCTTCAACTGGTATTTGAAAATATGCTTTAACCAAGTCGATTTTAGAAAATATTTTCTTACCGACAAGCATATATGCGAAATCTTGAATATGTGGAACGGGATAACGGTCTGGAACATTTACTTTGTTGAGAGCCCTGTAATCCCCACAGGGCCGCCACATATCGTTACCTTTTGGCACCATATGAAGGGGACTGGACCACGAACTTTTGAATGGTCGACAAATACCAAGATTTAGCATGTACTCAAACTCTTGTGTAGCAATTTTTAATTTTTCTGGAGACAATCTACGTGCTTTGGCATACACCTGTGACCCAGTTGTCTCAATGTGATGAGTTACTGCATGTTTAACTGGCGGCAGTTTATCGCTAGGTATTGTGACATCAACGAATTCCTTAAGGATTGATTGAAACTTACCAGAATCATATGAAACGCTTTTCAAAGTGAAATCTTGAGGCTTTGAACAAATGCCAGTCGTTTTCAGATTTGTTGATGAATCTACTAAGCAGTTATTTTTGACATCAACTAGCAGTCCATAGTGTTTAAGAAAGTCTGATCCTATTATTGGGCGTGTTACGTCAGCCACAACAAATGACCAGAGGAATCTTCGTCGTAGACCAATATTGCAGTTGATAACTTTTTTACCATATGTTCGAATTGTTGTTTTGTTGGCAGCATAAAGAATAAATGAGTTTGGGGTTTTGATTTTTCTTCGTCTGTGGCAGGATATACGGATAAGTCTGCCCCGGTGTCAATAAGGTACCTGAAATTCGACTCAATGTCTTGAATGAACAGGCGACTTATTTGTTGGCTAACTTCACCCGTCACCATAGGTGAAGTGCCTAGTTATTTTCCGATGATTTTAATGAACATGGTGGGCGACATTTTGTAGCTCTAGAACCAAATCTATGATGATAACAACAAAATGTTTTTTCAGAAGGAGAACGAGTTCGATTTCTTGGCAAATTTCTCGAAGAACTTCTATTGCGGCGACGATTACCGATTGAAAGTGCATCTAATTTGGAAAATATCTCTTGAATTGTATTTTCAAGGTTAGAAATTCTTTCATCATTATCTGCAGAAACAGCGCTGATTGATATTGCCGAATCATTCTGGTCATGGATCTTATCGGCTATTAAACATAGTTTATCAATTGTATCATTACTAACCGATAAAATAGCTTTTGTCGTAGATGGAAGACGTTGAATCCATAATGTCATGAGCAATTCTTCCGAAACTTTGGCAGAAGCCAGCGTACGCATTTCACGTAGAAGTGTGGATTGTTTTTTATCGCCAACACTTACGTTTTCCAGAAGTTGACGCAGTCTTTTCTCTTCCGATTCAATAAACTCATCTAATATGGAACATTTAAGAGCTTCATATTTGTTTTCAGCGGGGCGCTTCCACAATATGATTAACATGGTTGAGGATGTTGCTCTCGATTGATCCAACCAATGTGTGGTATTTTGCATCTGCAGTAATTCCGGAAGTTACAAATTGGGATTCCAGCTGGCGAAACCATAGCTTGGGATTTTGACGCCAAAAAGGAGGTACACGTACAGTAACACGGGAAACTTCGGAGGGAATTAAAGATGAGGCAGATCCGAAATCTTCTGAAGTGGACATTTTTTTAATTAATTTAAATTATTGTCGTAGGTCACCAATGTTGTTGTGATTATTTCAAAAGTTTAAATCTAATTAATTTATTTTTCAAAAAATCAAAAATACAAAAAACAAAAATGTAAAATGTAAAATAAAAGAAATGAAAACTTAATTATTTTTAAAACAAAATTTCAAAGTGTTAATACTTCAAGTATCACCACAAAATCTTTGTTTCAAGAAATTCAGCTGTTTCGAAATTGCATTATTTTGTGAAATATTTCACAATTCGGTTGACTTCTAGATAAATTCGTTGACAAAATCAGAAAAATATACTAAAAATTCAAAGATTTCACACAACCTTTCTCAAACATGTCAACCGTATAGGACATTTTGTGAAATTTCTTATATTTAAAATTTTTCACTAATTGAAAAATCTTTTCTAGAAAATCAAATGTTTAGTAAATTTTCAAAATTATGTGAAATTATCCTTTCGTTGAGAAAGGAGAAAAAATTTCCTAAAAATCTAAAGTTTTAGTGAAAATTTTCATAAAGGATTGCAGATATTTCTATTTTTTATAGAGTTTTCATGAAATCTTTGGTGTTTTTGAATTTTTAACTAATTGGAAGACTGTTTCTAGAAAATCAACTGTTCAGTTAATTGCAAGATTGTCTTAAATATTTCTTTTCTATGAAAGAATTGGAAAACTGCCTTCAAAATCAAAGTTTTTAGAAAACCTCAACAAAGATAGACTTTCTAGATAAAATCGTTGACAAAATCAGACAAATATCCTAAAAATTCAAAGATTTCACAAAACTTTTCCCAAATAAGTCAACCGTATAGGGCATTTTGTGAAATTTCTTATTTTTAAAATTTTAACTATTTGAAAACTGTTTCTAGAAACTGAAATGTTTAGCAAATGTCAAGATTTTGTGAAATGTCCTAAAAATCAATGTTTTCGAAAACATCAAAAGATTACTGTAAAGTTTCGGTGAAATTTTTCATAAGGAATTGCAGATATTTCTACTTTTTATAGGGTTTTCATGAAATCTTTGGATTTTTCTAGAAAATCAACTCTTCAGTAATTGAAAGATTTTGTGAAATATTTCATTTCGATGAGAGAATTGGAAAAATGCCTTCAAAATCAAAGTTTTCACAAAACCTCAAGAAAGATTGACTTTCTAGATAAAATCGTTGACAATATCAGACAAATATCCTAAAAAATCAAAGATTTCACAAAACTTTTCCCAAACAAGTCAACCGTATAGTGCATTTTGTGAAATTTCTTATTTTTAAAATTTTTAACTTATTGGAAAACTGTTTTTAGAAAACTAAATGTGTAGTAAATTTCAAGATTTTGTGAAATGTCCTAAAAATCAAAGTTTTCACAAAACCTCATAAGATTACTGTAAAGTTTTCATGAAAAATGTCCTAAGAAATCAAAGTTATCACAAAACTTTGGGAAAATTGGAAAAATAT
Organism: Lucilia sericata; assembly: GCF_015586225.1. NCBI lineage: Eukaryota > Metazoa > Arthropoda > Insecta > Diptera > Calliphoridae > Lucilia > Lucilia sericata. The sequence goes on along the minus strand of NW_023994343.1, from coordinate 5,081 downwards.
GCAAAGATTTCAAAAAACCGTTCTCAAGAAATAAGAGAGTGTAGGCATTTTGCGTATTTTCTTAAGCGAATACATAATTTTTCGTAGTGTTCTAGAGATTTTAAGAAGATAGTAATATTTCACTTACGGAAAATTAGAAAATTATACTAAAAAATCAAAGATTTTGTCGTGTGCACCCTGTAGTAGGGCAAAATTTAAAAAGAAGAAGACGAAAAGAGAAGTTGGCAACGCGGCTGTACATACTAACTGACAGCTGGAAAATGTAAACAAAAACAAAACTATAATGTAAAAAAACTATACGGTTTAGATAAATGGCTGAAATGGTGTTAAATTGATGGGAACCATATTGGTAACCGAGGTTTCTCGTTACCAAAAAAGTAAGATGTCGGCCTTTTCATTTTTCCCTGCCCAAGACGAAGGTGGAGCCCGTGGCCGTCAGAGAAAAAAAATCTTCATTTAAATTAAATAATTCTTTTTTTTTATTCATAAAAGTTTTAAACTAAATTAAATCAATCTTAAAGCTAAATAAAGCGAGAAACATAATACTAAAGCAGCAACTCTGAGTCACGCCATCGCCAGCTCCATCCAGCGTGGGACTACTCTAGCAGATCCGCACCAACAGTCCTATGGTGTCCAGGTATTAAGGTTTTCGACATAAGTGTACCTCTTACCCGAACGACAGGACGAACAGAACCAGTCCTTTTAGATAATTTCTATATATTAAAAAAATAAAAAAAATTTAGTAACCAAAAAAAGAAAAGCTATATATTTGTTTGTAGGCATACCTTTCGTTCGCTCGAAGCCAGTCCGCTGGTTAAAATTGAACCAGGCGTGCGCGTAAGGATAGGATTGAGCTCAGGCCTAGTTAAGAACAATCCCGCGGTAGATTTGAACTCATAGGTTGCCGGAAACCAGTATCTACAAAAAAAAACAAATTATTTAAAAGGTTATTATAATATATTATTCAATACTTACCTGAAATACCCGAACAAACTAATACTGACGGACAGAAAACCTGCACGTTCACCACCTGTCGTCAATAACCATTGATCCTTGGGAGATTAGTCCAGTCTATTGCGAACCTGGAAGTTTTTTTATTCATAAAAGTTTTAAACTAAATTAAATCAATCTTAAAGCTAAATAAAGCGAGAAACATAATACTAAAGCAGCAACTCTGAGTCACGCCATCGCCAGCTCCATCCAGCGTGGGACTACTCTAGCAGATCCGCACCAACAGTCCTATGGTGTCCAGGTATTAAGGTTTTCGACATAAGTGTACCTCTTACCCGAACGACAGGACGAACAGAACCAGTCCTTTTAGATAATTTCTATATATTAAAAAAATAAAAAAAATTTAGTAAACAAAAAAAGAAAAGCTATATATTTGTTTGTAGGCATACCTTTCGTTAGTTGCTCGAAGCCAGTCCGCTGGTTAAAATTGAACCAGGCGTGCGCGTAAGGATAGGATTGAGCTCAGGCCTAGTTAAGAACAATCCCGCGGTAGATTTGAACTCATAGGTTGCCGGAAACCAGTATATACAAAAAAAAACAAATTATTTAAAAGGTTATTATAATATATTATTCAATACTTACCTGAAATACACGAACAAACTAATACTGACGGACAGAAAACCTGCACGTTCACCACCTGTCGTCAATAACCATTGATCCTTGGGAGATTAGTCCAGTCTATTGCGAACCTGGAAGTGAAAGGGGAATTTAAATTAGAAAAAAAAGAAGAAAAAGAAAAACTCGAAGTAAATGTAAAAACTTAAATTAAACTTAAAATCTAAAAATTTGAGTAAATCTTAAAATCTAAAAGCTAAAATCCTAAAAACTAAATTTTGTTAAAACTTAAAAACTAAATCTTGTTAAAACTTAAAAACTAAATTTTGTTAAAACTTAAAAAACTAAATTTTGTTAAAACTTAAAAACTAAAGTTTATTAAAATCTTAAAACTAAAAACTAAATTTGCTAAAACCTAAATTTGCCTAATTATTAAAAACTTAATTTGTTAATAATTATCATCTGAAGTTGGATTATTAAAAATTTGCTAATATTTTAAAATTTTTCTAAAACTCAAATTCTAAATTTCGATGAGACATTGTTAATTTTTTTTTATAATAAACAGAAACCTTTATAATGTTTAAATGAAAATTTAAGTTTGTTATCATTAATATGATGTGGTAAATTTCTAATAATCGGCGGTAAGTAGGGTGACTAAATGTTTGCAGGGAAGAGCTTGGACGTCGTATTGTGTATAGGTATGACCGTAGGGAGATGCAGGACTACTTTTGGCCCCTTTTCTAATAATACCCCAAATGCTGGTATGAATTTTTGTGTTAGTGTGTGTTTGTGGTCCAGATTGCCGGCAAGAACCACCCCATCCGGCGAGCTTTAGCCGCGCAATACGCGGGCATACCAGCGCCGCTAGCAATCTGGCCGCTCTGTTCCTTTTTGTCTTTATGTTGTCTGTTTGTTTATTTAAACAAACAGCTGACACGACACACCACTACATAAATGGCGCCCAACGTGGGGCCCGAAGTAGGTCCATAGACCAATTTATAGGAACTATCATTTCCCTGAAGTCTGCGTAGGCCGGTTAGGTTAATAAGAGTCCCTAGCTGTAGCTACGTAGGCGGACGGGATTGTATTGACATTTTTAATTTTTTTTTTCTTCCTTTTAGTTTCAATAGGTATGCATCCCTAATTGCGCATGACACCTATTGTTCTCACAGATGTAAGTCCCGGTCTCGAGGACTAAAGAGTCCCGATCGCGTTGCGACATCTGGTGTGGGCAATAGGGTCATGCAGAATTCTGGATTCATCCGTTGCCATCCTTTCCTAACAACTTGAGGCTTAGAGATAATAGACACAGTTTATTCTCTAAATGCTCAAGTTGGAAGGAAGGATAGCGACAACTTCCCTTTAGATTACAATAACCCTAAACTAGTTGTCTTAATGTAAAAATACTTACGTTTTAGTTCTGCAGGAGGTCTAGGAAGGTAGTCCTTGATTACTAGGAGAACGTAACCCTGGTCAAGTTGCACCTCATTAGTACGTACGTAGAAAGACAGTTGGTTCTTGTCCATCCTTTTGTTGTTTTGTTATTTGTTAGTACTCTGCATCTCCTGAAACCAGAATAGGAAAAAGAATTAGGTCATATCTATACACAAATCAGCAATGTAAATTACGAAATCTTACCTGCAAACTTTTATTTACCCGAAAATGCCGCCAGCATTCAAGTTATTTGAGTTTTTTAATTTTTCATTTTTATTTTTTGTGAAAGGTCGAAAATCTTTTAGTTTTATATTTTCTTCTATACCTACGCTGCGAAAGATTCTGTACCACGAACCTTTTTTTTAATATAAATATATACAAGCCTTTTTGCAATAGTGAATTTTACATTAATTTTATTTGTTTTTAATGGTGTTGACTCGTCGTGCAAGTCGTTTAATAGGGCAAGATAACGCTATGGCCACGACTGGAAGCAGTGTCACTTGTGGTATCGACACCTTAACCACCACATCTATCACGACATCCACCGTTCCCACAACCAATACAACCACAGCTACAACTTCAACCAGCGACTCCAATCCACTGATTAGTGCCCAAACATCCCATGATCTGTCCATTAGTTCTGACGGGGCAAATCAGACGGTAGTGTCCCCGACATTCATCAGCGAAACAGCGCAGAACATACGTAGAGAGGTGAGAGAGAGTATGGCTGGCCAAGGAATGGAGAATTCCATCCATGTTAATGACATCCAGAATATAGTGGATGCTTCGGTGGGGTTGCGCCAAGTTCAATTTATGAAGGAGGTCGACAACAAAATACAAAAAGTATTAGATGACATGAAGCAGCTGTTTTTGTCGCTGTCGATGAGTAATGCGGCTCCAGTGCCTACCGAGATGTCCCCTATCGGCCAAGGAATGCCGACTACACAGCCTCTCAGAACCTCTTTGGAGGCACGGCCATCGGGATATGGTCAACCAGCAACGCCGCTTGGCCCGCCAACTTACCAGCAGCCACCACCGCTGATTCCAGCTCCAAATTATGTGCCCGTGGGTCCAGCAGCGCCGAGAATAGTAGAGGCTAACATCCAACCGCCTCCAGTACAGACACAATACCAGCAGCAGCAGTCGCTGCTTCAGCAACAAAATCCTCTGCCGCTTATCCAGCAGCCGGCGGCGTGTTACAGTCAGCCGCATCAACTTTGGTCGCAGGGAAACCCCCAGAATCTACCGCCAGCGCAACAGCCTAACCAGCCACAACCACAAAACCAGTTGCCGTACGTCCATCCGTCAGCTCACGCTTTCAGTCAGCAACAGCAACTATGGCCGTAGCCACCGCAAGGTCCACAGGCCAATTTCCAACGGCAAAGTGCATCCCAGGCTGGGTATCCACAGGATACTTGGTCGGGGCCACCCGCTCAGCAACCGCCACCGCCTTTAAACTACAACTTGGCAATGTCCATGCCAAGACCTCAAGAGCCCTGGGATAAGTTTAAATTAGCCAAATGGGGTGTTAGATTTGATGGGACCAGCAAAACTATGAATGTCCAAGAATTCATTTTTAGAGTTGGAGCGTTGAGGAGGGATTACGGATGCTCTGATGATGAAATCCTGAGGAGTTTCCATATCCTTCTAGACGGCCCCGCTCTAGACTGGTACTGGGATTACCGGAAGATTGTCCACATTAATACCTGGGAGGAGTTGGAGAAAGCCCTGCTTGCACAATACCGTCGTTTCGAACAAGAGCACGAAATACAAATGAAGATTCTCAATCGCCGTCAGTTACCGCAAGAGGCTTTTGATGATTATTACAATGCGGTCATAAAGCTCCAAAACCAGCAGCAGCACCCATATGCGGAGGAGCAACTGGTAGAAATCATGCCAGGGAATTTAAAACCATCATTAGCTCAAATGATGTTCTCGATTCGCCTTAAAACTTTGTCCGAGTTTTGTCGGGAGGTGAGGCGGGCAGAGAATCTAATCGCTAACCAAAGACAACTGTACCAGCGAGCTAATGTTACCCCTAGGGTGAATGAACTGGTTTGTGAGGAGAGGATTTGTCGCTG